>NW_001820828.1:27990-158852 GCF_000146945.2 Sclerotinia sclerotiorum 1980 UF-70
CCAGAAATATACTTGCTTGACCAAAAAGAGCTAGTAGCAATACCTTCGAAGAGGCTAAAAGGGAGGAAATGGCTCTCATTTTTATACTGCCGAATGGAGTGATATGTTGAAGGAAAGACCGGAGGACGTGAAGTAGAGATCCTTGGGAATATTATCAGCAAATGATAAGATCCTCAATGACGAAACAGCCCAAAAACTTTTCATGAGCAAGAGGAATTGACGCGCCTATTTATAATTCTGATGTATCAACGATTCAACATATATGCATGGAGCAAGATACCCATGACAGCCAAATTCGGGCAATTCATCCGACTGGAAGATCTATGCTGCGCGTGGATTATAATCTGATCAATAACCAGGTACAATAACCGGAAGTGGTACTTTCAATCATTGATGAGTGTTTCCAGAGATATTGAATAATAGCGGTCAGCCGTTTAATTATTCAAAGGTCTTAATTCCCGTAACCGGTATGGATCTAACCTGGTTAGCAATTTTTAAAACTGGAAAGCTGGGTAGAGTATATAATTGGAGGGATATACAAAGTGGATAAAATTCTGTCATCTGGGAGTCTAAGCCTAGCGCAGCTAAACCTGTCTACGTAGTAAGTGAGTCAAGACGGTAGTTTGTGCTCGTTTGTTCGGTCCTGAGCCCGCTGTCCACATTTTGTTGCTGTTCGGGTACACGTGGGAAATAAAAAATCGCAATTGGCATCGTGTTTATCTTACCGTTTATGAGAACCAAGGATGGGGTAGTGAGCGGGGTGGTATCCACATGCTTTGACTACTTCCGCAGGGAATTCCCCGATAACAACAAAGTAAGGTCACCAAATGAACCAAAAGCATGTGTGGGTGGGAGCATCTATACAGGCAAAATTATGGATAATTCGGGTGACAAAAAGGAGGATTGACCCAAGTCGCGCCAAACACACTTGAAAAAGTTCATAAAAATCTTTAAACATACATATTCCTACGCTCCGAGGTATCCTCCGTAACTCCATGTCCCCGCTTAAATATTTACACATTTTAGAATACATGCCATGTCGATCTCCTGCTCCCAGGCGTCATCAAAGACCGAAGGGAGTCCGAATTAATTCCTATTCGTCCCACAATCATGATCATCTGTGCTAACGTAAAGCTTCAACTAGCCCAGGTACCCGCGTTTCATGTATCAATCCTCCTTACGCCCATACCCCCCAAGCCAGTGGCAGTTCCAACTACCTTTCTATTATCCCCAAAATTGTGTAACCTCTCCCCTATTAAATAAACCTCGTCCTTAATCTTCTGTTTCCACCCTCTCACCATCTCCGCCATTTTCCAGATGGCCCAAATCGTGCCTAGCATGGCCAGAACCATAGGATAAGCGTATCTATGCACATGTATTAACTCTAATTCAGTACCATCTCTCCAGAACGTTCTAGTTGCGAATTGAGCGAGGATATAGGGAACACCAAGAGCTATGGAGAGCACAAGGGTGGCTGGGAAGATGAAAGATCTCGTAGCCAGCCTTGCATCCGGATTCCAGTAACCATTTCTAGTAACAGCACGTAGTGCTTCAGCTGGTCGACTGCCCTCATGCCATAGAATGATTCTCGTGGTCAACTTAACATATAAGAGGCCCAGTGTCCAGCTTTGTACAAAGTGGACCACGTGCCTCTCGTCCGGCGAGAAGTAAGTATGCATGGGGATGATAAAATAAAATTCCACGAGGAAAGCAAATAGAGTAGGAAGGACAAGGATGAAAGCTGTGTAAGTCCATACGATTCGGGCTAGACGAACAGTAACTTTTACTAGGCGGGTGAATATTATGCTTGGCGTGTCTCCATTGATATAAAGCGAATTGCGAAGCGTTGCCAAACCGGTTCGGAGATGTAAGAGAGCATATAGTGCGCTCCCTAGTATGTATATTCCAATGGAGAAAGCATACACGTCGTTCTTACGAACATCCGCTGGGATAACTTTTGCGAATATATATCTTCCAAATACCAACGGCACGATGGTGATGCAAACTCCAGTTGCTGCAGCGAAGAGCCAGATGGAAAGAATGAATGTTGAAATTCTCAGGCGGAACCATGGTGGTACGTAAACCAACTTATAATTCTCTGGATTCCGTCCATGAACACCATCAAAGCTGTCCTTAACGTCATCCAAGCGGTTGTTGTTACGGTCTACCTCGAGGAATGTCCTTGTACCTTTTGGTAGCTTGACTTGATCTGATGCGGGTGCTCTTACATATCGTCCATCGTGTATGAGTTGAATGTTATCGTCGCTAGCATTTTCCGAGGATTGGGACATTGGGCCTAGGAAATACTCCCTCCACGAGCGGCGGACAATTTGACCCTCCTCATCTGGCTGTCTTTCATCAAACATGAACCAGGTCAACCTCAACCACCGAGCACAACGACGGAACCACCAGCTATACATCGAATGTAAAGCATCAGAAGGTTTCAAGAACCTGACTGCCAAAGGCATTAAGAAGTTGTAAAAGAGAAGATCAACCGGAAACTCTAGCACCGGCTCATTTGAGGACCAGTGGATCGGAAGAACGCCCTTGAATGCAAATGCGAGTCCCCAAACTACCCCACCTAAACAAACAACGACTAAAGCCCCGTAAACTAAAGCGCTAAACAAAATCTTTCGTAGTTGGGTTGTCACGTTTCGTTCCAACACATCACGAACAGGATGAAACGTCGGATCATCAGGGTCACGAATGAAATCTGCTGACGTTAGCAATGGCTCTTTTGGCATGAATATTTGTCAATATCTTACGTAAAACTCCCTTCCGCATTATCTTCCTACACATGGATACAAACAAGGCAAAATGAAACATATAACACGTTCCAACAAACCAATGTACAAATATTGAGGTAAGAGGTGACCGACTAGTGAAATTGAGACGAGACATGATACTAGCCCCTTCGAATAGTGGCAATAGAGCTGCATCAAGTAGAAGGCCACAATACAAGGGGAAGACAAGCATTTCGATGCTGATGATGAAAATCACCTTCATGACTCCACCTGCCTGGTTGAGCATATCAATCACCCCATTTTCCACATCTCTTACATTACCCTGCTCTGTTGAGAATGGTGTACCTCTCCTGACGTAAAGGCCACCCAATACAGTAAGGGTCGTGAAACCTGCCAGCGTAGCCAACGTCCGATCCAGCCCACCCCACACACTTAATGCTGGATCCAATGGTGCTAATCGTTTGGGGACTTCTAGACTAATAACCCAAGAATCGGGCCGTGCTAAGAATGCGGGTATTCCAAAGACAAAGGATACAACGGCTTCGACCAGAGAAGTTACCAGGTTTTCGATATGTGAGACGGTCACTTGATAACTTCCTGATAACAAAAACATAAATCCGTTCCCGATAGTCGCAAGTGCACCCAAGAAGTTAGATTTGATCACCATCAGAGCTTCATGTGACGCAGCTGAAAACGTGAATATCTCAGAATCCGCAATGTGGATGATACTATCAACGGTGCCATTCACAACTCGTTCGAAAGCAGCTTGAGCTAGTCTAAGCGCATCCTGTCCTCCCTGTAAGCTGGAGAGAGCAAGTAGACGTAGTGGTATTTGAGCGATAGCAATGAAGCAGTACGACAAGAGCCCCAAGACCACTAATGCAGTGTCTTGAACAAAGCCGCGGCCTCAAAGATGAATCGAAGAGGGAGCTTAAATGCTGGTCCAGGGTTTGCCAAAAGATGATTGAATTCCGGCCCATGTGTATGATCCAAACAACCATCCCTATTGTGATGCCTAGAAGAAAAGCAAACTGAAAATGGCCTATTGTGATGCCTAGAAGAAAAGAACAAAAAAGGGCCCCCTGAACAACGACCGAACAAGGGACCCCGCATACCGACGAGTTCCATTATACCATCAAAATCCTCACCATCTTCTATATCTCCTTCAGGATCGACGGCTTCTACAATGGCAGCTTCGTGTGCTCCGTTGATCTCTTCATTTTCAGCCCCCCTGCGGTCAAAGTCATCGCGACGGGCTTGTGCCACTGGTACAAATGGGGCCTCAGCTGCAATATCTTCAATTACATGTTCATCATTCGCACCCATATCATCTTCTCGTAAAGCAACCCCAGGTCTACCCCAGAGCCAATTTGCAATGTTCCCAACGATACCTTCCGGTTCCGCTGGTCGATGTGGAATAATGGCTTCTCGCTGAGGTGGTGGTAGAGGGGTGTCCGGAGCAAAAGGATTTTCTTCCGTTTCATCAAAATTATCTTCGTCGTCATCTGAGATGGGGTTGTTTTCGAAAACTTCTTCCCAATTCTCAGCGGTTCGACTTACACCATCTTGGCCAACTATCTCCAATGGACCATCATAATCCAGATTGTAGGTCTGATCATCCCGGGTTTGAGGAGGTGATTGCGCATTGCTCGGACCAACATCTGATTCTGAGATCGCCCCTTCGTGCAAACCCAAACCATCTACCGCCTTTCGGGACATGGAAATCATGTCACTTTCGTTAGGGCCTTTACTCTGAAACAGGTGAAGATTGTGATCAGAAAAGTCTTCATCGGGAAGATCGGAGAATGCCCAATTATTCCGGCCTAATGGTGACTTGTCGCGGCAATGAGGAACATCTGAGATAGCCCTGGGCCTATTCTGAGATAGTGGAAGCGGATACGGCTCTCGATTGGGGAATGCAGGAGTCCGCCCACCCGAAATCATCGGATACTTGGCCTCATTTTCATCTGCAATATTCGAGTGAGAATTCTCTTCCCTCCGCCAATGCCCCGATGTCACATTCAATTCGTTGTTATTCTCGTCATCTGCTGAGATCCAGACGGAGCTCCGGCTGGATTCTCCATTTGACGTCGAATTATTGTGTTTTTTCTGAGGATACTGGGGCGCTTCCTCCAAAATACCCGAGCTGACACTGCCCTTGTCCACCTCAACCACCTTTCCTGACTTAGCTACATTGCTCATATTGGCAGTTCGGTGTGGATCTGATACCAGTGGGACCCTACTACTACTGGCTGATTTGGCTGTATCGATATGGTTAGCCACTTGAGAATCTCCACCTTGCAACCGTAGATTCATGGCATCGACCCAATACTGCATTCGGTCTCCTAACCCTTCCTGGTCTATTATTTCCAACACCTCTTTAGGGTCTCCTCCCGCTCGGCGCCATATGGCTGAGAATTGATCGGTGAGCTGAACTTCTGGGTCAGAAGGATCTAGCTGCCTATTGAAGGTCAAAGGTGGAATTCTTAGTTCACCAGTTTCAACTCCTGAAACAGGTTCAATATCGAAGTTAGCTAAAGGTAGAGGGCCATTAAGGTTGCGTATCTCTGCTGGTACAGCCGGTTGAACACCAGGCTCACCATTGTTATTCCGGCCTCTTCGAGCATGAGCGATCGCTCTATCACGAACTTGGTCAAGACGCTCCCTTTGTATTCGGATGCGCTCCTCCATTTGTTCTTGGAGGTCATGGACATCAACAGGTAAATCTTCACGAGGACCTGCACCACCGGCAGCCATGTCCGCATTAAACGCTGCGCCCATATTGATTACAGGTTGCTGTTGAACTACCCATTCACGGATCAAAAAGACAAGAATAAAAGTAACCACGATCACTATAGTTATGATATAACCCTCGGTCATGTCGACAATGGCTTGATTCAACCAGGGGGACCTAGTCATATTTGCTAAGAAAGAGACGTTACTTAGGAGCGAATCACCCTGAGCCCCAGATAGGGACGCCGTTGAGAACATGCCTGTGCCGTTGATTGAGGCGTCCAAAGGGACTGCACTGGTCATTCCCAAGCCGTAATAAAGAGACTTGAAGAAACCAGCTGTGAGAGGGTCCGAGCCACTGATATTGAGTGTTTGAGAAATGGGCATGATGATAGCCATCAGCTTTTCCATGACTCCTCCGATTCCAGCGGGCGAAGTATGACTAGTATTGAGAGGCGTTACAGGTGTCACCCCCTCATCCCAAGCAGAATTCGCAACATCGCGAGCAATTTCCAAAGCCCTTGAAGCCGTTTCATTCCGCTTGAGATTGATTGCCGAGCTCCGGGCTGGTGTCCCTCCATCGCTGAACCAGAATAAAAATCGCCATACTTGTCGAATGAAGAATGGGAGGGCTACAAGCCAAACAAAAATCACCAGAAAAAATCTTAAATATGTAGCCATGTTCTTGATGATGTAGAAGGTAAAATGTTTTAGGAAAACGCGAGTAGGTAATGACTGCGGCATATTGGGCGAGTAGAGCTTGGTGAATCGAAAAGGTGTCTTGCAAAGTTCACAGTGTTTCTTCTGCGAATGCGATAGCCATTCCATCAAACAATCCTGATGAACGAACTTGATACTCCCACTACATTTGCAAGGGTAGAACAGAGGTTCTCTCTCCGTCGCCTCGGCCCTACATATTCTGCAAGTGTCTGGATCACCATTATCATCCTTCCCATTTGTAGTATTGGTCGCATATTGAGGATCATTCATGACGTCTGGCATAGGATCGTCGTCGGGTGTGGGGAGAATCCCTAATGTAGACATGGTGGAAGGGACGTGGGAAGGTCGGAACGATGAGAAAGAGAAAGGGTTTTATCGCAAGGCGGAAAACGATATCAAGTTCAGTGGGCAAAAAGTGTCGAGTGCAATCAATGCCTTAAATTGATGATGTTCGTCGTAGCATGGGAGATTCGGATATCTCTAGACAGTGTGGCGTCGTGCCGATGTGCAGTGGTCGGTGGTAAATTGATGGGGAGAGCGACGATTGTCGGAGTTAATGCACAGAGTTGTCGAAGGAGTGAGGGAGTGGCAGCACCAGAAAGGAGATATGAAAGAGGAAGGAATAAAAGTAAATGGAATTACAAAAGATACTTTTATGAATATGGTAGAAAAAGGTAGTCAAGCAATGATATAATATATGATTACAAAATTTATGATGGATTGAGTAGGTGGTTAATAGATAGATGGTTCTGAGGATTATTATTATTATTAATCGAGTCAATGGCAAATTCCATTGATCCTTTGTTGTGAAACGCTAAGAGAAAGTAGTACAGCCCTAGATTGTCCTTGATAGGGACCAACCCTCTGTAAAATAAACATTGACCGCCCTCATCAACATTTCAATCAACCTTTCAATATTTCAACAATATATCATTTCTGATATTCTACTTGATAAACAATAATTTCCGGTCTTACACCTACCTGAAACAGATAGTGCTTCAAGATTATTACTGTGAAGATACCTATGTGAAAGATCTTTTTGGCTATGACTTGGATGGTTATTCATTAGGGCTAATCACCTTGAAGTGAGATTAGATTGTAACAACATAAAACATTCACCGATCATAATCATAATCATACATACTACTTCGTACTCGAATTATTACTAGTCCATGGATTGACGCTCCGCTGGCCCTCCGGGGGCCACTGCCATGGAGGCAGACTATCTGGAAATATCATATCTACACTCTCGAGCACAACAAGCTACCTACCTAATACCCTGGGGGTGATGGAGGAGAAATGGTCACGTGCGTACTATCTCAACTATCAGATAATCAATGGACCCGCAGAGATCCGGAAATCCTTCATGCGGGGTGATTCCTGGTAAAAAAAAAAGTATGGATTAGACGTTGAGTTCTGTATTATTTTGTACTCCAGATTCACCCATTTTTCTCTACTTCAATTTTGACCTCTGGAACAGCTGGTGCTTTGGTTCTTCCCCCGCTTCAGAGTAACCAGGAAAGTGCCTCTGACACAAAGGCAGGAATGAATGTATATATGAAGCATGAGGCGGGGGTGTTAGGATCACATGAAACAACAGAATTACTTCGGGATGTAATCTCATGAAAAGACGCATCACAATCCGTTGTAGAAGATTTGAGGGGAGGACAGCTTTTGTATGGTAGTTTGTACTCTATAACTTGAAGAAAAGTCGATAATAATTGTAAGAAGCGAGTCATCCAATGTTTGATGGTGTTGTAATAATAATTGAATCCATATCCATAACCTTATATGCCTGCTGCTTTTCATCTAGCAGTATACTTAGCTACCTATTGTATGTAACCTTACTACCTACTTTGCAGTCAATTCTGATCACCACCATTCGTCTCATCCAACACTTCTTGGTGAATGATAAAGCTAATATCATTAACTACTACCTAGTATGTATGTCTAGTACTACTAAGTAGAAATATTGGTCTTCACCCTTCATCTGAAGGTTACGACCAGATAGACAGCCGCACCTACGGTA
The DNA here is from genome assembly GCF_000146945.2 of Sclerotinia sclerotiorum 1980 UF-70. Taxonomy (NCBI): domain Eukaryota; kingdom Fungi; phylum Ascomycota; class Leotiomycetes; order Helotiales; family Sclerotiniaceae; genus Sclerotinia; species Sclerotinia sclerotiorum. Next base: position 36,217 of record NW_001820828.1, read on the forward strand.
TGACCCTGTGTATGACGACAGAATAGTTCATTGTTCCAGCTAATCACAATCTCTCGCTTTCGGGCACTAAACATTAGTATGGCCTAGGCTTCAAAGCTTCACTGGAAACAAGAGATGTGCTATGCTGGGTACTCCTAGGTACTGTAACCTGGGAAGTAAGATCTTCTGTAAGAACAACAAGAATAGAGGGCGAGACTTGTAGACAGCAAAACATAAACCACATTTTTCAACTTATATTTACCTAGTAATTAATTACCTAGGTATTTCACAGACAGATAACTGACAATTGATAAAAATATAACTAACCCACTCCTTTATCATACCTTTTTCCTTTCCTTCTTTTTCTCCGCTCTTTTTTTCTTTCACCAACTTCTGACATCCCTCGTCATCAATCATCTGCGATAGCCGTACCGTACGTACTGTAACCTCCCATTATCACAAGGTCTTGGCACACATCAGAACTTGGAAAATCATCATCCCATAACTTTTTTTTCCAGCCAGATCAAGGTCCATTCAATCACCACCACCATTTCAAACCTTGCCTACCTACTTATTGTTAACCTTATATGCTGACTTACTTTTCGGCAAGCTCTCCCTCCCACTTTACTGCTTTGTAACATTGTTACATTTTCACCACCCCAATAAAATCCCTTCACCCAATCATAATTTCTTTACATTGGGAGAAACAAGAAGAAATTTCTTCAAATCTACATGCTGTAGGAGAACATGGCGGCAGGTAGCAATGGAAAAGTGGTGGATTCTAAAGCGAATGGGATAAAGGGCGGCACTGCTATTCCCGCATTGCCACCAGCAAAGAGCAAGAATGATGAGAAAAAGAAGAGCATCATTTTTACCATCTTCAGTCTGGGTACTATTACCCGGTATGCTATAAACTCATGCTCTATCTCGTTGTCAATGACTAATGATCCTTTAGAATCCTCACTTGGTACTCGATAATCACAGTATTACTACGATGTCCTGAGACCCTCGACCTCGTCACAGATACCACCCCTCAAATCTGCAAGCCATACTTTCAATTACGATCAACCGTTGTACCTCATCTCGAACCATATTACGACTCATATGCCGCACCATATGTGAATGTCGCCAAGCCCTACTATCAGTCCCTCGACAAGAGAGTCATTGCACCGGCGACTGCCTTGGCTATGAAATACGGTGCTCCCAGAGTGGCACAAGCACAAGCATATGGTCAAGCAAAATGGGAGAAAACATTACAGCCCGAGGTATTGAAATACCAAGCGATCGCGAAGGCTAGATACGATCGAACATTGGCTCCTCATTGGAACAAGGTTACGGAGGCGAGTGGTCCATATCTCAATTTGGCCAAGATGAATGCCTTACAAACATACCAGGAACTTGTTGTTCCAACGTTCAATCTTGTACAACCATATGCCGTTCAGAGTTATGGATACGCGAATGATTTTGTCGTAGGCACCGGGATTCCTTATACAAAGTCGGCCTTGACCTCGACTGGGGTATTTTTGGATAGAAAGGTTTGGCCCAAATTGAGGATTTTATACGGCGAAAATGTGGAGCCACAGTTGGTACGGATTGGAGAGAGATTAGGTAGATATAGGGATGGCAAGAAATTACAGGCTGTGGTAGACAGTGTTGTTTCGTGAGTTCGTTGGATGTATTTATTAGATCTTAGCTTACGGAAATTAGATCGTCTTCTGCTTTCTCTGCCTCTTCCACACTCTCATCGCTTTCTTCTTCAGTTTCATCTGCGCACGCTACAGGTACATCCTTGAGCTCCATTTCCTCTTCAGCTTCTACTTCCTCTACCAAAACACCTGAAAATAAGCCCTTGAGTGAAGACGAGATTAGAGAAAATGCTCGAAACGTTGTTGCAAAAGATCTTAAAACCTGGCAAGAAAAATTCTCCAAAGCTGCAGATGAGGGCTCCGACGAAATTGATGAGAGAGTGACCGAGATTACTGAAAGGCTGGTTCAAAATCAAGCCAATAAGGTAGGATCTGCACTTCTCATCGAATTGGAAGAAGCCATCAATGCAAACCTCAAGTCCCTTAAATCCAGCATAATTTCAATCATACAATCTGAAAAGACTGGGGAAGAAGCCGAGGATTCCCTCAACACTGCCGTCCGAAAAGCAGGAGTTGCAATTAAGGAGAAGGCTCAGGCCGTCAGAACTTGGCGGCAAAGCTTCGACATGGAGACCAGTTCTCTCATTGCCAAATCAGTCAAAGATACATTTGATATAATCGACCACATAAGAGATTTGGGTTTACAAGAAATTGGAATGCGATGGGCCTGGACCGATGGAATCACTCATAAAGATTGGACTAAATATCATGCTTTGAAGAGTAAATTCGAAGAGTGGCGACTTGATGTTGAAAAGGTCGTCACCGAACACCCGGGTCTCGCGAAAGCTCGAGCAGCCTCAGAAGATGTGGAGAGCAAAGCCATGGGGTTGGCCGAAAACGCAGCCATTGAACTTTCCCGTATCAAAGAAATTGGAAAATGGAAGGTATCAAGCGGCGACTCCAGTGATGATTTTAGCACTAAATACATTCCACCCGCTGCATCCGTCGCAAGTCAAAAAGTTATCGAGAAAATTAACGACGCGAGCGAGGCCATTGCCGACACTACAGAAGAGACTCTAGAATCCGTCTCATCATTGGCTGATGAGGCGGCTTCATCGATCTCTTCAGGTGTCATCGGGACCCCTCAAGGAAACGTAGAGAGTGTTGCATCTGTGGCCAAGGACTCAGTGAGCAATGTTGTTGACCAAATTTCAAGCACTGTCATTGGTACCTCACAGGGAAGTATCGAAAGTGTCAGCTCGGTTCTTGGCGAAAGTATCGAAAGTCTTTCAATGAAAGTATCTTCGTCTGTAGTTGGTAAGCAACCAGGAGTGGTAAGCCAAGCGTCAAGCAGCGTCCTATCGGCAGGTTCTGCAGTTTCCAACAGTGTATCTCTTAGCGATGCGATCTCCGATCAAGCATCAACTGTGTCACAATCTCTAGAGTCCGCATCATCGTCTATTGCAAGCTCATTATCGAAGAGTGCAACTGATGTTACCAGCTCCCTGACCTCAGCTGCTTCAGCCGCCTCAAGCACGGCGTCCAAGAAAGTTTGGGGCGGAGCCATGGCTGCTCATGTCGAAGCAAGGGAGATCATCTTTGACGATGTGATTGATGATTCCGACGAGGAAACTTACAGTGAGAAGATACAAAGTATGGCAAGCGTCGCCGGAGACCGATTTAGTGACATGACAAGAGCAGTCAGCGAAGCCTTACTGAAACCTAGCAGCACAAAAAAGCTTGGTGCTGAACAATATTCTAGTGCTTTGGCTGCCGCGAGTTCAGTACTCTATGGAACAGAACAAGGTATTGGTGAAAGTGTTGCTAGTGTTGCTACAAGTCGTTATTCTGACGCCGTTTCTGCGTAAGTTAAGCAATATCATTGTTGCCAATAGTCCGGACTTGAACATGAGAACGAGTTGACTTTTGATTCCCGAGTTCATTTGAAACATCGTACTTGTTCAAAATATTTGATTGTTCTCAAGCCATAAACCCTCGCACCTAGTCTCCTTGTCCGGACTATTGGACATCCTGAGCAATTTTTAGTCTTGTTATTTAGAAATCTACTGACGTTGGATTAGTGCCAGCTCTGTGATCTATGGTACACCCGCGCCAATCCTTGATTCTGCTACAAGCTCGGCTAAGGCAGTGTATCATGACGCATTATCAAGGGCATCTGAGCACTACTCACAAGCAAAATCTGTTGTCTCTGCTCAAGCTTCAGGATCTCCAAAGCCCGTTCACCAGGAAATGTTTAGTTCTGTCGAATCCGCTTATTCTGATTCCGTCAATGCTGCTAGTTCTAGGCTTCAACTTGCACTTTCTGGAGCATCAACCGCCATTTATGGAGCCCCGACAGATGCCATGGAATCGATTCGATCCGTAGCTGCATCCAGATTATCTGAAGGCCTAAAAGCTGCTTCTTCTCAGTACGATGCTGCCAAGAGTCACCTTGGCCCTGCACCTACCCCAGCGGCTCAACAGTTACTTACCCAAGCTCAAAATCAGTACTATGCTGGCGTCGGTTTGGCTCATGTTCGATACTCCGAGTTCCTTGAGGCAGCATCTTCAGCTGTTATGCCAGCTCAAACACCATTCCATGCAAGTGTTTATAATAGAGCCAGTGCCAGCATTTTAGGGACTTCAACTCCAGCATACGAAGCTGCTCTATCCCAAGCCTCACAAGATTATTCGAGTGCTGTCGCAAAAGCTCAAGCCGGATTTGACAAAGTCCTTAGTCAAGTCGCCAACGTTGCTAGTGATGCTATTCCCTCTGCAAAATTTACGGATCTTGCATCCTCGCGTTTTGCCGAGGCTTCATCTAAAGCTTCTTCATCTTATGCAAGCCTTTCCTCCGAGATAGCTGAAAAGATGAAAGGGGTTACTTCTAGTAGCGAAACACCACTTCCCGAATCTATCGCTTCTGTCGCCAGCAAAAACTGGGAAGCTCTTATCACGAAAGCTAGTCAGCAAGTCTATGGCTCCCCCACACCATACTTCGTGACTGGCAATTTTCTTTCGAATGTTCAACAATATGCTGCTCAAGCTACTAACGGTGCGGCCTCTCAATACTCGGCTGTGCAGTCGCTTGTTAATGAGCTGGTTTCTGGAAAGGAACCAGATTTCACCGAAAGCGTTTATAGTCGCCTGAGCTCCGCTTATTACACTGGTGCAAGCGATGCAGTATCTTCCGCCTCATCTTACGCGAGTCAGGCTTACGCATCAGCTAGCTCGGTTGCCAACTCAATTTTCACTCCTCCCCCTGTAATCGAGGAGATTCTTGATGTCGCTTCCCATCATCTTGATGAGGCTGTCCAAGCTGCCAATGTCCAGTTCTATGGCACTCAACTAGGATATTCGGATCAAGCTCGGCTTTCGATTTCGAACGCCGCTGCTTCGGCTCAAAAGGCCATTTCCGAAGCAATCTACGGAACACCTACTGGAATTTACGAATCGGCAACCAAGGTTATTGCAGAGAACTACGAATCGGCCACTTCCGCGGCTGCAAATTCTTACTCGGCTGCACAAGCAAAGGTCTCGGAAGCTATCTATGGCCACGAACAGGGGGCTGTGGAGAGTGCGCAATCAAGACTAAATTCCGCAGTGGAGTCAGCACGGGCCAGATTAAATGAGTTTGCATCAAGCGTGGGAGAGGGCGGAAACGAAGCACTTAGTAAAGCAAGTGAGGGAGTTGAACAGATGGCTAGTAGTGTGGGAAGCGTCGTTGGAGAGGCTACTGAGGCTGTGATTGGAAAAAAGGATGAATTGTGATAAAATGGATCGCGATCAAAAGGATTGTGATGATGGAGATGATCTAATGAGTAATGAAGCGGGTTTGGCTGGTCGAGGAGGGTGGGGTCGTTTGATACCAAAAAATGGTGTATAGGAAAGGTCTCGTTTTCGTTCTCTTATGATGGGCCAAATATGTACTACATTTCCTTCGGTTTTGCTGTGATATTGTTTACTAGCGGATAGTTTTGGGCGGGGCTGACTGATATGATACGAGATAAATGTTATATTGTTTTATCCAAGGTCTTTATAAAGATTTTTGATTCTTGATGATTTTTGACCACTTGAAATGTTTGTAACAACTCAACCCATTAGGTATCTTTCGGAAGTCTAAATCTGAGAGTCGTGGATTCATATTTCATTCGTCGATCAGGCTCAGCCTCATTCAATTGTACCCACAATTTTAGTTTTGACACTACGAGCTGCTAACGACTCTAAAATTACCCGAAGGGGTAACCCCAGCGCAAATGACGTGATGTGATTTTAGTGGTGATGGGATACAATTTAAGTTTAGAGGCATTAGCTTGTAATAAGATCTAGTTACCTTTCAGTTGTGTAATCTGGACTAGCAGACTATATTGGAGTTTTCAATATGTACCTGAAAATAGTTCAGAGTTTGAGATGAATTCAATGTTTTATATGATCCGAATATTCCAAATGAACTAAATATTCCAACTAATACTCTGAATTTTTGCGATAATTGAATTATTTTAAATTAATGGTAAAATTTAAAGCTTTTGATTATGCTGAATAATTCAAGAGTCCTTCTATCGTTGGATCGATTGCAATCCGGGATATTAGACGCACTGGTCATCTTACAGAATAGGTAATCTTTTCGTAGTTCGAGTCTTAGTCGAACATCAACGGTAATAAGTAGGCAATTCAACCAAAATGGTATGGTTTCGTAAATATACCAGTATACAATTAGGGGCTCGTTGATACTGGCTTGATGACTACTCGGTGAATCTGTTTAGCGCATTGTGTATTTGATATATATAAGAGGGCTTTCTTCGCTTTGGAGTTCATAGCAATCTCTATCACACTCTCACACATTGTCTCCTCACATAAAACTTTTATATCCAAGCCATTCAAGTTATATAGAAAACTATAAGATGCACTCGGAATTCGTTCTTTTGTCTATGCTAGTTGCTGCGAGCCTCTCCGCTGCACTTCCAACAACTGTCAACGTCTCTAATCCATTCAATGGCCCAATACCCAGCGAAACGGACTACTATAGTTCATATCGTGGTAAATCTGCACCATTTCCAGCAAATTACACAGCACCTATCTTACCAACAGCGAGTGGTCCACCCGGACCTGACGACCTTCTCTTTCAAAACCTTCTCGGAGCAGAATGGGCAGTATTTTCCTTCTACCAGCAAGCTGTCGAAGCTCTAAATTTTACATCATTTACATCCATTGGATTTCCGAATACAACCTACGATCGCATTCAAGAGATCCGCGATAACGAAGCTGGTCATCTTCGGATATTCCAGGATTCGATATCTAACACATCGATTAAACCTGGTCCCTGCAGTTACGATTTTGGCTGGAGCACCGCAGCCGAATTCTTAGAAATGCAAATTCTGATTGAAGTATCAAGTATGGCATTCGCAGCCGGACTAGTGCAGCAAGCAAAGATGAACGAAACGAAAGGCGCATTGATGGGGATTGGAGAGACCGAGACTCGTCACACCACGTGGGCTTTGATTTCAGTTTGGGGAGTTGATCCTTTCGCTGGTCCAATAGATACGAGTTTTCCATATGCGAATCAAATCCTAGACTCGACGAATCGGTTTATTATCGATGGTTCATGTCCAAGTGCGAACCCTGAATACCCGTCTCCTAGTCAGCACTTACCACAGTTACATGCGCCGGGACAAATAACTCCTGGAGGGAAGTTAACATTTGTTTACGAAGCAGGTAGTAATGGGAGTCAAGTGCCAAGTTTTGAGGAGGGAAAAATTTATTATGCTGTTTTCTTTCACGGGTTGGAGATTATTTCGGTCCCGTACGATGTCGCTACGAATAGCACAATTTTCCCTGCCAATCTTGAACTGAAGGGTATAATCTTGGCAGTTATTTCTGATGAGGTGGACGCGCCCACTGAGGAGTCTGTTGTTGCTGGCCCTGCGTTCATCTTGGAGCAACCGGCGATACTTGCTGCTAGTGGTCTGTAAATCTTCACAGGAGATATCCAAGTACTGGAATATGAGAATCTGGTTGGGAATTGCCAGAAGCCTAATTCGTTGAATGTAGTTTTTAACGGTGTATATGGTGATGTTTTAAAAATAGAGTGAATCTCTGGGGAATTATTTAGCTTCATAATGCAATCTGGTTAAAAGTCTTACTCAAAGTGATCCGTTTCTTGATCTCACATATAGTCCACACAATTGTGTTCAACAATGCAGAGTTTCCTTTTCCGAAAAAAACCATCCGGCCCTGGCCCTTGCGTGAGGTTGTAAATCCATCAATCAGAGAAAAGAAAGTTGTGAGTTTCTTTGGGATAATAAATTATCTATATATGATTCGAGACAGAGGTTAGCTTTTGAACTCTCGAATTCAAAGATAAAAAATGATTGAAGGTTGCTATTGTCCATCGCAAATCTTAAACAGGAGAGTCATGGAGTACCTTTTATATTCTGCTCTGCTCTAAAATCAATATTGACCTAGAATAGCTCCCTTGCTATTCCTAACTGGCTCATCATGCCATTCTTCATCCACAACCTTGGTACAAATGACAAACTGCTTAATGGGATGGAAACGATGTACACAACAACAAAGTTCAAAAGAATAAGATTAATGAGCAGAACTATTCCAGCGCTAGCGAGCTTATCATCATTGTTCTAAACTTTCCGACAAAACCACGCTGGGTAGCAGGTTAGGATGGAATTATGACTGCTAGGCCATTTAACCTGGCTCTGCTAGCTTGATTGACAACATTCCCAGGCCCTGGAACAATATAGTTTCTCTTGTATGTATTCGGCTTTTGGAACATCTGTGTCGTCTGTAACTATTCGTCTTTTTCCTTGGGTCTCGCCAGCTATTGGGCAGAACTCATTGTTAGCCAAAAAATACAAGCGAATAGTTGATCTAGCCAAGCGTTCTAGCAGGAAGCTAGACTTACACCGGTCTCCCAGCATAATCAAATGTTAGGCCCTCAATACCACTAGATGTTTCCCTCCTTCCTAACTGAAAATGATTTCCGTTTCTGTGCCTTTCATCCTCGCTCTCTCTTTTTCTCCTTCTCCTAATTTTCATACCTTGCGAACTCATAGTAATGGCCTTCCGAGGTCCAAGGTACTCCCAATTCCCAGGAACAGGAGGGGGTGCAAGCATCTCCGCCTCTAGACGGGTAAGGCAATTACGCATCGTGAATAAACAACTAGCAGAGGGGTAATTTTTGCATGCAGTGGATACCAAAGATATCAATAAGTACAGCTCATTGTTGTTCACTGAGATGCCGAGAATGTTTCTACACGAAAGCAAAGATGACGAGATCTCGGGACACGACACTTACCGCGAGACATTAAAAAGCACGAATCACTGGCTCGATGTACGACATAACGTCGTAAGCATATCTTAATCTTTAGGTCTGCGCTAGCAGCTAAATTTAAGAAGCGGGACAGGAGAAGCGAAAGAAACAAACCCGGCAGATAAATTTTTACGTATCACGCTCCAAAACTGCGAAAGTCTTCATAGCCACATCCATTTCAAGACTCTAAAACAAGGCCTAAAGACAATATAATTATTCGAACACTGCTCTAGATGAGTTCTTATGAGCCAAGAGATTTATCCACACCAGGTTTCAATCCATGAAATGTTATAAATAATTAAACATTTTCTATATATAAAAGTTTTGGTGAGATGTAGGATTCTGCTGCCCTGGAAATACAGGGTTTGTAGGCCTGCATCGGGTCATCGGTCATTCGTCAAAGCTTAACTTTAAATCCTGCCCCTTCATCTCACGAGGCGACTTTCAGCATTTCAAGGCGTCATGAAGGATTATTTCTGCGCCCCAAACATCATCCAAATTTCGGCTTAATCGTGCGAAAGAATCCTATTGCAACGTAGTCGTACCATATCCTTGCTAAAGCTTTCAGCTTCGAGGATATACATAAGATGGATAGCTCTTCTCAGTCAAGAGCTATGGACCCGTTGGACGATTGTTCTAAGACAATTCAATACATATTCATTGCGTGACCGAGGGAATAAACACGTATCAGCTAAAAAGGATTTTGATTGAGAAAGCTACGATATATCGCTATGTCGAACCTAGTATTCCTTCAAGTGCCTAATTCACCTGGCCCAAAACACAACCGAAGCTCCTCAGTCTACAGCCGTAACTCTTGTGACTCAAACTTTTCAGCCTACACCGGAACCACACTTGTTGCAGAAACATGCCCCACCATACTTCGAACTCGAGAATCACGATTGAGCTGTGAAGGCCCATGTGATGGAACAGTATTCTACATTTACGATAAACCATTACCTCCATTGCCTCAGGAAGCTCTTGTGAAGAAACAAAAGCCTTTGCCTCCATTGTAAGTCTACCCAGAAGTACCTAGATATTCATTGTGTGGCATGCTAATTTGAGATCAATTAGGCCCCTAAATCTTTCTAGTTGCAGGTCTCATCAAAACATAAGAAGTCTGATTTCGGAACCTGAGAATCATGTTATATATTACGATGAGAAAGAAGTTTATGTTCATAACCCATTTAGCGATGAGAAAGTGGTGATGGTAGGAATTTTGGATGAAAATGGAAAAGTTTTATGAAAGTTCAGTCGATGCAGCAAGGTAGTTGCGGATGTGGGATCACGATTGAGTGGACGAGGGACTTCAATATATATAATTCGGGGCGGGGTACATTGGTTTCTGTTAGGGTGGGTATTGAGGGTGGTATTCAGGGATTCGAATTTCGAGTGATTCTCTCAGCATATAATCTTTCAATATGGGTTGTGGTGTGGTATAATCCAAGCACTAATTGCATTTTAAATGGAGGGGAATTGTTTGAATGGAAAGGTTGTTCGCCGGGTTCTTCATTTGCTGATTCTCGTGTGAAAACTATCCCGCATTCTTCAACTACCTAGTAATTATCATCTTTTGCTTTAAATACCTTCCGTTCTAAGTACACCTAGCATCATTACTATTAATTATCTCTTTCTTTAGGAACCAGGAGGAAATCCATCTATGAACTTATCTCCCTAATTTCTCCACTCTCTCCAACTCCCTCTATTCTACTGTCTTCATCACCACTTTGAACAGTCTTTCTACGAGACTGAGAACCTGAAAGATTCCCTTTGACGCTCTTCACTGACTTAACATAATGCACTCCCCCCTTCATACTTTTAATGCTCACACTTACGCCAAGTTTAGGCGTCTTTGGTAGATCGCTAATCCTCGACGCTTCTAGTGTTGATGGAGAATCAAAATCCTTCAATAAACTCTAATGAAATCCTGGCTCTGTGTTGGTGTTTCCAAGCTTTGTGTTTGCTGTTGCTGCTCCATGGATCATTGTGCGGTTTTGCGAACAGATTGATCAGGTTTAGGAAAGAGCTTTTTGAAACTCTAGGGTCGAAGTGGAGGTTCCTCGTGAGGGATCGTACTCCGTACATCATCTGTCCATGCACTTTCTCTTCTATTATTCACTATCGGTTCAACTCGATCTTCTTTCTTGTCTTCCAATCCCGCGTCTATGTATTGGTCATCTTCAAGTGATGTTATATCTCTGTTTGTTGTGATTGACTTAAAAGAAATCGAAACACCGGGAATAGTAATACTTTGACTTTCCATCGACATCATACTTATTGGTGAATATACCTGTTCCTCTTAAGATATTTTTTCATCACTATTTCTAGACTTTTGTAAAATATTTGGGCAATTAGGGAAAGGTGTAAGTCCACCTCTGACTTCGAACTGTAACCAAGATTCAAGACTTGATGCCTTTTGGTGGTTTTGAGGATTCCATGCTGGGTATTTTTGTTTCATTTACGGCTCATATCTATGACTGACTTGTTTTTTGTGCATTTCCTTTGCGTACAATTCGTGGAAGCGATTATGCTCTCCACTATCGCTACAGCTGCCTGTGTCGCGGTAATGGTTGCGTTTTGAGATTCTTGAGCCTCTTTATTGGATGCCTAAGTCTTCTTAGCTGTGGAACAGGGATAGAAAAATAAGTTATGAGGGGAAAACGACAGATGCAGTGGCTCCCGCCTTTGAAACTTCTTGCTGTAAGATTCAACGTTAACAACTCTGTTCCAACCTATTTAGCGCTGCTGCGCCCTTTTATTAATACTATTTTCAACAAATCCATCTCACTTACCTACAGTAGACTGACAGTAAATTGTGCACTTTGCATTTGTTCAACTGCTCTCGCCACAGCCCAGCTGGCCGACGCTTGTATACTTGAAATCGCTGAACTTGCACTACTCTCAACACTTGATGAGCTTCCCGAAGCAGCAGCAATCAATTGACTAGCGCTATTGTATATTTGTCGCATAGAATCCGAAGCTGATTTTAATGCTTGCTGGGTGCCCTCCGATGCAGATTGGCGTGCTTGTTGTATAGATTGTGAGGCTTGTTAAAATGCTTCTCGAGAAGCCTGTGATGCACCTTGTTCTGCCTGCGAACAGTCTTGCGGAGTGGTTTGCCCGCGGAAAAGTAGTGTTGGAGTGACGATCATGTCTTGAGCACTTAATGGACTGCTCTTCGTGTCAGACAGAGAAGATACTTTTGGTCCATTTCCAAAGAAGAACGCTATTTTGTTTACCACTGAGGTAGGTGTATTGATTAGATGATCTTTAACTTTTGTGCAGCTCTGGCTGGCAGGTACATAGCAAAATGAAGATTAGTGCTGCTTCCAAGCTGCTGAGTCCTCAAATCTCCACGGAACTATAATCTGCACTCCGATCTGGACTATAGTGGAATGATGGACTTCCATATCAACCAGTATAGGAAAAGATATGAATTTGATCATAATGTACTACTATGCATACGAATTGGCATGTGCTAGCATTGTCACGTCCGTAATCTGATGCACTTAATGCAGGAGCATTGGACGATTAAATCAACTAATTTTAATCTAATCACAATAATCATTTATCAAGTCTAAGAGATTTAATTCCCCTCCAAACAAAACTCACAATAAAGCGAATTGAAGCTTCTTCCGTTACAAGTTCCAAGTGAAACTTTTGACTTATGCAGTCAGATCCCCATTTATATGACAATATGACCAACACATTTCGATACCACAATTCCGATTTATCTTCAAATTGTAGTTTTTAGAACATTAATACCAAGTCGCGGCCCTTCACATTCTTGGGGTAAGTGGTGAAATTTCTCGGATCAGAAAGCAATTCCCATGATCTGAAACAATCACCGATGTAAGCTCAACCGTCGTAACTCAGACTGACCTCTGGCCCATCACATTCCTTCAAGCAGATGTTAAGTCTTCATAAGCCAACTGCGTGAAATCGATCTTTACAAATAGCAACAAAGTTTTACACCAACCCCCTTTAACGCCTTCTCAGTGTCCCCTTGACCCCGAACTAACCATGCCGTGAAAATTTCTTCAGATCTCAACTCCCTTTGTAGTTCTATTTTCCTACATTCTTTTTCCGTGCTAGACCAAACCTCAAAGATCTCAAACTTCAGTCGCATGTGACCATTCATCCTCCAGTCCCTTCAATCTTCCCAAGAATTCCGTCCATGACTCCTTCGCTACATCAGAATCAAATTGAATGGTAATATTCTCACTTCTCCCATCGTTAACTCTCCCACCCATAGCATCTGGTGAATCGATTCCACATTTCTTCAGCTCAAACGTGTTTCCAAATGCAGTCTCAACTTGGTTGATGGCACGAGTGACTTCCTCTAAGGTCTTGAATGCCTAAGAATGATAAGCAGCTAAACGACTACCAGTGAGACAATAAAAAGACTTACAAAGGTACGACTAGGACAATCCCCTCGAGCCTCGCCATTCTTGATCACAGTAACTCTTAGATGCCATATCGGAGTTTTTGCCTCTGAATTTTGCTTCCAAAGTGTATGAGCACCCGCATCTTCGTGGGGAAAGGCAACCTTTTGCCCGTTACCATTTAACTCAATAGAGCCTTTATCGCTGGTATTCATAATATCCGAGTATCCTCTCATTGGTGCTGGACACATGATTTGTGAAAGTGTTTTCGGTTCAACTTGATGTCGCAATGCTAGGTGTGAAGTTGATTTTTATTGTGTTGTGAGTACTGTTGTTGGTGATACCTGATGAATGTGGTGGTGCAATAATTATTCACTGGGTGCCAATGCCTTATATATTGTGCAGACGCTTTTATCGATGTGACACGAGAACTGAAGTGATTTTCGAGGTTCATGATCGGGATAAGTTCAAATGACCAATCGGATGGTTTCACCGTGGCTGGATTTTGTGTCATCACACCACTGGTCTTACGGGCACGTTAATTTTTGTTGTGCCTGTTTGATGTAACATGATTTATGCACATATCGCCTGTTTTGAATACACCATCGCCGATTGAGCTATCCAATTATGGGACGCTGACGACTTTGCATGGCAGGGCAAGTAGCCGCGGCTGCATCGCTTTTTGTCAGTTCTAAAAGAGGCAGAAGCGACATTCGCACATAACAATTTTTTTTGAAATGTGTATCGAGTCATATGAAGCCTTGTAAGTCTCCATAAACTGCAGTCTACAATTTTATATCTGAAATCGATGTAGGATAGTTAGGTGAACATGTTCTTGACAGCAGAATCTGAATCTAGGCATAACAGCGCGCCATTCTCCGCAAAGCTTGTGCGATGTTCCCAAAGCTGTCAGAATGCACCAAAATGTTAGACTTTGGAGCAAGATTGATTACACCTCTCATCTTAACTGATTGCTCACATTAATTGATGCATGTATGCGTGTTATTTTTTCTGTTGATGGATTGAACTCAAATGTGAGCTTGAGGGATAACCTGGATGGGAAGAACGGCGAACAGATTAACCTTACACAATCACGATCCCCCCTAAAAGTACGAAATGAACTCATCGACGAAGGGAATCACCATCATCAATCGATAACCCATTGCATTTAGGGTTAGGGTAATTTTGGTCAAATGATCCCTAAGCTTCAAATGCTTATTTCGTTCTTTTCCATGCCCATGAAATAACACTCAAGCTTCGTCAGTAGCGAATCGCTATGGAGAGAGGGGTTTTTTCTCTGCGGCTTCATATTTTTGGCAGGATCAACTGTGTAACTTTCAATAAATTTCAATTGAATTTTAACTGATATATGAAGGGTCAATTTGTGTTATTAGTGTGCCACATTTTTAACAAAGCTAGAAAATGCGGCGAGACAAACAAGGTTTTTTCTGTCACCTTACCGCGTACATTCACATTCACATTCACACCTTCACCCCTCGACCTCCATTCTTCCACGATCAGGACGTATATCCATTGCATTTATTCTTTATATACTGAGTTTCAATGTTGGTGGCACTATGATTTTATGTTTTAACGAAGTTGCGGAAATTCATGCTCCGAGGGCTTTGTTTACATTTAACAAAACTCCATGGTCATGAAAGTGCTGCATCTAAGATTCCATGGCGAATTAACATTATCACTGCAGGACTACGAGATTGGCTTTAGCAGTTGTTGGGAATTTACCAATCTGTTTTTTTGTCTTTGTTTTGAGCCTGTTCAAGAAATTCAAAATATATGGAGAACAGTGGGAAAGAAATGTATGAACATATCATATCTAATCATCACCACGGAGAACAATGCTTTCCATCATCAGTATAAATACAGTTCACCCGAGGATTATGTAAGTAATTGCTCCACGTTCCCCAAAGTACCTAAAAGCACAAGTTAATACGGAATTTTTAGAATCACTTTGCGTCTTTGACGAAGGGTTTTACAGAGCTTGTGGGCACGTAGTGACGAGAGTCAAACAAGTGGATAATTGCCGAGAAGAGAATCAAGATCCTTTTCTCCATGATCAAACTCTTGGTCATGGTTGTGGTACCTATCACTTCGTACAAGCTTCGATCCTTCATTTCTTATGTCCGTTCTGCGCTAATGCCGAATACAATGCCCCTAATACATGGAGATCGGACAGGAATGATGAAGCACTTCTCAGAATCGACATCGAACCTCGTCATCAGTACTGGACCGAATACGTTGCTGAGCAGAGATAGCTTTTTGCAAGACAAGAATCTTTAGAATTCAATGCCCGAGCTGCACTCATCGATGTCCAAGACTTTACACGGCAGTCTCCTAATGGGGTTCCTGATGGTCCGGAATACGAGAGAATCGGCTGGGCGTTCATCGAGCTTGAAAAAATGCGAGGGTGGTATCTCGCGCAACAAAACTACCACCCCGGGCAATTAGGAAGTGGAATACCCAGTGTCGGACGTCGATATCTCTTCGATGAGAAAGATGTCAATCCGGAAATTCTTGCGCCAGTTCTTTTCGCCGATGCACCACCTGATGAATTTTACGGTATCTGCCGGCTTCTTTTGAGTGATCGCGAAGCTTGCGGACCCAATGGTCTTCGTCGGGTGTTCTGTGGCGTTCATATATACCATCATGATTGCATTGTCCCTTGGTTCAGGGAAGGCGGCGGCCAACATGTGACATGTCCCACCTGTAGAGCAAGAAGGCATCTCCTCCGCCCACCAGTTCACGAATGGCAGATTCCACGCGTGCAAGAAGAAGGTGATTGATCGCTTTAGTAGCCAGTTAAGTCAATTTCTTTTCCACTCACGACTGTGATGCACATAAATGATTAATGTTAGAAATGCCTCATCAGATTTCTTTATGATTTCCACCACTTCTACAACTTAATATTAATTCCACTGCAAAATATAATACCCATTATCTTAAGTAAGTATCTTCCCAAGTCTGTTTCAACCCACTAGCTCCTACCCAATGCATGCATGAAATCTTATAGTGACCAATCGCCATATTTTCAATTTGCTGAATCTGTGATTTTTCGGTCTATGTGGCCATTCTCAGATTGGCATATCGAGTTCCCGTAAAATGACCATGTCATAGACATATTAGAATTTGAGCTTGGAAAGGATACTAGAACGAGCAGCTGATTCCATCCCATTCAAATATCACTAGTCAATAATAACCCTCCACCCATCACCAAGCGTCTCATTATTTGGACTAAGTCCTCCCCAAATCATAAATTGTTTCGTGCCCGTCATTGAGCTTCCAAAATAACGTCTACCAGTCCATGCCCCACCTTTCTCTTCATCCCCACCGACCTCTATTCCACTGATTTCGAGACGGGACCATTCCCCCACATGACTTTCTACGCCAGGTAAATTCTCTCGTACGACGTCTTTCACCTTTGCACCTGAGTATTGCACTGAGGGGAGCTGATGGACCCAAATATCCGAAGAATATTCTCCGCCGTCGGATCCTAAAGCTAACAATAGATAATCTCTGCCATTTCCAGTGGTAATGAAATTTAAGGCTGCATAATCGCTAGAAAATGGTGTCTCCACAGATTTGCTCGATCCCGTATCCAATTTCTCCCATTGGCAGTCAATTTTGGGAATGCCCAAAGAACTATGAGCCAAATCTTTAGTCACATCATCTACTGTACCACCGGTAGGATACTCCAAAAAGTGTATTGACCCCCGGAGGCCCGAGCCTTCAGATACCTCTTTACTACCGTTAAACTTCCATAATTTTCCCTGTCCACAAGCGAGATTGGTTCCGGACCTCGGTAGCCCTAGTGCATCTGGGAGCCTGGTCCACTTCCCTTCATCCAAGTAAAACACCCATACATCATTCGAAAGCACGTCATCAGATGATTTCCCCCCATGGATGAAGATTGCAGATCCATCAGGACTCGATGTGCTGATATGATCCGACCTAGAAAGGGGAAATGTTGTATGTGGAGGAGGATCCAGGAACGACCACTTCGATGATAGTGGGTCAAAAATCCACAATCGGCCATTCTCTTCCAACGGCTTAAGGTTTTGCTTACCAGATGAATATCCATTGCCGCCAAAAATGAAGATACGGTTTCGAGCAACCGTAGCTGAATGGAATATGCGAGCCGATGGTACAGGCGCCTTGTTCAATTCCCCATCTCCGACTGCTGGTATTGACCGTAAAAGTGCAGTTGTGTTATTCTCATCGGTTGAGATGTGAAGCTCATGCATATCATTGCCTAATTCCACAGATTCCAGATCCTCGGAACCACCAAAAATATATGCTCTATCACTAATCACTGACATTGTATGTCCACATCGCGGTAATGCATCAGTGGTTGTGACATGTTCGAGGTGTCCTTTTAGAGGTATTGTCGGTTTGGATAGATAATAAGCAGCAATTCCTCCTTCAATTGCAGTTTCGACACCATATGCAGCAGCTGTTGCAGCAACTGGTTCCATAGTGAATTATCTATGTTTTCTCGTTGAGAAAATAAGGATTTGTTCTTTCATGTCATCTTGATGAGCTGTTGTTCAACTTCTAGAGCTGCCGATGATCATGACGTAATGATCATCACGAGGAATTAACTACAGAACGAGCCTCTAATCACTAAAACCACACTCGCTATCGTAACACTACCTAGTTACTCCAACTCAATTGATAAATACACCTAGACCTCGATAATCTCCTATCTCAAGCACTGTAAGGGATGCATCAACACATTCATATCCCGCAATGGTGGACGAGACTCAAAGACCAATCTACTCTATAAAAGACATAGCTCTATATATAGCCAGATTGACACAATATTTAATAGAAAATATATCTGAAGCTTTAAATGATTAGCCTTAGTCTATCAGTCATCATTCTTGACTCCATGATTCCTATTAATAGATTAACCAGCAGGTATGAGTAACCTAGTAAAAGACCGGCTAGGGTACAGGACTACAATGAATATAATAAGACACAATATACACACAACTTCTCATGTAGCTATTTTTAAAACAAAATATACCAAACTGGCATGTCCCGGCATTTCAAGATATTCCAGAAACTTGGGGAGATTGCCTTTCATAAAATGTACAAAAGTATCGTGAAGTTAGAACCATGCTCGAACGTCATTCCATAATGATCTTTCCACAAGTATGTCACCCTGTCACCAATTATATTATGATTTATATTGATACTGTACTACTATAAATTATACTCCTCATTCATTCCTCTAAGAATACCTAACAATGCAAGCGAAGCCAAACGAAATGAAAACAGACGAAACAAGTAATTCTGCCAAAAGCTCCTAGCCGCGTCGACAATTCTCCTCCGCCCCTCTCCCCAAAAATGCTATCGCTGGCAGCCCATACGCGCTCAAAATTCCCTACCCTATTCCCAAGCTCAACAGGCCAAGTTTTGAGCCCCGTTTCTACTTTGTATTATCAATATTCGACGTCTTGCTTTTCTTGTCTCCTTCCTTGACCATAGTTGTAACATGACTATTCTTCAGATCCAATCAAAACACCAGGCTTTCCCCTATTATTTCCCCTGGTCTTGTGATTGTTGTGATTCGAGATTTCAGAAAGGTATTATCAATAAAAGTTCTAAAACTCTCAAGATACAGGAAAAGGTAAAAAGAGACCTTATTCGTTAGATCTTAGGTGCTTATCAATGTTGTTCCTACTCCTGAAATTTATTAGAAACGTGTGCCTCGTGGAAACTTAACCTGGTGGGGAGTGTATTTACTTTTGATTTTCATGTCGCCTTCCAGTGTGTGTAATAGTGGGCATCGTATCCTCCTCGTTTTCGGAGACATTCATTCTTTTAGATACGGATTTCTCATCATTTCCTTGGGTCAGATAAGCCATGCCCAGCCTCGGAGAAGATTGCTTTCTGGTACGTACACCAGAAGGTTTTGATTGGTTTGAGATTCCTTGTGTGGGCTTACGGCGACACGAGCCGTCGTCAATATAATCCCCTACTTCTGATGTAGGTTCAGCCAAGGAGATTTTTGAAAATTGACTTCCAGAAGGGGGTTGATTTTCTCCCATGGCAGTTCCGGGGACAAGTGTTGATTTGTCCATCCCTGCCGCATTTGAATGGGCGGTCTTGGATTCATCATCAGCATTCGTCCCTGCTGGAATTGAATGGGGAGACACAAATCCAGGCTCAGTTGTATCTAAGAGCCTCTCCATTTTCTCCAAAACATCTTTCACCGTTGTGACAGCACCAAATATACCCCCTTCTTCAGTAATTGACTCAACTGCACTTTTGTGATGCTCATAGACACCAGCAGCACACGCATCTTCTACCAGGACGCAATCAAAGTTGTTATCGTTGGCATCCCTCATCGTACTCATTACACAAACGTCCGTTGTTACACCGCAGAAAATTAGGTTCCTGATCCCCTTCACGTTTAGCATGAGCCGAAACTCTGTGTGCTGAAATGCACTCCGACCGGGCTTATCAATGATCTGCTCATCCGATCGAGGAGCTAATTCATCGATAATTTCGTGGCCTTCCTCCCCGCGAATAAGGAGACGTCCTAGTGGGCCGGGGTCACCAATACCAAGGCGGTTCCCGTTGTTTCTTGAGCGGAAATGTTCGCGTTTGGAAAGTGTTGACAGGTCAGATCGGTGGCCTTCTCGCGTATGGTAAATAGTGAAACCTTTGGCTCGGCAAGCATCGAGAAGTTTGCGAATATTAGGAACAATATCGAGGATTGGTTGATTGTCAATACCTTGATTTTTCAGATATCCCTTGTCGGAGGCAACTGTAGTAAATTAGTATTAGTAGGATCTTTAAGATACTGCTCATTTTCAAGGTAGATTCATTGAAATCAAAAGGCTTGGGGGCGCAATAGTCCTATAAACATGCTTCTCCAAGGTACAAACAATGTCGTAGTGATAAGTGATTTTCAGGATCTCCAAACTCATGTACGGTATGCAGTCGATGTGCATTTAAAAACAATCATAGAGCATCTCTTACATCGTTTCCACCCCCAAGGCGGAAGAGAAGGGAACATAAGACTTACAATCTTTCTGCATGTCGATAATGACTAGCGCAGTGGTGTGTCTTTGGAATGACTTGTCATGAGGCCAATCGTAAGGTCTGGCACAGATCTGTCTGGTTTCTTGGTAATTCTCCACAAACAGATCGCTCACGGTATCAATGTCCATGAGTGCCGGCTCAGCGGAGCGAAGATAATTTTCTGGCGATGACATTTCGAGGGTTTGGTAGTATTTTGGTTTCGAAACTGAACGTGCTGGGTTCCGATGGAAGTTGAGGATTTTGGATAAAAGAGAAGATCTTGATTTTGTAGGTTTGTTGTTCGCTACAACAACTGCCGTTCCTGCACGAGATTTGATTTCGTATTTCAACTCATCGATTTCGTCAAAGATTTTATCAGAAGCCACTGATGCATCGCCGTTGGTACAGATCTTGGAGAGAATTTGGTGAGGTTCAACAATTGGAAGAATGGTGGATGAGTCAATCTGAATTTTGATTGAGGAGGGAAGAACTTGTGAGGGAGAGAGAATTTGTTGGCAAACATTAGAGCCCTTTGGTCCTTCCATTTTGAGAATGTTTACATAGGTGAATACGGTAGAAGTTGACAATTCAGGAAATCACGAGTAAATAGATAAGGAAGGAAGGAAGCTTTGATACGCAGAAAACGCCTTATAGCCTGCAAACAACAGATGAAGAGATAATGGAGGATAAAGAAGTTGAAGGAGAGATAGGTAGTTTAAGGAAGGTATTTATTAATGTATAACTATATCAGTTTTGCTTCATTGATTGATGTATTGATCTGACAAACTTCTTCATTTTGATAGGATACTCCAAAGGTCCGATCATGTACTGTCTGCAGGTACAGGAAGACCTTGTTCTGCCACGGGTACCTACAAATATTGCGGGGAGTTCATGAGAACATGGCGTAAGACTTCAAGTGAGGCAATCATCAATGACGGCTCATTGCAGGGGGAAAGCCATGCCCGCTTTGATTCAATTCACTACGTATGATCCTCCGTGGAGCGTCAATAGAATTCAACAAAGCCTCAACATACTTCCTTGAAATTGTATCACGACGTCCTGATCCTTCAAGTCAGTCGTCTATTTGGTGAGATCCTGCACAAGCCTGCTCCCCTACAGTGCAAAAATCCGGGGTAGTACATGCGGGAATCTTGCAGATTCTGGAATGGGTGTACTAGCCCAGCCGATGTGTTGGTATCACCCAATTGTAGATCAATGCAGGTGGCACAAACCAGAAATTCGGATTAGTGTGCAATGAGTAGGAAGGGATAAAAAAGAATCATCGAATGAAATGCTGGGCGGTGTGCAGCTTCCCGTCTCGTTTCACCACAATGAATAATGGAAAAGAAGAATGGCGCTGGGTCTTGCGCAGGTTCCATGTAGATATCCGACGGAAGAAAAAGCCTGCTGAAGCAATTCCCTTTTCCTCTTCCTTTTTCCCCGCGGCGATGAACCTTGTGGGGCCGAGAAGAGACTGTGAATACCCAAAGCGTCGAGAAGAAAGTTCCTCGTCCAATCTCACCAGCTAGGTAGCTCAAGTCAACACGCTCCATGTTGAAGTTAGATATTGGTCGCCGGGAACATTGTTGGTAATCGCCTGAATCAGAGGCGACGGGATCAAAGAGCAAATGTTTCGTATAGATCTCCAACACATTCAGCGCGAGTCATTGCGTCTAGTTGGTGCCGATGAACAGACGATGAGACTCGGCCACCTTCGGTCGGAAGCATGCAACATCCCTCTGGATTTGTTTGAAGACAAATAATCAATATTTTCCTGCAATTGCATCGTGTTACCAGAATAAAACTCTATCATATCTCAAATCTAGTTCACAACTCTTCGCAATTCGGACTTCAAGGATATGGAAGCTGTCTCTTTTGATGTTAAATGGGCCTTGGATCGTACGTCAAGACTAGACCACGTTATGGCATTTGCGCTGTGTATTGTTTGTAGATTGAGGGGAGCGAGGAAGTGATCCGATTTGAAAGGAAAAATAGTTTAACCAAGATCTCGGGCAATACATGTTCATTCGTATATTTATATGCAAGCATCCATGCAAGCAAGTTAGAAAGCCGAGGAAGTCAGTTGTAGTACGTACCATATTTTGTGCCATATCACAAGAAGAAAAGGAATCGTAATGAAGTTTATGTTGATGAACAGCGGAATAAAATGCCTAGAAAAAGAAGTTTGATGGAGAAAGGCTTAGAGATAAGCCTAAAAATTATCCCAGTAATGTTTGCTCCGGACCAATCGAAACCCCCAACCATGACCCCGCCGACCAAAAAATTCAACGCTCATCCAAACATTCGTTCCCCATTCTTCAATCTTTTCTCCGACCCCATATTGCAAGACAAGGTCCAAGATACAAGTATGCATAGATACAGCAACATGATGGGCTAGCCGGAAAGAGCCGTGATAGATGAGATACTGACAAACGATTTGATATCGGACACAAATGACGAGATGGGAAATCAACCCTATCTCAGCTTTCGTACCTCAATCATACACTACACTTCGAACCTAGCTATCTCAGTCTATATCACTTGATCGAGGAAGAGTCTAGCATGGCTATTCCACAAAGATCTCTCCAATTTGTTCCCAATGTTGCATTAAACTTGCATGCCATATACCTCCCTTCTGATATCCGTCAATGAGATCCCGAAAAGGTAGGGATCTCTCGCTGAATGCTCTGGATGCGTTTATAAATACCTTGGGTTGTATCCTCGGTCATATTTTCTCTACTGCTTAATCAACAGTACAGCATATCTTGGAAGTTGCCACTGCCTTGTTCCAAAACTGTGGTATTGGGATCCTTCATCTCGAGTATCTGCATTTCACTGTAACGAATAAGATGAAGGAAGAAGCGTATGTGGGAAAAGTCTTTCCTCCAGGTGTGGCCGAAGATGCTGCTCTGGAGAATATGGGTTATCGTCCGGGTGGGTCGACCTCCTCAGATTCTACAAACTGGCGTCATTTGACCATTCGCTGATAAGCATAATTTCAGAACTCAAGCGATCATTCAGCCTTCTGGGCATGATTGGCTTCTCATTCTCCATTGTTACGAGGTAAGTATTCTTCTGCGTATGCTGTGCATCTTCTGAATCCCAACACCGGTGATCGGCACCGGTGTTGCAACCTTGGATCAGAAAAACGTGGCAAGATGGGACGCTTAACGCTTGCTGACGGCTCATTGCAGTTGGAGTGCCCTAGGTGGTGTGCTTGTCACAGGTGTCAATGCTGGTGGTCCACCAGTAGTGAGTAACCTTTCACATTTCTCATTTAAATCTGACCATCCCTTCATTTCCATGCTTAATTCTCCTATCTATGGGTCGATTTCCAGACTCTTAGTCAAATCTCGAGGAGGTTCATACATCGCACTGCGCTGGTACTGCGACGTTAGCCCCAAACATGTTCCACGACGTCCGAGACATTTGAAGTTGTCAATAATGACAAAATGTATCTTGATGCTACTCGAACGCCCAACTAACAGCAATGACTTACGCAGATGATTTGGGGATGGGTGGGCATCAGTATCGTCTCTCTATGCGTCGTCTACTCCATGGCAGAAATGTGCTCTGAGTATCCCGTTGCCGGAGGCCAGTACTCATGGGTTTATATTCTCTCACCGAAACCGGTGAGGAGACAATTCTCCTATCTGACCGGATGGTTTATGATAATCGGTCAGTCGTATTCCTCTAGTCATATTGACATCATATTCCAGTCGTACCCGGGAGGGAATATTACCGAGAGACGCATCTCATGACCTTTCATAGGATATTGACAACATACTCCTTGTTTCCAATGGGAAATTACTATTTCTAACTTTCTTGACATGAGTACAGGTATTCTTGCCATGGGCGCAACCAACAGCTTCATCGGCGCAAACTTCATCCTAGGTCAAGCGAACCTCGTTAACCCATCATACGTGATTGAGAGGTGGCACGCGGTCCTGGTAGCCTATGCGGTGACTTTGATTGCGACATTCATCAATCTATGGGGATCCAAGATTCTGGACAAAGTATCTACAGTTGCGCTCATCTTCAATATTGCATCATTTGTTGTGACGGTCGTCACAATTCTTGCGTGCAACACCGAAAAGCAAAGTGCTAGTTTTGTCTTTCGGGACTTTCAAAACTTTACAGGATTTGGCACAGCTATGGCTGGGATTATTGGGATACTACAGCCAGCTTTTGGCATGTGTTGCTGTAAGTTCTTTTTACCACGCTATCATTCCCCAACTACAGTCTGATATCTTCCTAACTTGAATTGATTGGACACAACTTAATGGCGGGGCTAACATGAATTTACGAGTTAGACGATGCACCATCCCACATGACTGAAGAACTAAGAGATGCTTCTAAAGAAGCTCCCCGCGCGATGGTTCTCTCGGTTTACATTGGAGCCATAACAGGATTCATCTTCCTCATCGCCGTCTGCTTCTGCGTCGGCGACATCGACGCTGTTGCCAACACACCTACTCTGGTTCCACTCATTCAAATTTACGCCGATTCAACAAATAGTCACATTGGAGCATGTTTCCTAGCATCCATGATTGTAATAATCAACGTTGCATCCTCCAACGCGCTGCTTGCGGAGGGAAGTAGAAGTCTTTATGCGTTCGCTAGAGACCATGGACTTCCATTCTCGAGCCAAATCAGTAAAGTCAGTGCTAAACATCAAGTTCCTGTTGTGGCTATTATTATTGGAAGTGTAGTACAAATGGCATTTAACAGCATTTACTTTGGAACCGTCACAGGATTTAACACGGTAATCGCCATTGCGACCGAAGGATTCTATCTCTCCTACGCCATGCCTCTTCTCGTGCGCTTGATATCTCATTTCGATGGTTCGCATCGACAACTTACAGGACCCTGGGCTATGAGACCTGTGGTTTCATTGCTAGTTAATGGAGTTGGTCTTGCATATTTACTTTTTGCTTGTATTACATTTAATTTTCCCTCTGTATACCCGGTTACTAGCGACAATATGAATTATACATCTGCGGCAATAGGAGTCATTATGATGGTGGCAGCGATGACTTGGGGAACTACAGCCAGAAAGAGGTTTTCGGGACCGGAACTTGAGTGTGTGGATGTGGTGGCGGGTGTGGAAAGGACAGATTCGGATGAGATGAGTAGAAGGGAGAAGAGGGAAGAAAATAAGAGTGGTTGAGTGGGATGGAAGAGGGGTATGATGATGATAATGGCGGCGGTATGTCCTTGGCGTAGAGGGGTAGAATAAAGTAGATAATGAGAAATGAATGGAATTCTTGTGCGCGTTATGTTAAACGCATTTGTTAATTTCCAATATAATACACAAGAGATTATCAACCTCTTTAATGAATAAAAAGGTCGCACGCGAATTAATGGAGAGCAAGACCAAGATTTGGATTTTCGTGATTGGTCGCATCTCAGGTCATCGACAAAATTTCCTCAAGATTCACTGACCCGTGACTTGGTCATAAGAGTTTAGATTGATGAAAATAGAAAGCCAATCTTATGTTTCGAAACATCAATGCGATCAGACATGACACCTCTTTTTTGATTGGATGAATTTTGGACGTGGGACAGAAGCTGAGACTGAAGGATGAAAGAGAATCTTTCGGAGATGATTTTGTGTGAAATGTGAGATGTCAATCAGTTTGAAAGAATTGAATGTTTGAATATATCTTGCTGGAGATTGATATTGGTGACAGGAAGTATGTGTGTGCATGTATGTGCTTTTGAGGGATATCTTGAGGGTTTTAATGAGGCCCTTGCTTTGCCTTGCCCCTCATGATCCATGTAAAGAGTCGAGCTGGCAGCACCAAATCCTTAATAAGTCATGAAATATAAATATCGAATCAAATGTAACCTTAACCTTCCCTTCTGCAGGACACAAAAAGAGAGATTAATACCTATTGACTTATAGGAAATCGACCTTGGTTTCAATTCCTTGCACCATACCATATGTCAAAGTATACAAGACAATCAGGTGATCTGCAAGGAATAAGGTTACCGTTGGGTGCTAGGTACATGAATGACATTGTGCAGAAGTTATATCCCGTAACCTTACTGCACGAGTAGCTAAAATTATCATGGGACGTTTATCTTACACGTCAACACGTTGATGCTAGCAGTCAAGATTCCCACATTTATCGATTTAGTTGCATAAATGTGAATGACCGAGGGGTAAG
Organism: Sclerotinia sclerotiorum 1980 UF-70; assembly: GCF_000146945.2. Lineage (NCBI taxonomy): Eukaryota > Fungi > Ascomycota > Leotiomycetes > Helotiales > Sclerotiniaceae > Sclerotinia > Sclerotinia sclerotiorum. Next base: position 62,711 of record NW_001820828.1, read on the forward strand.
TGAAAGGTACTGGTGTAGGAGGTGAGTAAGTTGATAGATGTGATGTGATGTGGATGGAGATGGAGATGGAGATGGAGATGGGGTGACGATGATGGTGATGATGACGGTGACGAGACTCAAACACTTCATAGAAGTAAAAAAGATGTAACTATTCGCACCATTCAATATTGATAAGTTTCTCAATACATCAATATCATCCATCCCTCCATTATCTAGAAAGAAAAAAGGAATTGAACGAAAGGGCGGAACACCTTTTAGCTAGATCTCAAGCTCACCGTTCATGTGACTGCCAGTTGTTAAAATGTGGCTGGGTACCTACCGACTTCTCCGTACCTTCAAATTTACGGAGTATATGACTCTGTCTAGTATCTATGAATTGCACCATGGTTGCTAGATCAGTGATTTCTTCTCTTGCCTACCTAGTAAACTAGTATAAACTAACGCTAAATGTCGATTTACAAGGTTCTAATTCCCATCCTATACCTAATTATTGTAGGTACTAACCATAAAACCATAAAACCATAATCCATAATCCATAACCCATATCCATATTCCATAGTACATTCATTACCATTACCATTCCCGGTACCGTACACAAACATTAAGAAGTTGACCACTCAAATTTCTAGAATTTCTAGAATCTCTCTTCCCCATGCCCCAAATGTCGGTCTTCCCACTTCACTCCTAAACAATCCCTTTTCCGCCCTTCTTCTCTCTCTCTCAGGAACTTTCTCGTTGTGCAGCCCAGCCCGCATCATCATCAACCACATCACACTCACACACATATACACATACACACACATACATCCTTGGACAACCACCATCATTATCCATTATCGACACCGCAAGCAAAGTAGGAAGTCGATCTCTTTTTTATTTCTTACTTCTCTTCTTCTCTTCTCTGTTTACATTATCTTATCTTATTTTGAATTAAATCGGCAAACGCAATATACCTACCTTCGTTTTTACTTTTTATTACAACCCGATATTCACTCCAACGGTACATACCGACAAACGAACATCGACGACAATAACAAACTCAACCTCAAGCGCAACTTCCTTGATCCTTCTTCAATTTGAATCTCGATAAACGTCCATTTATTACACTTTCATATCGACCTACGAATTCCCATTTTACGCTTCGAATTGCCAAAAACCTACCGTACAATATCTACTACTTATGGATTGAATGTACCTGACATCAACAATCAACAAAACATACAACTACCGCTTCAAATAGGAATATTCAACCAAATAAATACATCGAAAACCACCCAAGGATTTTTATTTCTCACTTCGCCAGCTTCAGCAGTGCTACAGGACATTTTCAAATACTACTACTACGACTACTACGACTACTACTTACTACCTTAATTATTGTTTCATATTACTCTACGGGAAGGCTAAAGGTGATTCACGACCCATTACGACCATTATTGTACACGAAAACCAATCTTTCACTCTTCTTACCACCTCGATCCTTCACTCTTTGCTTCGCGATCAAACATTTCACAAATTCCGACTTTGTTTGGTGACCATTCACCACATTACAGCTGCATTTCGAATTTTTGACCGCCAAACGAGTATTTGTTTATGGTCAACAACAACAGTCGCAACAGCTGCATATCCTATTGGTCACTACCTTGTAAGATTGCAGGTGCAAGGAACGGATGTTACCGCCAAGCAACAGAAAGGCCTTAAGATAGTTAGAAGTTACCACACGATACCATACGAATTGAAGACCGGTCAGAAACAACAAGAGAATAACCACAGATGTCGGAATTACCATCTTCTCCGCCTTCGGATCTAGTCGACGCGATCGCATACTACAAATTACAATATGAGCAATTGGAGGCGGAATTGACCGAGTTTCAGGCGAGTTCGCAAGAGCTGGAAGCGGAATTAGAGAAGGATATAGAGGCTGCGGAAAGGAGGGAAAGGACATTGCGGGAGAAGGTAGAGAGTTTGGAATTTGAAGTGGAAGAATGGAAGGTATGTCTTTAAAAGATGTGAAAATGCTAGGTCCGTAGTAGAATTTACTAACGAGGATTTATTCGTAGACAAAATATAAGCAATCCAAGAATGAAGCAAATGCCGCACAAAGTACATTACAGAAGGAGATCACTTCTTTACGGGAGGCGAACCGGGCGATGCATCTACAATTGCGAGACATTGAAGTTCAACATGATGACATCGAGAGGCAGGCGCGAAATACCTTTTCATCCTTGGAGGACATGGAATCAAAATTTAACATGTCTATTGAACGAGGGGTACTGATGGAAGAAGAAATCAAGATTGGTGAAAAGGAAAGAGAACAACTTCGGATCGAAACACAAAGATTGCGCGATGAGTTGTCGGATTTGAAGGTAGAAGCAGACATTATGCAAGACAAGCTACGAAAACGACAATATCCATCCATCACGACAGATTATATCACACCAAGTACTCCCTCATATGAGCCTTTTGGGACATCGCCTAGATCCACAGCTTCCTCTCCACTCATCAATACTCCACCAGACACAAAATCTATCTCCACGACAGATACTATTTCCGAAACTCCTACCCCTCCATCCCCACCAATGTCAGAAGCTTCCGCAACAGCACGAACCGGTATGAACACACCGATGAATCTACCTCAAAGCAAACTCAAAATGCCCACTGGAAATTCAAGCTCAACATCCAAGCAGGGCCTGTCTCGTTATGTATCTGGGACAGTACGTAATTCCCGAGGAGCAACACCGAATGGCAATTCGAAAATGAGGAGCGCGACGCCAGCAGTGATTCGTCAAACAAAGCAAAAGGCACCACCTACACGCGGTTTACCAAATTCAACATCCCTTACACATATTCGAAGTCTTACGGCGCAAATGCAAAGATTAGAGCAAAGAGTTCAGTCTGCCAGGTCCAAATTACCGGCACCTGTCAATAGTCCCTCTCAGACAACATCAGCTATGGGTAGTAATTATATGCCCCCCGGTGTTGCAGTACGGAATAGGAACAGGACTGCAGGCAGTACCGCTAGCGCAAGCACCACATCATCCATGACTGGAGAAGAAACCTCAACAAAACACCTTCCCCGAGTATCCGTATCTGGAATCGGCAGACTCACATTTGGACCGGTTGCAAATAGAGATGGGCACGATAGTAGTCGACACAGTAGTAGGCCGCCCAGTCGACCAGGGAGTCGCGCCAGTGGCTCAATTTATGATCGGCCACCAAGTCGATCAACGGCTAGTCGCCCGGGCGCCAAGACCCCAACATCTCATTCTTCACAGTCACAAGTGGCGGAGCCGATCAGGGCGAAAAGCAGTCTAGGGGGGAACTATGCGGATAAGCATGGGGACGGACGACCTCATACACACTCACAAAGTGTGTCACATATTGGGTATGGCGTCGACGAGAACAGAGGATCTGACTATACGACTCCCTTGGGCCGAAGAGGAACTGTCAATGGTTCCGAGGGTTTGAGCATTACACCGTTATCTGGACTTCCTCGTAGAAAAAGTGGCGGACAGTCTTTATCGATGTCGGGTCTACCTATGCCTAGGAGAACGAGCACGAGTCATGGATTTCGAGAAGAGGACGAAAGGATCATTAATCCCAGACAACCGGCGGGACTCAGTAAAGCTCCCACGCCACCAAGTGGAAGGCCGAGGAGATTGAGTGGTGTAGGGGAATGTTATTAAGCTCTTATGGATGAGCAGGAACTTTTTTCTCCTCTTCGCTTCATCTGTATACCGTTATGGAAATGGGAATTTGGGATCATATTTGAACGAGGGTGGAGGTCTGTATATCTGGGTTGCGTGCATGGGCTAGGGCGTTTGTTTTTCTCACTCGTGCATAGCTGGGCGGACATGGAACGGGGTACAGTTTGGGATTGATACTACTGCTATACCTCTTTTTTATTGATTTGCTCTGCTCCTCTTATCCCTCTCTTTCAAGGGGAGAGTTTTCGTTTCTTTTGTAAATAGTGGTGAGGGCTGGATAGATGGCTGATGATAGGAGAAGGAGCGGGGATGAGAAGATTTTCATTTGTTGGCCAGAGGGAACCTGGAAGGGGCTGGACTGGTAAAACAAGTACGGAGAAAGAGCATGGATGAATGGATGGATGGCACGGGATGGCTGGAAGTGAGCGTTACAAACACAAGCAGACTACTAGAATGAAGGAAATGATTATGATGATTCAATTGAATGTTCTTGATGTGTGGATGCAGTAATACGTGGAGTTCTAGATGAATTTTGTGAAGAGAGATTGAATGCATGCAAAAAGTAGATATCCAGAGGTAGTAAGATTCTCTGCGGAAAAGCGGGAAATGTGATGAATAAGAAGAAAAAGAAAAAAAGAAAATTGATATTCGTTCCTGCGGGACTAAATATTGACCGTGGGTACTCGGCGGGAGATGTAGATGTGATGGATGGGAGGGGAGACGGAGGCCGAAATAAGTTCGGGCTATTAAATGTATATAGTCCGTATTATGCTTAGTACTTAGTGCGTACATTCTAGCTAGGAAATTGAATCTAATAGGTAGCAGGAAAGGAAAGTTGAGGTTTGTACTATATAGTTTGAGCCGGATCGCAGAAGGATGTTGATTTGTCGAAGCTTAAGCTGATCGAGCGAGAGGTACCCCATCGGACATCCGTAGATACTCCAGCCTCGTATTATATGATGGTTGACAACTTGACAGACGCTCCGCTGGCCCTCCGGGGGCCACTGCCGTGGAGGCAGACCAGGTTATGTATGTATGCTGTAAGCTGTAAGCTAAGGGTGTTTTGCGGCCTTATCGCTATGATTTGATTAGGAATGAAAGGTAATAGTTTGGATTTTTGGGTGTTTGGGTGGTTTGGATGGGGAAGGGATCAACGGGAGTTCCTGTTTGTGGGTGAGAGATAGTGGGTGAGCTGAATTGAATTGAAGGGCTGATGTTGTGGGTTGGGTTGGCTTGGGCTGGTTTGGTTTGGGTGTCGGACCTTATTTTTTCCTTTTTGTTAGGGAGACGGGGTGGATCGAGAGGAGAGAGAGAGAGGGCTTGATGATGTCAATTTGGATGTCAGTATGATAGGGAAGAGAATATGGAAGAGGAGAGATATTCATAGCACGTGAGATTTTGGGAGGAAAAGAGATTCCATGGTGGTGGTGCATTTTATTTATCTATTGTAGGATCTTGGGATTTGTATTGTAACCTTCCGTACAGCAATACTACAAACCAAAGGTTCCACCAAATTCTCAATATTACCTTACTCCCTAGATAGTATATACCATGTTATTTTCTTACCCCTGTATTAAGGTTAGTTAGTATGTCATGTATCGGAATTGATCGACCGGGCTAATGTCATTCCAGAAGCATGGCCACGATACGATGGCTAGGGATGGATGAATGAATGAATTATTGAATGAGGGAATCTTTGATATTGTAGCTGAGAATGAGAAGGAGAATTAAGTTGAGATATCTCTAGGTAATTGTGTTTTCTTGATTTGATATCTGTGGTATACTTTCAACTCTTTATATATTATCATAAAATCATGTCATAGTTTACTATAAAAAAGTATACACTACTATACATCTGCCTAGGTATACGTTAAAATTTCCCTTCTCCAGGTTTCTGCCGGACTTTTCTCAAAAGCCAAAAGCCTTAACTTTTTTTAAAGTTTTCAGTGGGTCCATTCAATGCCAGAGCTCACCAATTCGTGATCGTTGGGAGACGCACTTTACTCGCTTCGGTTTAGTGGGGTTGATAAGTGAGGGAGGGAGGGATGAAGTTCTGGTTCAACAAAGTTGGTTGAGGGTTTGGATGATGATGGGGATGATGAGGGTTGATGGGGTGAAATATGGGAGTGAATATGAGGGAGAGTGGTGATAACCTCTCATGAATACCTAGGTAGGTAGAGCTTGAATGCGGACATCAAAGCAACTAGAAAATAGAGGATAGGATCAACATACTTCTTCGTGGAAGATATGGGAGAGAATAAATAAGTATTGACCGCCGTGATAATTGAAGTTTTATTTATTTATTTTAGATCAACAATTTTTGAAACTTGTTGACTATCTTCTTCTCCTCTGCTAATTCAAATACGTACTTGTATTGCTTCAATATTCAATACTCCGTACTTTAATGATTTGATACATACTTACCCATCTACTTGAATACCAATACACATTCTTCACTCTACTCATACACCCACACGTACATTCTTAACCTCTTTACTCAAACGGTTCATACCATACCAAACTCCCTCTTGGTATATTCGTTGTCTTGTCCAGCTGTAACTCTAGTACGTGCTTGAGAAGATACACATGCACTACTTTGCAATCTTCGGACATCATTCGCCAAAGGAAGGGACCGTCCCCAATCTTTTTTCTGCCCATTCATTAGATTGAGATACCCCAGGTAAGATTTAAATCCTTCATAACATCTTCCCTTCCCTTCCCTTCCCTTTGCCCTCTCAACCTTTTCAAAACTCCGAATTTCTACTTTGTATTTTGTTCACACTTTATTTTTCATTTTCTCACAATATCCAAAGGCCTTTAGATTCATTTCGGAGTTCTTGATAGAAAATTTTGAGTGGATTTCGGGGTCCGTTCCTCATCAATTATCTTACATTCAACCATTTTCTCAGCTGGGATAAAACACCTCCAGCTTCCCCTCCTACCTCCATTTCCCGGCCTCAATTCTACCCTTTGGCCAAATATTCTCCTCTGCTCTTCATTGAGCGCTGAATCTCTCTCAAAAATATACGAATCAAAAATCACAATGGCGGATCAACACACAAATGGCACAGTGCCAATAATTTCCTCAACAAATGGAGGTGGTAGCTCATATGCTGCTCGACATAATCTTGCGGATCACTTCATCGGCGGTAATAAGTTGGAAAATGCTCCCGCGAGTAAGGTTAAGGATTTTGTAGCCGCTTCGGATGGTCATACTGTTATTACGAATGTGAGTAAAGGTTTTGGTGACATTCAATTCAATGACGCTCCGCTGGCCCTCCGGGGGCCACTGCCGTGGGGGCAGAATATTCTGAGAGGAAATGAATCTTCAGTTCGAGTTTTCGAGCGCTGCAGGCTATGGGGGATTAGGGACTTGTCCTCATTCACAATGCACAAAATTTAGTTTGCTCCCTTGATGCGGGGTTAGGAAGTCGGAAATTTGCATAAACCGCAATGCTTTCAGACGAATATAACTAACAACCGGTGAACAGGTTCTGATAGCAAATAATGGAATTGCAGCAGTTAAAGAGATTCGATCGGTGCGGAAATGGGCCTACGAAACCTTCGGAGATGAAAAGGCTATTCAATTCACGGTGATGGCCACCCCGGAAGATCTTCAAGCCAATGCGGATTATATTCGTATGGCAGATCAATATGTTGAAGTTCCGGGTGGTACAAATAACAACAATTACGCAAATGTGGAATTGATTGTTGATGTGGCCGAGAGAATGAATGTTCATGCTGTATGGGCTGGATGGTAGGTTTCCCCCCAATTGATGTTTCAGAATAGCATTGTTCGAGGAGAGAGACTGACAATTTTCTTAGGGGTCATGCATCAGAAAATCCAAAACTTCCGGAATCCTTAGCTGCGAGTCCGAAAAAGATTGTGTTCATTGGTCCTCCAGGTTCGGCCATGCGATCGCTCGGTGACAAGATCTCCTCCACGATCGTCGCACAACACGCTAAAGTACCTTGTATACCTTGGTCAGGAACTGGTGTTGACAAGGTCGAGGTCAATGAGGACGGTATCGTCACCGTTGAGGATGAGGTGTACAAGAAGGGATGTATCCAATCGTGGGAAGAAGGTCTGGAAAAGGCCAAAGAGATCGGATTTCCGGTTATGATTAAGGCATCTGAAGGTGGTGGTGGAAAGGGTATTCGAAAAGCTGAATCCGAGCAAGGTTTCGAGGCCCTTTACAAAGCTGCCGCGAGCGAGATTCCCGGTTCCCCTATCTTTATTATGAAGTTGGCCGGAAATGCAAGACATTTGGAGGTTCAATTATTGGCTGATGAGTACGGAAACAATATTTCGCTCTTTGGTAGAGATTGTTCCGTGCAAAGAAGACATCAAAAGATTATTGAAGAGGCCCCAGTTACTGTCGCTAAACAAGCCACTTTCCAGGCTATGGAGAAGGCCGCTGTTCGGCTTGGTCGTCTTGTAGGATACGTTTCCGCCGGTACCGTTGAATATCTGTATTCGCACTCCGATGACAAATTTTACTTCTTGGAATTGAACCCAAGATTGCAAGTCGAACATCCTACGACTGAGATGGTCAGTGGTGTTAATTTGCCTGCTGCTCAACTTCAAATTGCCATGGGTCTTCCTTTGCACAGAATAAGAGATATTAGATTATTGTATGGAGTTGATCCTTCAACTACTACCGAAATCGATTTTGATTTCTCTCAAGAGAAGAGCATTCAAACACAAAGAAGACCAACGCCAAAGGGACATACCACGGCTTGTCGTATCACATCCGAAGATCCGGGAGAGGGTTTCAAACCTTCAAGTGGTACAATGCACGAATTGAACTTCAGAAGTAGTTCTAACGTTTGGGGTTATTTCTCTGTTGGTACAGCTGGTGGTATCCACAGTTTCTCTGATTCTCAATTCGGTCATATTTTCGCCTATGGTGAGAATCGATCGGCATCACGAAAACATATGGTTGTTGCTTTGAAGGAATTGAGTATTCGTGGTGATTTCAGAACTACCGTCGAATACTTGATTAAGCTCTTGGAAACTCCTGCTTTCGAAGATAACACCATTACCACTGGATGGCTTGATGAACTTATCTCTAATAAATTGACTGCTGAGCGACCAGATCCTATGCTTGCGGTTGTTTGTGGTGCTGTGACCAAGGCCCACATTGCTAGCGAGGCTTGTATTTCTGAATACAGAACTTCTTTGGAGAAGGGTCAAGTTCCCTCAAAAGATATCCTCAAGACCGTCTTCCCCATCGACTTTATTTATGACGGTCACCGATACAAGTTCACTGCTACTCGGTCCAGCTTGGACAGCTACCATCTTTTCATCAACGGATCTAAATGCTCGGTTGGTGTTCGTGCTTTGAGTGACGGTGGTCTTCTTGTCCTTCTCAGTGGACGATCTCACAATGTTTACTGGAAGGAAGAAGTTGGTGCTACTCGTTTGAGTGTCGACAGCAAAACTTGCTTACTTGAGCAAGAGAACGACCCAACGCAACTCAGAACTCCATCTCCAGGAAAGCTTGTCAAGTTCACTGTTGAGAACGGAGAGCACATCAAGGCCGGGCAGGCATTTGCCGAAGTCGAAGTCATGAAGATGTACATGCCTCTGATTGCCGCTGAAGATGGTATCGTACAACTCATCAAGCAACCAGGAGCAACTCTTGAAGCTGGTGATATTCTTGGTATACTTGCTTTAGACGATCCATCTAGAGTCAAGCATGCCCAACCTTTCTTGGGACATCTTCCAGATCTTGGACCACCACAAATTGTAGGTACCAAGGCTGCTCAGCGCTTTGTCCTCCTCCGTAACATTCTTAATAATATCCTTGATGGTTTCGATAATCAAGTCATCATGGGTTCTACATTGAAGGAGTTGATTGAGGTTCTCCGAGATCCAGAGTTGCCATATGGTGAATTCAATGCTCAGTTCTCAGCTCTTCATGCGAGAATGCCCCAAAAATTGGACGCTACTTTGACTCAAATCCTTGACCGTAGCAAGGCCCGCAATGCTGAATTCCCAGCTAAGAATCTTTCAAAGGCTTTGCAAAAATTCTTGGACGAGAATGTTGCACCTGCCGATGTCGATCTCCTCACCGCTTCTCTTGCCCCATTGATTGAGATTCTCAACCGATATCAAAATGGACCAAAAGCGCACGAATTTGCCGTCTTCTCCGGTCTTCTGCAGAAGTATGCATCCGTCGAGCGTCTCTTTTCAGGCCGCACTTCCCGAGATGAGGAAGTTATTCTTAAGCTCAGAGATGAAAATAAGGATGACATCGCCAAGGTTGTTCAAACTGTCTTGTCGCACAGCAGAGTTGGTGCAAAGAACAATTTGATTCTCGCAATTCTCGAGGAGTATCGACCAAACAAGCCAAATGCCGGTGATGTTGCCAAGTATCTCAGAGCTCCACTCAAAAGTCTTACCGAGCTTGAGTCTCGCCAAACTGCCAAGGTTTCTTTGAAGGCTCGTGAGATTCTTATTCAATGTGCTCTACCTTCTTTGGAGGAGCGTGCTGCACAAATGGAGCACATCCTTCGATCTTCCGTCGTGGAATCGAGATATGGTGAGACCGGATGGGAGCACAGAGAGCCTGATCTTGAGGTTCTTAAGGAGGTCGTTGACTCGAAGTACACTGTCTTTGATGTCTTGCCAATTTTCTTCGGCCATAGTGATCCCTGGGTGTCTCTTGCAGCTCTTGAGGTTTACATTCGTCGTGCCTACAGAGCGTACTCTTTACAGAAGATTGAGTACCACAATGAGAGTGCCGATCCTCCTTTCATTGTGTCATGGGACTTCGTCCTGAGAAAGGTTGGAGCTTCAGAATTTGGAATGCCAATTCAATCCTCTGCTCCTTCGACACCAGCCACCCCTTCATATGAATCTGGCAACCCATTCAAACGTATCAGCTCTATCAGTGATATGACTTACCTTACCAACAAGCCCGATCATGAACCAACAAGAAAGGGTGTAATTGTTCCAGTCCAATATCTCGACGAGGCTGAAGAATACTTGCAACGAGCCCTTGAGGTCTTCCCAGTTGCTGGTGGTAAGAAGAAGGGTAATGGTCTCTTGCCAGAACTCGGTGGCAAGCGCAAGGTTGCACCTCCACGTCTTGATACCGAAGATGAGCTTACTGCTGTGTGCAATGTCGCTATTCAAGATGCCGAAAGTCTTGATGACAATGAGACTGTCGCTAAGATCAAACTGATTGTCAACGACTACAAAGAGGAACTTCTCAACCGTCGCATTCGTCGTCTTACATTTATCTGCGGTCACAAAGATGGTTCGTACCCTGGATACTACACATTCAGAGGCCCCAACTATGAGGAAGATGAGAGTATTCGTCACAGCGAGCCCGCTTTGGCTTTCCAACTTGAACTTGGAAGGCTCTCTAAGTTCAAGATCACTCCTGTTTTCACCGAAAACAGAAACATCCACATTTATGAGGCTGTTGGAAAGGAAGCTACAAGTGACAAGAGATATTTCACTCGTGCTGTCGTTCGTCCTGGAAGACTTCGTGATGAGATTCCTACTGCTGAATACTTGATCTCTGAGTCCGATCGATTGATGAATGATATTTTGGACGCTCTTGAGATTATCGGAAACAACAACTCTGACCTTAATCACATTTTCATCAATTTCTCACCAGTTTTCCCTCTTCAACCTCCCGAGATCGAACAAGCTCTTGGTGGTTTCTTGGAGCGTTTCGGTAGACGTCTTTGGAGACTCCGCGTTACTGGTGCTGAAATCCGGATTATTTGTACGGACCCTTCCACTGGTATGCCATATCCTGTTCGTGTTGTCATCACCAACACTTCTGGTTATGTCATTCAAGTTGAAATGTACGCTGAGCGTAAATCTGAGAAGGGTGGTGAATGGGTCTTCCAAAGTATTGGCGGTACTACAAAGATTGGTTCCATGCACTTGAGACCAGTATCTACTCCTTATCCTACCAAGGAATGGTTGCAGCCAAAGAGATACAAGGCTCATCTCATGGGTACTCAATACGTCTACGATTTCCCAGAGCTATTCAGACAAGCCATTCAGAACAGCTGGGTTAAGGCTGTTCGCAAGCACTCTTCTTTGGCTGATAAACAACCACCTACTGGCGAATGTATTGAGTACAGTGAGCTTGTATTGGATGACAATGATGGTCTTGCTGAGGTCTTGCGCGAACCTGGTACCAATACTCATGGTATGGTTGGTTGGCTCGTAACCGCCAAGACACCAGAGTATCCTCGAGGCAGAAAATTCGTCATCGTTGCCAATGATATCACCTTCAGAATTGGTAGTTTCGGACCAAAGGAAGATCAATTCTTCCACAAGTGCACAGAACTTGCAAGAAAGATGGGCATTCCACGTATTTACCTTTCTGCAAACTCTGGTGCTCGTATTGGTATGGCTGAAGAACTCATGCCTCATTTCAAGGTTGCTTGGAAAAACCCCGAGAGACAAGAAGCTGGTTTCAAATACCTTTACTTGGACACCGATACCAAGAAGAGATTTGAGGACGGCAAGTCTAAGGATGTTATCACCGAGGAGGTTGTTGAGGATGGCGAGACGAGACATAAGATTGTTACCATTGTTGGTGCGGAGGATGGCCTTGGTGTTGAGTGTTTGAAGGGTTCTGGTTTGATTGCTGGAGCTACTTCAAGAGCTTATGAGGACATTTTCACCATCACTTTGGTAACTTGTCGTTCGGTCGGTATGTATTTTCTTCTGAAGTTTATGGTCATTTTTGCTAACACTCTTAGGTATTGGTGCATACTTGGTTCGTCTTGGTCAACGTGCTATTCAAATCGAAGGACAACCCATCATTCTCACCGGTGCCCCTGCCATCAACAAACTCCTCGGTCGCGAGGTTTATACCTCCAACTTGCAACTTGGCGGTACTCAAATTATGTACAAGAATGGTGTCTCTCACATGACTGCCAATGATGATTTCGAGGGTGTTTCCAAGATTGTTGAGTGGATGGCCTATGTACCTGACAAGAGAAATAGTCCTTTGCCAATTGGACCTGCTGCTGACTCTTGGGATCGCGATATTGTCTACACTCCACCTGAGAAACAACCTTACGATGTTAGAAACATCATTGCTGGTAAGGAAGATGACGAAGGATTCATGTCCGGTCTCTTCGATAAGGACTCTTTCGTCGAATCCCTTGGCGGTTGGGCAAAGACTGTTGTCGTTGGTCGTGCTCGTCTTGGTGGTATCCCCATGGGTGTCATTGCTGTTGAAACTCGCTCCGTTGAAAACATCACACCAGCCGATCCCGCAAATCCTGATTCAACCGAACAAATCAGTAATGAGGCTGGTGGAGTATGGTATCCTAACTCTGCTTTCAAGACCGCTCAAGCTATCAAGGATTTCAACAATGGTGAACAATTACCATTGATGATCTTGGCTAACTGGAGAGGTTTCTCTGGTGGTCAGCGTGATATGTATAACGAAGTGCTCAAGTATGGAAGTTATATTGTCGATGCGTTGGTCAAATATGAGCAGCCAATCTTCGTTTACATCCCACCATTCGGTGAGCTTAGAGGTGGTTCTTGGGTCGTTGTTGATCCTACCATCAACCCAGAGTACATGGAGATGTATGCTGATGAAGATGCTCGTGGTGGTGTTTTGGAACCAGAAGGTATTGTCAACATCAAATACCGCAAAGATAAGCAATTGGAGACCATGGCCCGTCTCGATCCAGAATACGCCGAACTCAAGAAACAATTACTAGACAATTCTCTTGGTCAAGAAAAGCTGTCTGAGGTCAAGCTTAGGGTTGAGCAGAGAGAGAAGGCATTACTTCCTGTCTACAATCAAATTTCACTTCAATTCGCTGATCTCCATGATCGTGCTGGACGTATGAAGGCAAAGGGTGTCATTAGAGAGTCATTGAAGTGGAGAGAGGCCAGAAGATTCTTTTACTGGCGTGTACGAAGACGTGTCAATGAGGAGTATATCCTCAAGCGCATGTTATCCGCGAACTCGAAATCACCAAATGGTACCAGACCAGAGAACTTGAGAAAGCTTGCTGCCTGGACTGCTATCCCAGCTTTCGAAACTGATGACAAGAGTGTAGCTATGTGGTACGAGGAGAACAGAAAGGTGGTCCATGAGAAGGTTGAACACCTGAAGATTGAGGGTGTAGCTGCTGAGGTGGCAACATTGCTTAGAGCTAGCGGACCGGGTGCTAAGGGAGGATTGAGTGGTGGTGCTATGGCTGGTATCAGACAGGTTTTATCTATGTTGCCTGTTGAAGAAAGAGAGGAGGCATTGAAGTTTTTGGGGAGGTCATAGGAATTTCATGACTTGGGCGTGATTTAGGAGATATAGATAAGATAATATGAGTATAGGCCAAGGGGCAAGATGGGACGGAATCAATGATAATGATTATGGGATGTGGGATGTGGGATGCGGAACAATGAATAATTAGTGCCGTTGAAAGATAAAGAATGGCTATCAAGGGACCAGAGGATGAAACAATTTTTTGTACTGTGTATTAAAATTTCTTTCGTTTTAGCCATGCTTCTGGTTTTTGATAAATGAATGGATGGACGGCCGATGAATTTTATAGCATTGCACCGCGTTGCACTGGTAGAAATAGCATATAGCATACCGATATTTTTAGATTCACGTGCTTTGTCATTGTGGTTTTGTAGTGGTGCTTCTTATTGTGAATTGTATGGTTAAATGATTTCGAATTAAATTTGCTCTTTTGTAACTCCCATCGCATGACTTGGATGAGAATAATGCCATACCACACTGATTATATGCATTCCATGCTCCGCAACTAATAAACCGTATAGCAACCTTGTGTTTCTTGAATAAAAAATAAAAAATTCAAAGATCAAAAGAAACACCTAAGCTCATCCACCCTAATTAACGACCCATCGTAGAACAATTCCTAGGATACTGCACAGCTCTCTTAATCATTTTCTTTAACTTCTCCCCATTAATTCGATTTACGTATTCGACTTTTCGTAAGCCTGGGGGCATCAGTGCGGCTTGGTAGGCGTGGATGTTCCCGTAAGAGGGAGAGGAGTAGGATGTATCTACGTCTATGTAGACTGTGAAGGAGAAGGGGGAGGAGGAAGTTAGTTGAGTGGTTTGGATGGATTTATTTAGTTGTTTATGGAAGGGAAAAGGAAAAGGAAAAAGGAAGGAGGTAGAAAGGAGGTAAACTCACAACTGGTAGAATTCTCCACAATACCCCCATCTACCAAAATCGCCGCAGCCGTCTCATCCCAAAAAGGAAATTTCGTCCCATAATACCCATGCACCAATTCCGAATACGCATTCCTCACCTCAGCGATTTCATCCAGAAATTCCTGCGAACTCATCACCTGATTTGCTACATTTCCCGCAAAAGTGATTTTGGGAAAATTGGCCGTGAAGGCGATTTTGGCGGCTTCGGGATCGATCATTAGGTTTATGTCGGAGTTTATGTCGGCTTGGTTGATGCTGCCGGTTACTTGGAGGAGGTTCACGTCGATGTAGCCGCCCATTATTATCAGTTCTTTGGCGAGGGAGGCGAAGTTGTCGTCTGAGCGGACGGCGAGCGCGATGTTTGTTAGGGAGCCGCCGGAATCTTTTGGAGGGGGGAGGGAGTGTTAGTTTGTGGGTTTGGGATGGTGGATAGATAGATAGATAGATGATATTGGTTTGTCATCGATCATCTGATGAGTAGGTAGTCGGGTTGAAAGTGTGTAAACTTACATATTGATACTTGTCCCGGATATCTATGCACCATCTCAATCATAAACGCACTAGCACTCTGACTTCTCTTCAACGCATCAATCGAATAATTACTCGGGAAACCCTCTACAAAAGCCCCCTGGACAACTCTAAACGGATCATCACCCGACGTGGGATCTTTCCCCGCTGCTTCCGCCGTAGCATTATAAGGAGCAAATGCGCCTTGCCAAGGAAGTTTTCCATGAACTGCCTCCCAGGCTTGGAATCTGGCTGGCGTGTTCAAGAGCGGGAATGTAGATCCTGGTACTACGGGGATACAAGTCGTTAGGTTGCCGAGCGAGAGGGTGGCTAGTGCGTGGAGTGCGACTTGGTGTTGCCATGTATCTGCCGTAGCTGAGATAGAATGAATGGGTTAGCTGGAGATGAACGGGGATGGGAAAGGCGTGGTGGGATTTGAAGATGAAGTAATGCTTACAGGATGTTAGACCTAAGATTTCCCATCCAGCATCTAGCGCTATGAGATAGGGTATGAAACCCGTTGAACCCCAATCATTATCCATAATGACATATTTGGTAGAATTGCTCGTAGCATAGCTAGGTCCATAGCCAACTGCATCAGAACCACGTGCGAAGCTTCCAATGCCTAGCAGAAGACCTGAGATGATTCGTGAACCAACCATCTTGAAGTCGGATGTCGACCAAATGAAAGAAAAATTGACAATATGAAAAATCTTCTTATATGTACAAGAAGATCTTGTCACGAGATATATAAGGTTATAATACACGGTAAAATCGGTACTTTAATATCGCAACCTTAACGGACGTCACCGAAAAAGCTTCTGGTTTCCGTCCACAACTTCGTGGAAAGTGAAGAGATCGTCGAGGATGAGGATGAATGTAGTTAGTTACAAATTGGCTGTTGTATTTATCTTTGCGCCCCACATAGATATTGATTCAATTTGATTATTGTACCTGCTATGAAGTAATTGATTTTTTTCCTTGTGGAGTAAATAGTGAGTGGTAAGTTGAGGTTGTTGAAGTCGAAGATGGGGGTGGAGGAATCCGGGGTTTTGCCGTTTGATAAGTGGTCGGTCACCTTGTAGATGTGAGATGTGAGATTAGAAATTTGGAATAAAAGTGAGTGGGAGGGGAGGAGGTCCGATTTTGTGATAGGATGATTGAGTTGGAATGTAATTATTTTTCCTTGATGTGTTGCTCGTTGTGAAAAAAATGTGTGTTGAGGACTAATTTTATATTGACGGTGTTATCGTGAAGATCCAAAAATGATGATAGGAAATTTATCGCTAGATAGAACTTACAACCTTACTATCTTTTCATACTGTAGCAAGGACATTCCATGGTAGGATTATCTATAACAACTTCCATCTGAAAAGATGAATCGATGTACGATTAACTAATTGGCGACCATAATACCGAAATAGGAAGCAATCGACTTTGTGCCTACAAAGTACACCGTACATATACATCCACTATATGCGTATTTATTCATCATCGGAGCTTGGCATTAGATGCATCCCTCGATCTATCATCCGAGGCCTTGAATTTATTTAAAGCTTTTCTTTTATCCTCTTTCCTGACGCCCGAGACCGGAAATTTACCATCTCTACTCCATCATTTATCATTCTTGTTTCTTGTTGATGAAAATTTGGTTCTGAATTGGTATTAATTATATCGTCGAGGGGATCAGTAGATTGATCTCGCACGTGGGAAATCGTCAATGGTGCACACCCACAAAACAAACAGATGGTTGGCAATTTCTCTTAACAGAAGCAGTCTCGCAGTTAATGTTCTGGCCGTTTTCTCCACGCATCTATCGTGTTTCGTACTGATTGATTATGATTCATCAATATGTATGAATTATGAGCAAAATCGCCTAAGGATGATGAGTAGAAGTTTTGCATTGCGGCAATTGTCACCACATTCCGATTGGGGTCCGTTAAATTTGCTCTTCTCATATGCAGCATGGCATGCAGATATTTATGCATTGCTTCTGCGGAAGAGTATCAGAGAGACAACAATAATAGTCACCATATTGTCTCTGTTGGCATATGCAAAGTGTCAAAGGAATGATGAGGGAGATGCGACACGACCAAAAGGAAAATGCGGGGTATCAACCCTCGTTCAATCGCTAAACACCCCTGAAAATGGTATGCGCGTCATGCCATTCAACAATGCGAGGAATCAAAGAGATCGAAGGATTCTATGGATTCTTTCCAAAGATAAATTTGGGAAGAAGATTGCTGAAGGTTAGATGATTCTTGAAGTGTCAAGAATATAAAATACATTTAGAAAACTCCTATTGCAAAACCCTGGATTGCCTGCTATAGTAAGATAGCATAAAATCCATTCAGCCTTGATACTGGGGCGAGTAATCAAATTTCATGCACAAGATTCAGATTTTCAACCACTTTTACACATATTCAATATACTTGGTGCTGACTTAATGGTATTTAATATTATTGATTTTTGAATATCTCTCAAGCCAGTTAAACCAGTTATCATCGTCAATGAAGCTACTCCCAATTTTTGCCACATCAAGGACGAAGCAGCGTACAGTGTCTCGTAACGCAAAAGTATAAATGTACCTATCCCATGACTTGCTTGAAAGCGATGGAAATTTCTCCAATTCTTTCGTTGCAATATAGCACCCAATCAAGCGATTTTGGTTGCTACCCTTCCAATTCTCTTTAGCATTTCCCCTCTAAATACTTCTCTTCATAGACTTTCTTTGACTTCATCGTCCACGACTTTCCATCATCCGGAAAAGCCATCAACATCGCAATCAAAGGATTAAGCGAAAACTGTGAGGATTTTCCATACGCCACATGATCTCTACTATACAGTAACCACTTATCGCCTCCATTAAACACCAGCCAGCGACATAGAGAAGAAGCCCGATATGCGCTATAGATTTCAGTCTTATCATTTCGGGCTTCCCCACGCAAGATGTGCTTTTTGAGTTCTCGTGCTGCGAGAGGATACCATTGTTCTGCGTTTAAACCGAGAGGTTTAGGAGTAAAGTGAATTTCTTGATCCTCTTCATGAATAACCAGGGATTTATAGTCTTTCCATCGATCATCCAAAGCTTTTTCCTCTGTTCCAGGAAGGTTCCCATATACGGCACGAGACAGAAATGGTGTTTGGATATATCGACTATGAAGTCCCAAACGACGATAATTTGGGCCCGTCCAGGTTTCGATAAATGCGGCGAGATATTCTCGAAGGGCTATCTGATCTTCGGTTTTATCGAATTGAAAGTAAGTATATGGTTTTCCTTGGATATAGTTCCAGTAGGTTCGGCATGTGAGGCCGAGACAGATGATTGTAGCTTTATCGTGGTCTTCTTGCAAGATGTCGAGTATTATATTCACAATGTCGAGGGGGAAACCTTGGAATTTGCTCTGGTTTTTAGATGTTGCGTCATCTAGTTGTGATTATGTTAGCTTCTGATTTGATATGATCTTTTAGACGTTCAATTTCAAGGGCTAAAGTTCATTTCATACTTGATGGTGGAGAGCACTTACTGGAATTTGTAAGCAACGGGGATTTAGTATGTTCATTGAATGTATCTTGATTCTGGCCCTCGGTTCCAGGGCAAATAATCGGGCTAGCTGTCTCAGCAACACGTTTGAAAGCTCTAGTTACCGACTTGGGGTTGCTCGGATGCATCATTTGCTTTCTGTTTCTCGTCTTGAAAGATAGGAAGTGTCCACAGTTTTCTATACTTTACTGGAATGTTTTGTTGGGCCTTTATGAATTTGTTGGTCTTTGTGAATGTTGCTCCTAATAACGAATAGAAGAATGGCATTCTAGTTAAAAAGAAAAAAATATCAGAAACATGTTCATTCTAGGATACTGCCGTATAAGAGTGAGTCTAAATAAATTTCACTACGGGTGACGTTCTGGCTGTATAATGTATTAGAGAATGCTTGCATTTTATCAATACATCTACTGCCGTATTTACACTAGAGATGACTCACAAATCCTGAAGTCATTTTGATACAATAAAAGTGCTTCATAAATACTGAATCACAAGTATTCAATCTCATATTCTCTTGTACTACGGAGGCCATTTAGCTTCATATTCCAAATTTCCTTCTAGGTAAAGAAACCAGCCGTACTATGCCATTGAACTCGCTAATCTGAACTTAACACTGAATCTTCTACCGATGGAGCTATACTTCTGTTCACGAGAGTAATGGTCTGAACTTGTCGGGGAAGATCTGATAAAGCTTAATCCCTATAACCACACTTCGTTAATGACAAGGTTTTAGTAAATTATATTCCCAAGGTTCGATTGCCTATTTGGAGCCTTAAAAGAGAATGATAATTGATTCCTACAACTAATCCTAGAATTTCGGCTGGATAGGTGGCCATGCTAGGTCTTTATGATAAACTTGCCACTTTAGAACGTTGGGCCATGGTAGTATTTATAATTAAAGTTATAGCTATGTCACTCTTATGGGACAATCTAGAACAAGTTATTGAGCTCCTGTATATGTAATATACTGCAATGTTGTAGTTCAATTATCATGGATTGTAAATCTCTAATATAGGATTATGAATATTTATTGTACATTATAATTAAACTCTTTACATTCTAACAGAATTAGATTAATCTATTTCTTCCGGGGAAGAAAGAGAGAACGCAAAGAGCTGAGGGCCCTAAAGGAATGTGAAAAAATATGAAAGGTTTTGGGAAAGTGAGAAGGTCTGAGGGAGTATTCTTCACTACCGATATTGTGAGTTACCATGGTATGTTTCCAAAAGTACGTATACTACTGTTTCAACTTTCACTAAATTTCTCTCATGCTAGATACTTGAGCCTGACTGCAATTACACCAGTAAGGTACAGCAAAAAGCCATCCGTTTGTCATTATAGTCATCTAATAGCACCCTAAATATATCCGCCCTAGAAGCAAAGTCAACGGTATAAAAGCAGAGTGAAGAAAGATTGTAAGCAAGTCTCCACGAGCTACCATTACCATTTCAATGGACTCTCCCATCCCTAATTCCCTCAATATTCGATCATGCCAAAATTCAGTTTATCTATCTACTCTTAGAAATTTAACTCCATCACCCACGAGGAGGAAATATCGTTCCTAGTCTTGTTCTGAAGCCTAAATAATTGCCTCCCAAAGCACTTAAGCGAAGTGTGTCTAATTGTGCCACCGTCTGACAAAACATTTGGAATCCATATACTAATATAACTTCGCATCCGTTCCCAACTGTAGCTATTTTCCATCATTTTCAATATTGTATATTCCCTGTATAGCGCAATAAGATACAAGACCATCTAGTCCCAGAATCATGAACTGTTGAGGCCCATCCAGCGAGATCATCACTAAGATTTCCCATTCCCTCCTCGAAACAAGTGGGTAGGCATATGCTCAGCCCAGCTCTCTTTTTTATGTTGAATTCTCGCGAAAACCGGAAAATGCTTGGTGGTTTGGATCATACAAGACTTTTGAACGATCACAAGGGCCAAACTTTTCGGGTTATAGGGTCGAAATACAGTGTTTGATTAATATTTCAGCATGGATGATCATTGGCTTTCGAGGGAAGAAGAGGTGCGGAGAAGTTTTTGGGAAAAGATATAAGGATTTTGTGGATTACCCGAGTCAGGGGTATAGAGTACATTCCAAGTCGGCTTAGATTTGGTTAATTAAGCCTGGGATTGTACCCATCTAAAGGAGAAGGATAGCTAGAGTCGAGAAGTATTATTATAGATGTCGCGCCGCAAATTCAACAAGACTGAAAAAGCTGAGAAATATGACAAGAGCCCACGGAGTGTAGCGTAATTTTGAGTAGTGAAAGATATTAGAAAATTAATGAGCAGGTGAATGAGTAGGTGATAATAATGAAAGAATCTAGGACTAACAATTACCTACAGCAATTCATACTCTTGCTCTACATTGCACCACACGTTATAGTCGCACGAAATACTCAAATTTATCTAAAATAATAATGGATATATTTATATATAAAGGAAAAGAATCTACTAATAGGGAAGTTAAATTTATAATCCAGTCTCGCTTCATCTTAGACTTCGGATACAATATTCGTAAAAGAAGAGTATTTAATACACCACGTATTCAGCTCCTATATCAAGTGTTATAACCTGCAAATTCATTTTCGTTATAATCTATAATAAGAAAAAAACTCCCAATAATTATATAACACTATACTCTAACCAACCAATCAACATTTAGTCCAGTGAAATTATAAACCCCAAACTCCAAGTTCAAAACCCCAATCCCAACTATTTAATACAGATTAAGCGAGAAATCTTAAGTAAGATCTTAAATATAACTAGTTGACTACTAGTCTTTCCCTCTTGTAATATAACTAAATCACCACTTGATAATTACAATTAAATAGAAAAAACTTAACTTGATATTGACATATATACAAATATAAGAACACAAAAATAAGAATCTCCCCCCACCCCACACTGGACAAGTCAATTCTTAACCATCCTCTCATCATTCTCTTATCACTCATCACATCCATCTCCAACACACACACCCAACAACCCAATCTCCCCCCAAAAAATCTTTTCCCAACTATACATATATATATAATCACCCAAGTATAATCCAAATCCAAATTCATTATAATTATAATTATAACTCCTCCACATACATACTAGGTACCTAATATATTATTCCATTCATCCATCAACCAAAAAAAATAAAAATAAAAATAAAAAACAATCACAGCTCTAAAACCTTAAAAGCAAATTCACAGATAAAAGAACATCTTTAATAATCAACTACCTACCTAGAAGTATTGAAAAGACAACGGATAGGTATAAATCTAGTCTCTGTAAGATTACTTGCTACATTAGGATGTTTATCACAGTTACAATTCACAATTCACAGTTCAGTTTAATATCATAATCCAAAATACTTAATTAATTCAATTCCATTAAATTCCATTATCAACTTCACAACCCATACATACATATGAAAGATAGACAGACAGATAATACTCTTATCTATCTATCTATCTATCTATCTATCTATCCACTCTCCTATCCTCTCCTTCTCCCTCTCGAGACTTCTATCTAATCCATTCATCCATCCATATATCTACCCCACCATACAACCATGGCATATATCCAGGAGCAATACAAACATAGATATTGATGTATCTATCCTACCCATCTATCACCATCCCTTCCTTATTTACGCATCCACCTTTAAAAAGAATTAAAACAAGTTCAATATTCTCATGGGATCTTCATTCAAATATTTCAGAAGCCAGATCCAAAGCAATTCCATTTATATTGCTTGCTCAGATCCATTCAGTCAAAGATGAATCATATCGATTTCCATGCCACCAAATTCCCAGACACCAATCCGTAGACTCCAGTTTATATCCAGCGTTGATTCCATTTGATATTTTCCGACCACCGTTTGCATGGAAACATCCTCAAAAATTAAGAAATAAACATCGCAAAAAGGTATCTTACACCCCCATCCATGGATATCAATGACCAGCCATTCCATCGACACAAATCTTACCCAAAACCATGAAAATAGCAGCGCAGCCCACAGTCTCATTATACACTCACTGTGCAACTTCCTCAATAAATCCCGTATCGACCGTCTCTTCCATATCCCCCTTGAAACTGTAAAGTCTAACCTCACAATCCTCACTTCCAGTGCACATTCTACTATCACTCAAACCAATGCACGTGACCGGTCCTCTATGACCCGTGAACGTCCTATCACACTTTCCTGTCCTAGCATCCCATACTTTCGTCATCATATCTTGGGCACCACTCACAACCCTCAATGTATCACCTGCAAGAGCCCATACACCTTCCACATGACCAAAAAGAGTTTTGAGACAACGACCAGTTGATACATCCCAGAGACGAAGATTGTTATCTAGAGCGCCCGTAAGAATGTAGCGGGGTGGACGAGGACGACCTGCTGGCCAGGAGTCGAAGAGAGGGGAGGTTTGGGAGGAAGAACAACTTTCTCCTATGGGACGATTGAGTTCAGTTGATGATGCTATACTTGATGTTCCATCATCTGCTTCTTCAACATCTACATCATCAAATTCGTACTCTGCTGGAAGAATAGTGACTTGTTGAACTGGACCCACATGACCTTCGAAGGTCTGAATCGTACGACGAGTATCAAGATCCCAGAGGCGAATGGTGCAATCGTCAGAAGCAGAAAACAGAGTCCTTGAAGCAGAGTCGACCTTGACGGCATTGACCCAATCTTTGTGACCCCGTAAACCGAATGTAGATTTATCTTCAAAGTTCCAGACTTTAACGGTTCGATCAATAGAGCCTGAGGCAAGAATATTTCCTTCAAAGTGAAGGCCAACAACTCCATCAGTATGTCCTGGATAAGAAGACATACACTCTCCAGTACGCCAATTCCAAACTCGAATACTTTTATCGAGACTTCCACTGATTAGTTTGGTATCGTCAAATTGTAAAGTTCGAATTCCAGATGTGTGACCTCGCAAAGTTCGTAAACATTCTCCCGTTTCGATATCCCAAATTTTGATGGTGGCATCATATGATCCCGTAGCGAGGATGTTATCATCGAATTGTAAACAAGTAACGCCATTACGATGGCCCCGAAATATCCTCAGCGAGCATCGGCCATATTTCCAATTCGTTCCCACCTTGAACCTATCTTTGTACACATCCTTCCATGGTCTAAACTTTGGTCTTCCAAGATATAAATCCTCCGGATTGGTACGCTGTCGCTTCGAACCTTCCTCTGAACACTCTAACTCAGTAGCACATCTCTTTCCCGAAGCATTTAATGTCACAACGCTTCTTTCTGTATTGCGCGAAGCATCTGGCATGGATGTGGTTTGAGGTAAGCGGTCATTAAGACCAAGACCTGTAGCTCTCAATTGTTGTTGCCGTTTCCAGTCCCTCAATCGTTTCCGTTCCAATAGTGGTAAACCCCATCCACACTTTGTACATTTCCTATCAATATGTTGTTCACACATTTTATGCCACACTACATCATCGTCCGCCATGATTCGCCATTGCCTACTAACTTGAGCAGCTTTGCATAAGGAAGTTGTATCGAGATAACAAAGGATTTTGAAGGAGATTTCGGAAGGTAAAGCGGTGATGAAGTCGATTCGAATGAGATTCTTGACCGCACAGGAGAGGTAGGATAGTTGTGGGAAACAGCATTGTGATAGGATGCCTTGAAGCATAAGGTTTCGATGTTTCGAGGGTGCAGCAGAGAAAAGTGTCCAAACATGAGATATTCCTTGTTGATCTGATTGCGACAAACTTTCGAGTTCCTTTTATCATGTTAGTAGATATATCGATTTGTAGAGGGGTACGAGGGGTAGACTGTGTGACGCACCCTTTGTAAATTCTCCATTGTAGGTTCATCGGCGGTCCTTCGACATTTTGAATCAGGTCGATGTCGATAACAATATTTTGTATTTGGATCCTTTCGTGAAGTTGAAGTGGTTTGTGGGGGTCCAAGGGGTGCGTACTGTTCTGGGATATGTTTTGCAAGGAATGGCGCAACGGTTTGACCTGCCAATTTACTGGTAGATGAGATAGTTATGGTGGGATCGGAATGATCGTGATCGGCTCTGCAGTTGTCCTCCATTGAAAGTGGCTCTCCAGATTCAACAATATCAGGCTCGAGGTTATCGCGATTCGTTTGTTGCTTCGTTGCTAAACAAAATTCGCGATTGTCCTCCTTTGAAGTATTCTTTCTTGACCGCTCCAAATCCCGCTCAACATTATGGCGCAAGGCCAATGATTCGTCACGATTTGACGCCATACTGACCATGCTATGGTGAAATCTTTAGGAATGGTGGATAAATTGAACGTCAAAACAGGGCGTCCAGCGGTGGTAGGGTGATGGAATCGGAGTTAAGTCCAGGTCGATGTATGGAAGGTGCAATGTGTTGAAGTAAGGTTCGCTGAGCAATTTGCTCGATAGTGCGACTGATCAAACCATGGATTGAATGGATTGAATTAATTAAAGAGATTAATTGAGCTTCTTCTGTTTGGGCGCAATCAGAAATAGATGAGGGTCGGTGGCAGTTGAGGTCAAATTTTGAGTTATTGCGTGCTTCTCTATTATTCCAACCAAGGGACCGGTAGGTTTCACAAGCCAAGGCTCTCTAAGATTTTTAGTGTGAGACAAGGTTCCATCAAATCATTCATTTCGTTTGATAGCAAAATGCGGGGGGGATCATTGAAAAAGTACCAGAAATGATGGCATGTGGTATCCGCCAGTAATCGGGAAATCTTGCTTTTTTGATATATTACTCGGAAACTCGTATGTAAATTTGGTTCCTGGGGTAAATCCAATTAATTATCATGAGATCAAATCGTGGAGTTTATCACAATGCAATCAAAATAGTATCCATAGAAGAAGTTTAATTGTTCTTATTTTTGTTGTTCAATTGATACTTATCCTCCCAAGACTTCACTTCAAAGAGGCGACAATTTGATCCCCAAAATGGTAAAGTGGTAGGCGAATATTAATGCCTCAGGCTTGAAGATCACGCGATGGAGATTGAAAATTTGTCATTTTCATCATATGATTATGTAAATTTTACTCATGAATTTGAAAGAATTTTAAAAGACACCGAAGACTGGAGATTGTGAAGATTTGAAATCGACAACTTAATAACAAATTGTATCTGACTTGCCCCCAGATCAAACTTCCTTTCCCAAGATGTTGAAATGATGCTCTTATCAATTTCTGAACATTTTTCGCTTTCTACTCCGTTATCTTCAATGAGGCGAATGAGACCCTGAATCCAATGCTGCTTTACAAACAAACCTCCTTGAGAACCCTTTTGAGTCCCCTTCAGCCGTGAAGTCACAACTCTCAAGTAAATTCACAAAACTACTCCGTATCTCCTCTGGGCGATCACAGCATGAAATCGAGATGCAGCATTGGTGGCAATATTTGATATTTCCAATAGTAGCTGAAATGCAAGAAAGTCCCAAGAGAGCCAAGAGAGGTTGATCTTCTCATCCATCTGCATCTGCCCCTCTAACGTTGAAATAACCTCAAAACTTACTCAATGCTTCGAGATGCAGTTGATGTTCGTCATATTATCCTAATCATAAATTCATCACTGTAACTGGTTCAACATGAATCAGCCGTCCGCCACGTGTTTAATCTCTAACCCGATCTGATGTTAGCTTCAAGCGAGCCCAGCCCAAGAATTGGGTAGATGTTGCTGCTGCAAACAGGTTATTGGGATATTTTCATCTCAACTTCATGATGAACCTCGTTAACACCGATTTTCTAATTATCGTCGCCCACAGTAGATGTCGTCAGCAAATTATGTCTATGTATGTTTCACAGGGCTTTTATTGGATGTTATACGCGGATTGCATCTGATCCATATGGAAATCTGGTATCTGCTATTGCTCTATCTTTAGCCGTCATCGTAGAGTTACTCTCCGACCACTCGTATAGGTACATGTCCAGATACTTACTTAATCGGTACAAATAGGTCAACTAGTATCTCATTATGGGAAGGGTTACTTCGTATATACGAGGCCTCTTTAGATCTTTCAAGCATTATGTGATGAGAGACAGGTTATTTGACGGGAAGCACGGAAAGAAATGCAGACGGTATAGGTATAGGTATAGGTCGTATGCCTCTCAAACGAAATGTACGGAGTATACCTAGGTACACAAACGTCGTCGAAGATATTCCTCGGTTATACAAGCAAGTCAATAATAATTGGATCCATTTATGCGGAAGGAGATCAATCAGATCAGATCAGATTAGATATGCAACATAATTATCACAATCACGTGGCTGGGACATAGCGAGAGATTTGTGTCATCACGTGGGAATCCTGTGATGGATAGGTCCTGGTTTGGTTGGATTAGTTAAATTAGTTGGACAGGCTGAAGATTATAATTTGCGTGTTGTGTATGCTTGAGTTTTTATGCAGAATCAGTTTCAGTATTTGGATAACACTGGTATATTTCTGTGGAGGAGTGAGGTTGGGGATGAGATTGGGGATCCAGAAGGGAAGCAGAGGAGTGTTAGGGGTGGAAGACGAGAAAGAAAGGGATTGTTTATGTTGACATCGTATGGGCCTTGTCTTGAAATTCACATGAGATGATACATTAGAATTTTATTTTGAGATGATGAAATTGAAACAGGAGCGTTATCTAACAGTGGGAGTATGAGGTTGGAAGTAAAATAGGTATTATATGATGGGATGATGTCACGATTCACCATTAGGATTAGTATCTTGGGATGAAAAGGAATCACGTGATAAGGAGCCCTGAGGAGCCAGAAAGCTCCTGGGGGCTCCCTTTATCGATCATTATATAGTCAGAGTAGTTTCATAGTTTAGGAGCTTCGTGCTCAACTTAGTTATCAATTAGTTTACCTACATTCTACTTGATCTAGTAACGAATTCACTTCCAAGTGAATACCAGTTATAAAGCCTTAACCCATAACTACCAACCAGACGAAACCTTAGGCAGCCGCTGCCTCCAGTACAGTATCTGTTACGCCCAAAACGATTAGTATGTCACATGACCATAAAACATGTGATGGAACGGTGAGGAACGAACGTTCCTAGGAACAACCAGGAACGACGATTCCTAGTTAACCATAGGCACGAAGGACTATATAATCAAGATGGATTTCTTTTGTATAGAGCTTCGTGCTCAAGATCAATCATTTAGTATACTCTACTATTAGTTACGAATTGCATTATTGTCATTACTTTAAGTCCCTGCTTGACGCCTAGTTATAAACCACCTCGAGAGCCTAGAGCACTTCCACGTGATCTAGACGGCAAACCTCGTAACAATTCTATTCATCAACTATAAAGCTATTAATAGGTGAAAATTACGATTTTTGGTATAAAAAGGTGGCCGGAATTAGGGGTGGCCGGAAAGTAGGGTACTAGACTTATGGCGGGCTTAAAGATATAATAAAATCGATGGATATGTATACTCTATGAATACATGTGCAAGCTAAGTATCATATCTGTAATAGGGTTTTCAGAATATTATTATAGGAGTGAAGATTATGCAGCATGGGAGTATAGCGTGGGAGACTGTATGAGTCTACAGCTCATAGGCAGATTCTCAAATAATGAGCGTCGGAATAGGTGATGAGCTAGAACAACATATATTCATGTTATAAAATAGGAGTAGTAGTATTCATGCTGAGTGTTTGAGAGTGTGTTGTAGAAAAGACCGGGGAAGCTTGGGAGAAGTTGCCCTGGAATAGGGAACAAGCAACTAAAAGGAAGAACAAGAAAGAAACAAGGTAGTATGAAGAACGAATCGAAATGAAAATTGAGTGGTGATGCGTAGGTGGGTACACATAGAGGAAGAAATCGTTTGATCCATTTGAGAAGGCTGGATAGTTTTAGAAATAAACTCTGCTTAGTTAGGAGTAGAAGTAAATTCATAATCTATTTGATCTACTCTAACCATAGCTAACGCTACGCGGGTCATGCCATGGAATAGGCCTGTGATATGTACATTGTAGATTATCTAGGAAAAGGAAAATTATAAAATAAACAGATAACCTAGGATCTTACATCCACCCAGAAGATATCCGGGTTGCCAATGATAATAATCAACTACATCAAGTACTTATAATATGTGATAAACACAAAGCTGAAGAAGATAGTTAGTATTGGTTCTCTGCTTAATTTCGGACTAGTTAATAGTCCTCTTGAATCTGGCATGGCGTCAGGGGAGCCTCTCTGATTCCCTGCCTCTATCTACTTAGTTATATATACCCAATTTGAGAGATATATGCATGCATGCATCCGCCGCCAATACCATGCCCTCTCAATTGTTCTAGTCCTTGTCATATCCAAGTGCTTAGTTCCTAACACACGCAAATTCCGATAGCATTGCAATTGGTAAGTCATCTCCAGCGTATCCTTCCCTCCATCTTTCCAATCCAGCCCTTGTGACAATGTTTCCTTCCTTTTGGGCCCTCTTCCAGAAAAGAAGCTAGGACTAATGACGCGATCAGTCACATCCTTTTGGTTATTCCCTAACAAAATGCCTTGGATCGTTCTCTTATCGTTTCCCTTATAATCATATTCTGCCTCTAACTTCCTCGCAGTTCGCCCCAATAAAGCGTTGCAGCTGTATTTATTTCCCTAGACTTTCCAGGAGAAAGGCATGCTGATTTTTGTGTGGTTGCCATCATGAAGACCCTGGCACGAGGTTTTTGCTTGAAATTTTGGTATTATCCAAATCTCTACCCAACAAAGAGACATATTGACAACAAAACTGTAGTTGGCAGTGATTTTAAAAACTAGTCGTGCTTGTATCGCAGTAAATCTTGCTGGAACGTAGCTGCAGGGCAGATAGCTTCGAGAAGTTGTGATTCGGCACCGTCGTAAAGAGCATAAAAAATCTTATAGATCAGATCGGGGGCAGGCTTTCGTAGAATCTTTTGAACGGCTGTGAAAATCTTGTGGTTAGTTAAGCTTTTTGAGGAGATGGTCTTTAGAAACTTGACCAAGTTGAATAGTAAGCTAGCCATGATGGCTTGTAACATTATCGCTAGTACTAGTATGTGATAATGCTATTTTGTCGTAGCCAGCGATCTAAAGGCTCTTTAGCATCGTTCTTGCCCTCGAAGATTTGCTCTCCACCATCACTGCAACTTCGTGACTTGGTTTCAACTCCGTTACAACTTGGAAAAGTACCTCTGCCAGAAGTTAATTTGATCCAGTAATCTCGACAATTTTAGCCAGAAGTTGCTTCTTCGCATCTTTATCCACCAAATTGCTTTCAAACCGCGGATGCATTGAATGTGATAATTCTATTCGATGGCCTTTCGCTGTGACGACGTTATCAAAAACGTGCAACGCGCCTACCTGGTACTTGGGCTCTTTTTTTCGTCTGCGGCTGCTGCGGCTCTTTTGGAACCAAGATGTATGGTCTATATTGACGATAAATTTAGTCGTAGAGGTTCAGGAGGTGGTAGGTAATTGCGGAAAGGATGGAAGGTCGATTAATGTAGAACATCGAGCTGATTCTGGTCTAAAGCCTGGCAAGTGCTAATGGAATACTGTGCTGGATTTCTTTGCAAGTCAGTATCGATTTTTTGGTGTTCTTAGGCTTTGAATATGATGTGCAGCCCATAGGGGAGTATCAATCTTCAAGTCAAGGGTACGTTCGCGTCTGCAGAGTCGAGTAGATGCTGGATTTACTGCGATTTCAAAAGAAGGCAATTAAGTAAAATAGATCGAAGCTGGTAATAGGGCGAGTGAAAGTCCTTTGGGAGGAAGTGTGAGAAGGAAGGAGGAATTCGAGTAGCAGAAGTGGCACTTGATCTTATTAGTGTTAAATAATGTCTGGATGTGTGATTGTTCTTTGACATGAAAGTCATAGGTTTGAAAATTAAAATGAAGACTGTTTATTTCATCAATAATTGTATCTGCTTTATAAATAAATTGTTTTCACAAAAGAGGCCATACTTCCCCAGGCAATCCTTCGCTTAATCTGTAGTTGTCCATCCTTGGTCCGGGCGCGCACTTTGGCGAATGACATTCTTCTACCTTACACTTATTATACCATACCTTTATTTTCAATACTTCAATAATTAGTCTTCAAAGAACAATTACTCAATTATTTCCTACCAATATCTCCGATGTTTTGCCCATCATGTTGGATATGAGTATGATCAGAGCGTTAGGCGAGCCCCTTTTTGGCTAACTTTCTCAAGGGTGTATAGCTTAAAGGACGTTGATACATCAAGCTATTTGCAGTTGTTGAAAAAAATCAGTGCTGAGATTTCGCAAGCAGTTTCGCAGGATGAGAGTTTGCCAAAAACAAAGAATTAATCAATAGAGGTGAGTAATGGCAGAAAAACTTGGTCAACCGTCATTTGGTGGTTGCGCTGCAGATTTTGGAACGGCGACCGTTGAGTTAAGATCTTGGTTAGATCTTGATTGAATGACAATCTTAACTAACAGCAGGATATTCTCATGGTTTAGATCCACTAACGCCATTGTTATTATCAAAACTTCGGTGAGGAAGTTTCTACCCTCGTTCTGTGCGACTGTCTCAAGCAGCTAACCAAGTCTGTTCTCGCAGCGTGAACGAATACTACATAAAAGATACAGGGAGAGATAACCAAAAGCTATTATTTACGAATAAATAGGAATGCCCAAAGATTATTCGGCTTTCGAGGGCAGTTGCTGCTCATCAGACAGCTTCAAGTTAAAGGTTCCGCAAGTCATGTATTCTCGCAGCACAACTTGAAAACCATTTTTACCTAGAGACAGATATCCTAATCATTCAAAGATAGGTACTTCAAATTCTATATTTCATTCAGGCAAAAGCTTGCATACTGACAGGATTTTAGAGCCCATAGTACAAAACGCGCCTGTCGACAAATCTACCTACGTTTTTAATATCCTTCCACAAGAGCATCAAGTTGGATTCTAACTGCTTTACGGAGACCCCGAATCCGAGCTGTTCAGCCACCATTCTTCAACCCATCTCTCGAAGTTAAACTTTGCGTTCAATACTGGCATATCTTCTGCATGGCGTGACAATGGTACAAATCGTGTATCTGGACAGCTAGACGTGGATCAGATGTCATCAATCTATTTACTTTGGATAAGCCATGTAGGATTGAAATTCTGATGTGCCTAATTCTTCTCCTAAGGGAAAGGATCAATACCTATGTTCCTGCGGTGGGATTGTTAAAGTCAAGACGGAAGGCAGCGGAGTCGAGATTGGTGAAAACAAATGGAGACAGTGAGACAACTGTGATTTTCTACATTATTGCCTTGTAATACATGATTTGCAGCAGCAAAATAAAAAGGCTACAACAATTACAATATCAGGATAGTCTACAAGATGCTGTTTGTTCAGGGTGATACCTGTCTTATACCTAATATGTAGGGACGCATATGCATAGCGTGGAAATTAATTGAGAGAGCTGCATTATAGAAATAGAATGACTCTATGACTAGGATTCAAGTAAAGAAAAGGACTAAGTGTAGTACATAACGAATAAGTCATTACGGCAAGTTCAAAGTAGGAAAATAATAATCCATAATTGATAACAGTGGTGGCTAAGTGATATCAGAGAATCCACCACTCATCCAATTAGAACAATCTTTACACATCAGTGAGGCTAAAATTACATTTTACTATGCACCTGCAGCTATTCCTGCGCTTGAGTCAACCGCGGCTTGCTTGCTCCGCTGCGATATGTTCACTACGAGGGTACTAGGTCATTGATACATAAATTTTCTAAGGATTTAAAGCTGAGTTATCTGCTGCCTGCTGCTGCATCGTCTAATACGCACGCTTTTGGTCTCTGAAAACCTTCCTTCTCCCATCTCCACCCAGCCTCAAATTGTCACAGTAACCTCGTCAAACCTACACAACTACTCAAAAATAAACAAATCAAAGTTCTTCGCTGTACTCGACAACGATGAGATAAACGACCAACATCGCATCAGATATCAGAATATTTACTTCAACTCTTAAAAATCCCGAGGCATCGAACATCATGTCCTTCCAAAACAACAATAGGGAGCATGGTGCTGGCGACTTGAAATATGATGCAGATACTGAGAGCAAAAAACCCCACAAGGCCAGAAGAAAAGTCGATCGTAATTCTAATTTTACACCACAGATTTTCAGAAACAATCAGTACATGGGATCCGCTACTCCATCTCCTCGAAAAGTGAACCGGGTGTATTATGCAGAGCCTCTTTTCAGCAACCCTATACAGGAATATGTTAACACCAACAGGCAAGAAGATATTCAAAGTGATAACCAACGATCTGACGGCTCCTCTACAACCGAAAATGATAATTTGGCTACTCCTGATTTCACTTCAGATGATGAAGATGAAGAAAGAATTGCTTCAATTATTATCCAGAGAAGTAGGCAGTTCCTCTTGAATCATAAACAATCTAATCTAACCAAAACCAAAGGAAATGAGAATAGCGATGGCGGAATTAAACCTTCTCTCCCGGGAAACTTGATAGTCAAGATTTTCGAAAGCATGATCAGGTCACCACAAAATCTTGAGAACTCAAGCATAACTCGAAACTCGGAACAGAACGTACACAAGTCGACACATGGAGAAGATGCCGACTCGAATCCTAGCACCAATAATGCATTTGAGAGTGTTGAAAATGAGGAAGATGATGAAGCAGGCAAAAACAATGGCGGCATGATTGATGCTATTTGCTTCGCTCTTACCTGTTTGAGGTACTGGACTATCTTTCGTGGTATTTGGTGCTATCCTGGTACCAACAGGATCCTGGGTGAGTTTAAATTATCTATGACTCAACAGCTCACCCTCGCCTCTCTTCTCAAGAAATGGATTGGCCCAGATTACCGCCGTTCAAACCTGCTCACTTTTCATTCATATGCGGGCAAAAATATATCTAGCGATGGATCACACGGGTACATCAGCATGTTTCTTGCGCGAAAGGTTTACGGAAGAGGCTACATTAAGAAAAATACCAGGAAGGAACTTTCTTTGTGGAGAAGGTATAAAGCTCAATCCCAGATCTTAGATTGCAGCGGTCAACACTTGGAAGATTTCATGCCGAGTACTGATAACAGGAACTGGAGAGCGGAGTTACCAAAAGTCCAACTCTTAAGTCCTTTCGGAATGGGCACTACCTGGTATTTTGCGGCAGCTAAACAGTATAGGGATATGTTTACGACTTGGAAGTTTGAATACTCTGATTGCTTTCCTCTCGGTGCGAACCATAGCAATGCTATGATTTTGTCTTGGGGATCATTCATGAAGACCTCGATATATCGTTGGGTCCAGAGATACAAGGCACCAGTCAATATTAGCATTCCTTCCATGGCCCAGCGTGCGATGGAGAGATCACAAGTTGTAGAGGATATCATTCAGCTCGAGGAGGATATTATACAAGACTTAGCCATAGATCATGTATTTCGTGGGGAGGTCTGGGGTTTATTTCCACGGGATGAATTTCCAGCGGATGAATATGGAGAACATGAAATGAGGACTATGTTTCGTGCAATTATGATGGGAGATGATCAATTGTGAGAGGAAGGCTTTTGTCCGCACTAAGGAAGTTCATTATGCAGCGTCAAATCATCAATGTATTTAAGGAATCAAATTAAAATTTGTGCAAAGAATGTGAGACTTTTCATGACATGGGAAGCAGGTAAATCACTTAAACTACAGGATATGGGCTTGGTCTTCCTCGGGCTTGTCATATCAATACTTAGTACACGAAGTATAGTCTAATTTGGACGCTCGGCAGGTTAATGGCCACGTCAATGGAGTAATCGAAGATTGGTAATGTAGAGACTTGATTCAGTATTGAAAAGCGGTACCGTTAAGTGGTTGTGGCCATTTTTGAAACAAAGTTATAAGGGTGAAGATAGATTTGAATTTCAATAATGTGGGTGGACGTAGAACTGTAAGCCAAATTTATGTGAAAAAGCCTCGGAAATGACAGAGGAGTTCCACAACTCTAGATTGATGGGCAAAATTAAAGTCGGAAGAAGAAAATAGGAATCCAGTTGACTTCAGTAGTGGAGCTGGAAGATGTTTATAGCAGTCCAGTGTGGTGTCTGGAGGCCAGCAAGTAAGCAGAAATATCTAGCTTATAACTAATACTGAGGTATGCTCAACACTCTAGTCACTATAACCTGAATAGTAGTAGTACTCAATGGCTTTCATCCAATTACTCTAATGGTATTGATGAAAAAATGCTTCGCTTAAATTTTGAGAGCAGGCTCCCGGTATTTTTAGAGCTTTTTGTTTACATCTTGTGTTCTTTTTTATTTTTCAAAGATCAAAGAAATTCTCTGCATCGAGAGCGTGCTGATCATGGAGGCAAGAAACACTGCAGGTGGCGCGGGCGATACAGCACTGCTTGAATACAACTCTACGACCGCAGTTGACAAGAAGAAGAATGAAGAACTGGCTTCTTGGAATGGAAAAACTCTTGAAGCATCTGGTATGATAGCTTCAATCTTAACTTTCCCGAATAGTACTAAATAGCTAACGCAACTTGTCACAAACAGCACAATCCTTGATCTCCTCCACAATCCAAGCTCGGGCTACCATTCAAAACTTACCACCGGAAATAATTCTTAAACTCTTCAAGTTACTCCGCTTCGAATACTGTAAAATGAACATACGCGACCTTCTAGGTGATCCAGGCTTCACTACGTCGATCTGCCTAGCCCTTACCTGCGGCAAGTATTGGAAGATATTTGCTGAGCTTTGGTGTGACCTTGGAACAACTAAAATCCCTGCGTTGGATCAAATTCAAGCCTCGATATTACAATCACTTCTGGCTTCCTGGGTACCTCCGAGCTTTCGAAAAACTTCCGATCTCACAAAATGGCACCCTGTCCCAATGTTCCTCTGCATAGATGTTTACGGCGATGGCACATATCATAGCGAAGCCGAACGCAGACTGTTAGCACGCCATCAAGATCGATTTGCGATAACGAACGTTGATTACCTCGTTGAATGTCAATATCATCCCTGCACTATCTCCCCACGTCGTATCGAGTTCCCTAGTCCACAAGGAATGGGAGAAGAATGGTACTTAAAAGCTGCTACTATGTACCAGGATCTCGTTTTGAAATGGTACAGCGAATTCGCCGATTACGGACCTGAAAGAGCACATTTGGAGCTCTCCTGAGTAGACTTCAGGGAGACCGACCTGTACCAGTGGACATACGAATGGGATGCTCCTGAGCCTTGGCGAATAGATGGTGTAATCGAAGAAGAGTCTGAGATATCACAGAGAGTGCTGTTCGGGGAAGTAGACTCGCTGTATTCGGAAGAAGATATAAAGGCAGACCTGAGAGAAGTCGACATAGTCGTGAGGACTTGGTCGTTGGAGATGTAGCTGGTGCGGTCATAATCTGACAATGGAATCATCGCTCAGCAGAATTACAGGGCTGATAAAATTTCACGTACAAATAACGGGGTTAGTTTAGCTATTTCAGCAAGTCCAACCAATTACTATAGTTCTAATCATCGTTCTACGATGGCCAAACTATAATTCAGTATACCTGCCTAATCATATTGAGTTTTCTGTCATCTACATCTTCCTTTATAAAGCCTTTAATTTGCCCACGCTGTCCTTATACCCTGTATCTGAACTGAGATAGCATGTGTCTATTGAGGTAGTAACATACACTACGTATGCCAGCGAGCAAACACTTTTCAACACTTTAGTAAGGTTAATGTATGCCCAAAATCTGATCTCAAATGTTTTTGTAAAATCATTAATTATCAATACACAATTCAATTTCCAATGATTTCATCATATCATGTTCAATTTGGATAAAAAGTATACCAAATAATAGCGCATCAATCGATTTATATCTGCCCAAAATGAGCGTTATGTAGCTGCCTGGATAAGCTTGGCGATTCACCGAAGGGCAAATGCCTTGCCGAAACAGGCGATATTAGCCAGAATTTTATTGAATTCCAACGGATATTGCTTCAATATTGCCTGTTTCGGAAAGTAATTCATCAAATTCCAGAATCCCCTTACATTTCTAACGAGGTACTGGTTCAATCTTGTTCATGATATGGAACAGGGTTAGGCAAAAGGTGGGGTACACCCCAGATTATCGATGCACGACTGATGCCAATGCATGAAATTTCACCAAGACACTCGTTAAGGACGGCAGTGATTAACCACATGGGTCAAAGCCTGTACGTAGGATTGAGAAATGAGCATCAAAAAAATTAATGGTGATTAATTGTCTGTACTAGAGCTGTGGAAAGGATTGGGAGCTAATGTAAGCGATCTAGAACCCCTTGAACGAAGAAACCCCTTCTCCACTGCATCTAGATCAAGTCTAAGGAATTAAAGGTATTTGAGTTTACTTGCTGTACTTCATCCATCGAAAACGATCATAAGAATAGTTTTTTATTTATACAAAGTCTACCGAGATTTTCTCTGTCTACATAGTCCGAGTCCAAATCCATACACAAAAGATGCCGAACAATGCGGACATGAAAATTGCGGGCCACACATGGCAAATGACCACTCAATCTTCGCGTCCCATTCTCTCAAACAGGTACCGCTTACGTGCTAAAACTAATGTGGCTCCGAGGTCTAAGCCTGCAAAGAAATTCATGTACAGAGTAAAAAACAAAAGAACGAGAGATACAGCCATTTCTACACAGGCAAAGCAAGTGAAAGTTAGACAAGCAGGTGAGGCTAGGGTGGCGCAAGGGTACAAGCGTAAATGGAAAGCTATAACGGCCAGTAAGCAACAAAAAGACATTATTGTTCCAAGTTTAAGGCACTTAAGCGCGGTGAGGTATCTTACACTGGCTCAAATTAGTGTGGTTCGGAGACATAATTCAGTGTTGAAGATCGTGCCAACAGCAGAAGAAGAGAGCGAAGGAGAGCCAGAGTACTTTTCCGCTCCATCTTCTCTTCTGATAGATGGACGAGAGA
Source organism: Sclerotinia sclerotiorum 1980 UF-70 (assembly GCF_000146945.2). Taxonomy (NCBI): domain Eukaryota; kingdom Fungi; phylum Ascomycota; class Leotiomycetes; order Helotiales; family Sclerotiniaceae; genus Sclerotinia; species Sclerotinia sclerotiorum. Next base: position 100,564 of record NW_001820828.1, read on the forward strand.
CGAAGCGTCGTAGAGGAGATGTAGAACCTACTCAATCATCGCCGGCACCAGATGAAGGAGAAACAAAACGTCTAGAAACCAACCGCAGATCAATAAACGAACATTATCAGGACGAGGATGAGGACGTTCAGGAGATTACGTCGCAAGATTGGTTGAAAAGCGTCATCAAAACCAGACCAGCCAAAAGTTTCAATAATTTGCCAGATTCAATTATTCTGCAAATCTTAGATACACTCTACGAACAAGATGATGAGAGGCTCGTCTCATCAGTCTGCTTTGGGCTCACCTGTAGACGTTGCTGGTCCATCTTTAAGATGCGGTGGTGTTGCCTGGCTGGAACATGATTTACAGTGGTTACCTACCGAAAGAAGACCAGGCACTTCTGGCACCCTTGCTTTAGAACTGGGTTCCCGAAAAGTATCGAATCATGTCAGGAATTGATGGGAAGGGTGGCCTAAGCTTGGTACCCATGTTTTTGTTGAGGAAACAACCGAGAAGGGTATACCGGAGAGGAGAAAAGATTGGAGAAGAAACAAGATGCCTGTATTTCAATCCTAGATAACAACACGGTATTTAAATAGTTGCATGAATGGATACATGGATAACTTTTGATAGGTGAAGCTTTTTGTGGTTGTTCCCATGCAAACTGTTAGGCTAGGTTGCCAAATGGTTACTTTCAAATAGCCACATGTAGGGACTGTGGTCAATAAATTTTTTTCAAATGATTTGTTTTAGTTTAATTGATTTCCAGCTGATTGTTTGAGGGTGCAAAAAAAGGGAGGGAAGTGGTGAGGTTTGGGGGGGGAGGGAAATCCTGAGCACAACTTAGGGACAGCGGAAGAATATAAATTGCCGATCATCGTCAACCTTGTTGAAATCCTTCATTTGAATTGTTGTATGTATTAATGGTAACCAGAGAATGATTCACGGCATTACAGGCCCACGAAAGAAACTCATCATTCTGAAATCTGTTGCTCATTCTGACCAGGTAATTACACAGCAACATGGCTTTCTGTTGACCTCCTGGGATCTTGGCAGCATATGCATATAAGGAGCAAACAAACTCAACTTTTAATTCATTCTTTCCTTTTTGGTATACTGTTTGTTTGCTTTCAATATTTTGATTTCAAAGCACTTTAATTCCGAAGGCTGAATACCTAACCTTATTCCTTCATTTTTTGAATATATACTCGCAGCTTAACTGCTTAGCTAGAGAATCAATCAATTCAATCTGATGCTCTTTCTGGTCTCAATAAACCCAACAGGATCATTAGGAGGAAGGTAATAAGTCTGTATTGGTTATGATAGAACGAGCAGACTCAAAATTTCGCGGCAATTAGATGTACGGGAGTTTAATTTCGATACGGCAATACAGATTTTTCTGTATTGAGGAGGCCTTTCTTATTGTACACTTCCTAATCTGCACCATCTCTCCAACGCGGTCCTGCTCCCGTTCCAATTAGCCGAACACTAGCTCCTAAACTGCTTGTCTTCTATTCAAAGTTGCACTATATATATAAGCTTGCCATTGATTCAACTTCAAATTATTTTGTGTCTACGGAAACACTTATCACTCGATAATTGCCTTGCAAATTTCTTTTATAAGAATAACCAACTATTTGTCATTTTATCATCTTCAACTTAAAACTAAGACTACACTAAACTTCAATTCTCTAGACATGGAAAAAGATGTGTCCATATCAATAACACCAGGCACCACCGCCACTCTGACACAAATTGATTCTCCACCTCTGAAGATCGATTTCAAAGACACAGAAACGGCAACAATGACAGCAGCAACACCTGGGAGGAAGCAATGTATACCACACGAGATTCTTCTTCAAATCATCGAGGTTATGGTGGAAGCCAGCTACCTCGTCATGTTTTCCAACATCTTTAGACGAGCCTTTTCTGGATCAATGTGCCATGAGGCAACTCATAAAAATGCTGACGACATGGATTGGTCCTGATTATCGCCGGGTTTCAGAACTGTTTATCAACGAGACTTTTGGCTGCTAGATTATGTTCTTGCACCGAGAAGTATACGGAGACGAACCTGCCGGCAATATAATCAACGTCGAAGCTGGTTTGATTAACAGACTTCGATTTTGAAAAGGTTTCCATTAGCACAGTGGTCCCTCTTAGACCCTTTCCACTTGCCCATACTCAAGACGTTGTCATCTCCGTATGGAATGGGTAAGGAATGGTATCCGACGGCGGCACGAGAAGTCAAGAATATTGTGATGTGTCATTGGAAAGAATTTATGCATGGAGACTATTACTCTGGGCCTAATTGGGATTATGAACAAAAAATGTTTTGGTTTGGGTATCGCGACAGTTGCTTGCGGGGTATAGGTAAATAAAAATGACGAGAAAGATGTACCTGAGACAAAGATGGTGAAAGAGCAGTTACGAGAATTTGAGGCGAGAGTTTATAGAAAGTTTGAAAACCCGTGGTAGTATCTATGCAATTTGACGATAGCAGATCGGAGAATTGGATATGTGATGATGAATGAGGACAGTATTGGAGATCAGTGACAATTCACATTAAATCAACACAGACCCTAGGGGCGATTTATGCAGTATAATATGGGAATTGGGAGCAATTTTTGTCTCGCCTTGATCTTTCCGGCATTTATTCTAGCATTCCTTCAAGAAAATACTTCAGATTATCAATATTGATTAAGAAATCCTTTGGGCGAATCTACATAAGACTCTGGTCATGGAGAGAACACTCGCGCTATCAATAGTTTGCAATAATAAATTTAGTGTTTCTACACACCATTAGCACATTCTAAAGGATGAAGAATACACCAGCCAGCACTGGTGATTATGCCCATTCTACGTTTTCCTGCAGGCTAAAATGGAAATTAGACATCTGTTACTCACAAATTTTGCTTCTCACGATAACGAAGATTGTCATCACCTAATTTTGAAAGCTTATGGAAATGTACCGAATGTGAATGTTGAGTGTACGCGCGTGAAACGAGAGGAGCAAAGATAGAAACCCACATGATGGGCCTCGATACCAGCTAGTTGATAATAACAGAAAAAAGGTGATACCCTTAGCTTTCACAATTAGAGAATGCTTATGAAATTGGCGGAGTCATTATTTCACACAAACTCGCATTACCTTGTCATCTATAAAGGCTACATTTACGAATATGCCCATATTCACAATCCTCTCAGCGATATATTTTTATTAGCAATTTCGTCAATCCAAATGTCGAGCATTTTCATTACGAAACTACCGCGGTTAATACTACTAAAAGAATGGGGTGCCTAGGACTCATCAATGCCTCTCTCAATATCCCTCTGTGTCCTTGTGTTAAATTCAGCCCTTCTCAACATAATTAGACTGCATGTGGAGATTATCTAGGCCACTGTAAGTGTATAGATTTTCGACTCTGAGGTTTAGGTGTCAGCATTTGGCGGAAGCGTCATCAAACATGAAAGAGAGATCCCCGCTGCCTCCCTTACCTTCGAAATTATTCTCTTTCAATGTGGACCAATTTGTTCTAGCTCCTATGCATATATTTTACCTAGAAATCTTGTCACACGCAGTACAAATCCGAAGGGCTTCTGGTGAAGCGCATAAAATTTTGGGATGAAAACGTCCACCCATATAATACTTCGCTTTCTTTATCATAGCTCATTCCCCAATGATGGAGCGATGTATCGTAAAACTTTCAATATATCCTCACCAGTCTCATTTTTGGCTCCGTGGAAATAGTAGATACCATGTGAAGAAGCAAAACTAGTCAAATAGAGCCCTTATATCATGAAAATAGATGTGGTTTTTTTTGGGCGGCAAAGTCACTCGCTTTGATTAACTGCCATAAATGGCGCTAGTAAGAACTTGACATCGATCTCTAACATGAGATTCGAGCCTGAATAACCCAGAGCGTCGATGCCCTTGTAGATGCGCCGACCACCTTGACCCGTATGTGCTCAAAAGTATGCAAGGAGAAAACATTGAATTTCACCTACAGTTCGCGGTCGAAGCTTCTGCTGCGATCAATGATTAGCCGAAATAGGTTTCAAAGTATCAATTCAAACTCCAGATGAACAAACGCCATCATTCCTTCGAAAATCCAACAGGAATTTACGAGGCAGAAGAATTTTTCCTCTTGGGCACGCTTCTTGGTTTGCTTCAACTTATGAAGCCTGAATCAAGACTACTCAAATATAAAAAATTTGATGCTGATTCCTCTGGAATTAGGCATCGTTTAAGAAGAATGAGGCAGGGTTTCCTCAACCCTCCAGTGCTGCGCCAATTTCTACTATTGCGGCTTATTCCACTATCTATATCTCCAGATGGAATGAGATGAAAAAAAATGCGAGTTCGAACACATTTGGAGTCTAGCTTATAGATGTTAGCATCGAGAAATACAGATCTATGATCAAACTCTCTTTATCTATATAAAAACTTCTGAAGTGAAAGAGCCGATTAATTAGTCCTTTCACAGACGCTAATTTCGATCATTAAATCCCGAGTATACAAAATACCTCGACGGAGATGGCTGAATATATCGTGAAACCTCCTTTTATTCGGCGACAGAAATTTAATCTTAAGATTATCATTGATATCTACTCATCCGACCCAACCCTCTCATACCCTACAATTATGGCCCCGGGCCATTCTCATTCTATCGAAAGAACTACTAAGTAAAAACGACTATTCTATTAGCCGAGGAAATATATAGTCATGTAAGGTCTTGGTCACAACAGCTAATGTGTATATAAGAAAAAGATGAAAGATGCTACTTCTAGGAACACACTCTTGAGATGATTAGTAGAAAATCACTTTGATTTATCTGGCCTTCGGGGCAGAAAGAGAGTTTAAGTAGAATGTAGGTATGAGTTTGTGCAATATTCTAAGCAAGCCTCCTGCTTGCATCATCAGACTATCCAACACAATCCCTTTCCGATAGAAAACCCATGGCAGATCAGACACACAAAATCAATACCCCTGCCTAGATCATAGCCTTGAATTCCCTTGCACTAGCAAGATTTCACGAGTCGGCAGCTCTCTAGTCCCACAAACACAACATCTTAGTGGTTGTATTATGTTAAATAATATTAGCTAGCCTTCCCTGCAACTAGCTATGCTAGGTAAATAACTCATCACCAAAAATCCCCCTCTTTATAACAGAAGTATTCTCCTCGAATTCCCTATGAAAAAGTCTTGTCGATATCGAAAGATGGCCCTAGAATCCTAAATGATAATCGATTTTAACTGGCCCAAAATCCCCAACGCCCCCGACAAGAAACTGCGTATCCTCGCCTCGATTCTCCTCAACTCTCGCCCATCACTTGTCTGTCCCACATTCCATGGCACTGGAAATTTGAAAGAGTAACAGTAACAGTATAAATTTTCCCATCTTTGCAAGGAACACCGTGGTCACAAGATCTCAAGGGAAAAGATTTTTCTTGTTTATTCCCTCGATTTGAAGCAGTAGTTTCATAGCCACAAAAATTCGGAGAAATCAGGTATTTACGCAAGATGCTCGCTCGGATTATACCCAGAAAGAATCTTTGCAGTGTTATCGATCTTGCGAATTCTAGCTTCAGTTTCTCATATCTTGGGGATGCAAGACACTTTTTGCAGTATATATGACGCTATTGAATAAATTCTCGGATTTAGATCAATCGTTAGATCGTGTGTAAGGGAAATGACCTCTTTTTCATTGTATTTCTTGAATCTGGACTGCTTCGTCCAACGGCATAGATAGAAGCAAAGCCTCTATCTACAATTTTTCCGGTCCCGGAATGTCATGGAGTGGAGATATTCGATGCAACCGCAGTTGGTCGAGTGACCTGTCGTCTATGTCTTGCAAGGGAGAGTATAACAGCTCCCCAGTCTCGAGTGTCGAGACATGAGGGCTTATGGCTATTGGAGCTTGGATCTTGCATAGCTGAGCTAATGAGAATCAGTGTCGTCCTCATGGAAATATTTGGATTAATGTCTGTAGTAGTCGAGGAGGGCATTGTTTCTGGCACAACGTTTGGAACCACAGAAGTGAAAAAACATTGACTCTACATCGACACATAGAAGCTTATAATTTGGTTGTAAATCTGCAGAACGCCCAAACTCTTTTGAACATCCACAGGGAATTGACAGCTGTATTACTTCTGAATACTACTGTATACATCTTAGCATTAAAGAAGTTTCTTCTTAAAGATGTTGTAACATACCCTTGTGTATTAGGAAAGACTTCATGAAATTTGAAATGCACATTCATAACCTTAAGCATGTTAAGTCGATGAGATTGCTCGAGTTTCAAGTCAATTACCCTGTTAAAATTAGGTGCTACAAACCATGCCGAAGCAGAGCCAGCTTTCTCTGGGTCAATATACCATTTACGAACAAGATTCTCGACCTGCTCCTCCATCGAACCCAGTGACTTCAATGACTTCAAACATAGGTTTTTCAATTTCGTCCACACATAAAGACCACCCCTCTTCTTCATACATCATGAATCCATCTTGCAGCATGCGGCTCGAGCTGCTACTACTGCTAATGCTCGACGTGTAGTAAGTACTTGACGCAACTACATTTATAGAATTATGCAAAGTAGACAAGAAATCTGCCAAGAATTCCTCATCCCACAACAAAACTACCAAAAATATTTACCCTGTCGACAGTAGACTCATTAACCTTAATTTGAGGACCAATCTTAAATCTTATTTCGGTGAATAAAAACAATAGAAGTTCAATAAACAAGTGAGTTAAACCGTGTACACATCGGGACCGGTTCAAGTAGAAAATATATGAAATAGAGACGGTGGTGGGTTTGAGGGCATATGGGATGAGAAGGGCTCGAGGGCATGCATGATGACTGTGGACGATGAGGCTTATTGGGAGGGACGAACGATTGCAGTGGTTATTGCGATGAATAACTGTGTTGTAAAGATATCATTTATTGTTTTTATTCTCTTCATTTTGAGTGGGTGGGTGAGTATGATGCGCAACGCTGTTGATAAATGATGGTGAAGGTAAGATTTTATATTCAACATGACTAAGCATCAAGTAGGGAGGACTGGCACGAGGAGGAAGAGTGAAGAACATTGCGATTGAAGGAAGCACGAAGCATGTGAACATGAGGGAACATTGGAGAAAAGTATTGCGATTTCAGATATTACCGCTTAAAATTTATGCTATAAAAGCAATGGTATGCTATGCTACGCCATGCCATGATATGATATAAAACCAAAACACCGAAACCATGCTTAAGACGGATGTATGCTCAATTAAACCCCAGTCTTGTGGTATGCCTTTACCCAAACTCCAAGCAATGCAAATATGTTGTGCAATTTATCCAAAATGCAACACAGTTTATAATGCCCAGTGAACCTTCTTCTTCGGCTTCGGACTCGCCACAGCCTTGCTAGGAACCACCGACGTCGCCGGCGCGCTAGAGATTCCCTTCGCTTCCTCCGCGTCCTCGCTTTCCCTCTCCTCTCTTATAGGCCCTAGGTCAGGGCTAGGCTCAGCCCATGAATGTGGTCTCCGCAGAGGTAGGCTTCGTGTTTGTCCTCGAATGGGGCTTCGTGGAGGTGTAAGTCGTACCTTCGCCCGACCTCGACTAGCCGTGAAATCTGGAATGGATATTCCGAGTCCTTTGACATTTTTATCCTTTCGGTGTGCAGCCCGCGATTCCCTTCCACTTCCATACACTTTTGTTGTAAAGTCCTTCAAGCTCAGAGGTATGGCAAATCCGAACAACACATCCTCGTCCTCATCATCATAATCATCTAGAGGCGCCCGCTGTAATGCGGAAGGAGAAATCTGTCGTACATCAGATTTCTCTTCATCGTCGGACTCGATGCCCGCAGAGAAGTCATCAATATCATCATCTGTGATTTCATCGGGCGAAGTGAGGAAGTAGGAGAATGGGTTATCATCAATCGATTCGAGGTCTAAATTGTCTTCACGAAGATGAAGAATAGTGGGAGGCCAGGAGTCCCGACGCTGGAGTTCATTGAAAGGCATTGTATAGGATGAATATGGGATGAATGCCCGCAACAGATCCGGCTCGAGGCCGGTCTATGTATCTTTTGCGAATGCGGGGTTCCTGTTGCTCTGAACTTGGAAAATATTTGAATGTGGAGATTCCTGTGACAGATGAGGGCAGGAATAAGTAGGAAAAATCAGGGAAGTAGGTATTTAGAAAGGCATGTTCACTAAATAGTCAGTCATTCAGCAATTCCTTGAGGGAAAGTAGTCATTCTTTTTCGTATTGCGCCTTGTTAGATAAGGGCATGCGGGATAATGTGAATCATATATTAGTGAGACACCACACCCACACCCACACACACAACTAAATATCATGTAGGCGGTTGTAAAAGATAAGAAGCGTGATGAAACCTTGGAAGAACATTAAAAGAGTAACAAAAATGCGAAAATAAAAAGGGAATATTTCAAGTGTGACTCTAACATGATTTAGTTCCCGCGCAAAGGACGTCTGGTTGGATGATGCTCGTGATTGTTCGATCAATCAGAATCGTAAGCCAGTCACCATGTCCAGTAGTGCGGGTGACTACAAAATATCTTTCTTAGCGACAGGCATTTTCATGATTTAATGAAGAACTTTGAATGGTCAAAAGAAGGACCCGAACTATCCGCGTCTCTCGTTCTAATGCAGGTGTAAATGATCAAAACTGGTCACCGTGATATTAAATTTATTGATAAAATATGCGCGGTGATGTTATATATTTTTGATAGGATGTTCGATGAAGGGAGTGTGAAGAAGTTGAGAGGTTGTGAATCGCCCCTCTTCTGTCTTCTTCAACGGACGAGTCTTCACAACCAAGTCTCCGCACTAAACTTTAAATTAATTGCCATGTCAGGTGATCTCTAGCCACTATTCGGATCTTTTTACATTCTCAGCCTCCTTCCTATTCGCTTCTATAATTAAGTGCATGCGCAAGTGCGTGCATGATCGCATGTCGCGCATCTCTGAAAACTAAATGATTAATTACGTGATTACATGATTGCGTATCTCAAGACCCGCAACTTTATCGACAGTTAACGGATGCAATGCATGCGATGAATCGTTTTTCGAATACTTTACCGCCGGACATCTAACATTATCGATGACCCGCATCATCCTCTGACTATTGTAGACTTTGATGAAATATACTAAAGCCTCATATGCCTCCACATAAAGCGGAGTGCAACATTTCATCCCAGGTCACTTGACACATATTATCATTGAGCCCTACCGGTATATCATCAATTCTATCATGACATAACCCATCCATTGAGCCAAGAATATTCACACCGCAAGCTATAAGACGACAAATATTACCATTATCGAACCGTTATCATTAGGCTGGGTTTGATCACAGTTTCACAGTCAGCAAGTGTGGGTTCATTCCCTTTAAAGGAAAATTAAATTCCTACTCTACTCATCACGGCATGATGACGCGTGAAAAGAGCTTGTCGGGCTTTGATGGGGAAAGAATTCACATTTCCACTCCTTCAGAGGACAACAATTCGACTTCATTTCCTATTCGAGTAATTACTCATAACATTCGTTATGCAACCGAATCTCCATTTAAAGGGGAGGAACTTTGGTCAATCCGCTCCCCTCGACTATGCTCTGAACTCATATTTAATTCCACTGTACCTGAGACTTTCATCTGCCTCCAAGAAGTTCTCCATTCTCAGCTTGTCGATATTCACGATGTTTTGAATGAAGGTCCTGGATATAAGTGGTCTCGTCTTGGGGTTGGAAGAGATGACGGGAAACAATCTGGAGAATACTCCCCCATCTTCTATCGCCCCGCAGTGTGGGACCTCGTTCTTTACAAAACCTATTGGCTCAGCGAAACTCCAGACAAGCCCTCCTTTGGCTGGGATGCTGGTTGTATCAGACTAGTTACATTAGGTATATTTAGGCATCGGTTGACGAACGAAATTGTTGTTGTCATGAGTACTCATTTGGATAACTCCGGTCCAATATCTCGACAAAAGAGTGCAGAATTGATTTTGGAGAAGGTCAATCATTACAAAAATGCGTATGCACCCGCTGCACTTCTTCTTGCTGGAGATTTCAATAGCCCTCCAGATGATGAAGCCTATAAGACGATGACGTCCTCCACTTCGACAATGGCAGATATTCGAGATCTCGTTCCCGAGGTAAAGCGATATGGAAATGAGATGACTTTCACATCCTTTGGATACGTGGATAACACACCATCTCGGATTGATTTTATTTTCTCCGCCAAAGATACAATGGCCAAATATGGAATTTATGCAGTGCTGAGCAATCGTTACGATGATGAGGTGTATCTTTCCGATCATAGAGCTGTTGTAGCTGACATTGAGGTATCTTCAACTCGGGCTCGTGAATAAAGTCGTGATTATGCTTCGGGTACTTGTCTTATGAGAGTCATCATTCGATTCGAGCTACTTGACGTATCCAGAGACTCACCGTCAAAACCAGTCATCTTTTAGGCGTCTAGGTGCTTCATTTGTTGCCTATACCACTTTGTTTCATGCTATTGTGTCTACACGAAGCCAACATGAAGGAAGCGACTTTTCTTGAAATTTTAGTCAAGAGATACTGTAAAGGTAGAGCTGTACATTGGGCAATGTTAATTGTGCCATCAACCTCGACGGTACATGGGTGTTGTGCTTTTTTTTTTCCGTCTTTTATGTTTCTTTTATTTATTTTTGTGTTCAAAAAATAACAGGAGAGCTAAAACAGCTATTCGTCCCAAAGTATCGTAGTAAATCTACCTAGTAGTCAAGACTTTCGTTCAATTCATGCCATCGAAGTTTCAACGAAGAAATATGCCACAAGCTCTTGATGCTCTAAGCAAACCCCTTGCATATAACTGTGAGGTAAGATGATGATCTTGCTATCTCCGTATATCCGGGCTACAAGCTTTCCCCACTGTAATCTGACATTTCATTATTTGCCTCATTTACGAGCAACAACGCAAATTTACAAATATTGGAAAGCTTTAACATCAAATATACCGAAATAAACCCTGGTAATCATCAACACGGAGTATTGGCACAATGAGGAATGCACGTGCTTGCGAAGCTTGTAGAGCAAGTAAAAACCGATGCTTCTTCGCAGATGATGATACAATATGTCAAAGGTGATTAGCACGTTTATTCAAACTTCTCTAAATCCAATTACTCGTACTAAATTCAAGTAGATGCAACCAAACCAAAAGTCGGTGTGTCGTTAGAGAAAAGGCCAGACCAAAACGTGTTCGACGTGTAGAACGTCCAGGAAATGCGACAAAATTAGATGATAGTCCGTTATCATCCACTACCTCTCCTTCTGCCGATAATCCAGTGAAAGAGGGAGAGTTCTGTCTCGATCTCCCTAGCACTGTGTATCATGATTCAACGAAAGACGCTGAAATTCTTCAGAGCCATCACAAACAAATCTTTAAAGATGATAACCCCCTTTCGCCCACGCCATTGAAAGAGATACCACTACCCTTACCATCAAAATATATACCCGGTCGCAAACTCACCCTTTCTCAAGCAACTCACCTCCTGAATTCTTATATTCCCAAACTTCCATTCTTTCCCTTCGTCACACTCCCCGCCAACCCCACAATTCCAACCCTATCTCAACAATCCCCTTTCCTTCTTTTGGCCATCCTCACCACGGCTGCCATCCCGCATCCTTACCTCCACCACCAACTTGACCAGGAATTCCGTCGTGTTTTAAGTCTCAAACTAATTGTTAATTCGCAAAAATCACTCGACTATCTTCTAGGTCTTCTTGTGTATATAGCTTGGTATCCCATGCATACCAAACCGAAATCCAATCCATGCTTTACATACATGAACCTTGCCAATTCGTTAGCGGTGGACTTAGGACTCGACAAAGCGGAGCCTCAAACAAATATTTTCGGGGAGTTCGATTTGAAGGGACTTGTGCGTAGCGATGGTCGCTGGACGACGGAGGCCAAGAGAGCCTACATGGGATGTTATGTTTTATGCTCTCAGTTAGTGATCTCTCTCACTTATATCTTAATGCACAGAGATTTGAAGTACTGACGTATCTCTGAAAGGCTCGCTATAGGGTTCAGTAAGCCACAAACCATGTCCTACGAGAATCTTTTACCTAGCAATCCTGATTCCTTCATTCCATCTCATACAAGTACACCAGCGACAGCCATGGTAATACTTGAGCGTATCTCTGATCGTACCAACGACGCCTGGACCCTGAAGAACTATCCGCAAATGGATGCATTTAGCACTGAACTATATGTTCAATTGTTTACCGCTGAACTGGATACTTGGAAACGGAATGTACCAGAATATATCACTGCTTCACGTGAGCCTAACTCATTTGATTCTCACCTACTAGGAATTGGATAAAGAGACCAAAACTGACAGAAGTTAGCACTCTTTGCTCTGTACCACAAATTTACACATTACTCAATCTACGCTCATTCCCTTCGTCTTCTACGCCGTCCTTACCGTCCCTCCGTCCCAGGAACCACAGATGCAATACCCTCGCCCGACCATCTCCATACATGTCTCCGTTTGGCTGGATCCTATTTTCAGCACCTCCTCTCACTTCCCACCCAAGACTACACTCATTTCAATCTAATCCATTGGTCCCAACTAGTGCAATCTCTCGTCGCACTCGTACGACTCACATTCGTCATCGCACACGTGGAGAACTGGTCAGCCGAAACTACACGTGAGAGAATCGGCCTAAGTATGTATTTAGAAGCACTATGTTTCAGACTCCGAGGTCTCTCATCAACTTTCCAATCATCGTCTAATAAAGCAGACCTCGAGTCTAGCGAAAGCGAGACGATAGATATTAGTAGTAATAAGGGACAAAAAGAACATTTTGATAAATACTTCGTCTTGAATAGTATGTTAAGTACGCTTAAGAAAACATGGGAACAGCGCGTCGAGGCTATTGTTCCGAAAGCTTCGACTCTCTCGAGGGGAAAATGTCCGGTGTTTCATCCGGAGGTGGCGCCGTTGTTGGGAAATACAAATTTGGATTTTGATTTTGAGGATATGCATGCGTGGGATGAGGGGTTAGGTGCGGGGACGATGGGATGGGATGTTGGGGTTGGGGTTGGGGAAGCTGGGTCGTCTGGTGATAATGTGCCATATACGGGTGAAAGTTTTAAAAAATCGGGACAGGGACAGGAACAAGTGGGTTTACAGGGGGTTAGTAGTGAAGGTGAAGGAGGAATGGGAATGGGAATGGGAATTTCAGGGATACGTCAACAGGAAGGTACAGAGACGATGAATCATGATCTATGGGACACAATGACATGTTCGTGGGCAGAACAATCTTCTACATGGCCGATAGCGATAAGTCAGGGAAATTCTAACATGGCTGGTAATGAAGAAGTATTTAGATATCAAGGTGGGGAGCAGTAGGAAGGGAAGTTTATGGCTTTGGGGGAATTGAGGGAATTGGGTAAATTGATCATAATGAGGGAGTTTATAAAAGGATAAAGTTTCTACTCTGGTTAATTCGTAGTTTGTAAGATTAAGATTGATATTTTGGAGGGTCTTTCTTTGGGGCGGGGGAGTTGATAAATTGATATGTTAGTAGAGGAAGGATATTGTTGGAGAGAGAATATACATATGGAAAGTTGAGAACTCGTTATCAATGTTTCTATCCAGGTAGATGGGTTAATGGTATTTGTTAAATATTACAAGAAATATCTCAGCTTAATCGTATAGTTTCTGGTCTATAGCTGGCTATATATTTTTGTACTTCAGATTCCTCAATATCAATCTAGGTGATCAATCTTAAATAACCTCCTCCTGCTCCACCCACCGAGCAAAGTAAAGAATAAGAAGCAAACCTTATCAAGAAAAGACATTTTCCGGGGAATAGCCTCCTGTCCACACTTCTCCTCAGTAACTTACTGGGGGTTTCCATTTTTATTTCTCAAATAAATAAGTTTAAAAGAAAAAGAGACGGCAAAACAGGGTGAAAGATTTCAACGTTTCCATTTCCATATGAATATAAAAATTGGGTGTTGTGAATCTTTCCCGTATATCCCTACCTCAGTTTTAGAATTTATTAACAGTAATTATTAATAAAAAGCTAGCTTAACTACCTCCTGGGAGGTATCTTCAACATAATATATATGCTTATATGAGCACAGCCCATGTAATTGCTCTGAAGGCGATTTTGGAAAACTTTCATAAGCTGGGCTGAAGTGCGTTTTATATCTAAGATTACGTGTAGTGATGCTATTTTGGCTAATATCTGCTATAGACACTTACTAGTTTTAACTTTTGTCAAACATAGAATCAACGTAGTCCGCTTAACTATTACAAACTGTCTATAGTTCCCCCCTTCTAACAATTTTGACCGCAAAAATGAGCGACTTTGATGGCTCATTCTTGCAAAGAAATCTACTATTTTGCAAAATCCTCGCGCGAGTAATTTCAAAGATTAATGAGCTTACCTCTGTGCTGACGTATGCCCTGCTTAATTACGCTTGCGTCAATAGTAGATCAAGCTAGCTCGCTTGAGGTATTCATCTTTGAAACTTTCAAGGAGATGATTATCTCTCAAACAGCTGACATGTTGTTTTGAATCGCCCGAACTGTTACAATTGATGTGTAAGATGTCGACGGTGCTCTTCGTCCAACTAAAAAGACAATAAATTCCACAATCCGCATTATTCATTGCTAAGCCATCCATTCCATGGCTAAAAAGCATCGCATTCTGGTGATCTTATGATTCTTGACAATGAACTAATATCTTCCACAATCTCAGATGGGACTATCCCTAGCAAATGGGACATTTCAGCACCAGAGTGACTGACAGAGATCCCTCCACTTCAAGTCCGTCATAATGACGTGGTTGGTGATGAGATGAATGTATGCGGAGGTTTCAAAACGGTTTTTTACTTTGGAGATATTCACCAACATGTTTACCTACCCAGCGGTGAAACATACAATCGAGTCACTAGTGAGTTAAGTATGTCAGTACGGTCTCATACACTTGAATAGTAAGAGACTGATATACCGCCTAGAAACCAATTTTCTTGTTTGGTTCTCCTTTTCCATCAAGAACACCCTCCTATCATCTCGGCAAACAAGCGATATTTCGAGCACAACCACTTACCGCCTCCAGATAATGGTCATCACAACCTTGAGTGTCGGTAAGCTATTTCGCAGCCCCTAAATACTCATCCACATCAAGTTCTTCAAGCTAAGTATTCTCTTCCAGTAATTACAAGAACCCACCACTTTCGTGCGCTCTCATACCAATGCCCCTCAGATTCAGCATCTCATCTGCCCACAAGAGCCGTGCTGATAATAGTAAGATGGTCGCTAAGTACTATATTCCACGTACAACCGTTACGTGCTGTAGAGGGCGATAATCACGATGTGTGTTTCATGAGCGCTCAAGCGATGCCCTTCTACTTATGCTGGACGCGGATGATTTAAGATATGTTGCAGGCGGGGATACACTCGTTAAGACTTTGGCGTTAGGTAACTTTGATGACATGATAGGAGTAAATGTATAGTCTGCAGCCCGCACGGTTCTATGCTTGGCGAGAAAGACAGAGGTGGAATGAGGAGTAATAGTAAGGTCTTACCTATACTATAATCCATTTCGTCCCACCGCAATTGTTAGTCAGGGGATAGCATAATAAGCATACCAACAAGAAAGTTCTCACAAATCCCACAACACCCAACATCCAAAACCTCCCACCTCCAGCCATAAATATAAATTCTAAAATCATGACCAACCTCACGCAAAATATCAATCAATCCAATACAATCCAACTCATCCCGCCCAACCCAACAACACAATTCAATACATATGAATTTGAGACGGTCTGGAACTCTTCGCTGATTCTGCTTTATCATCGATAATAATTACAGGTCGTCAGGACTTCCGACTATGCGTCAATTTCCCTTTTTATCCCTGTGCCTCTCCATCCCTCTTACTAGATACCTCCACCAACTCCCTCTCTAAAGAAGGACTACTATTTACAGCTTCTTCATCCTCCATCAATCTAAATTCCCATCTTGGTGCTGCTGCATTGATGCCAGGATATAAATCAACGGGCAAATAGTCCCCAACGTCATGTTTAAAATCATGTCTCTCCTTCATATCTGCGTCGTATATTTTGCTTATTTGCTCCATTGCCTTTTTTGCTATTGTCTTTGCTTTCTCCTCGGCGACCTTACGACGCCGAACTTCGAGTATGAGACCATCATATGAGGAAAGATAATTTTCATAAAAGAGTCGCATTCCCTCCAAGTCATCCATTTGTCCACATATCTGCGCCTTGGTATCCTCCCACCTAGCACGGAAATCCTGACCTGCAATGATATATCCCGGAAGTCGCTCATACACTCCTTCTAGAATTTTGTATATACTCGTAGTTTGTTTAAATTGTTCGGTGAGATGTGAAACGTGATCGAGGATTGCATCATGTTTGATTTCCATTTCATTTTGGCGATCGCGAAGTTCCATAACCACATCTTCGACTTCCGCAGCGTCTTTCTCGAGAACGAAGAGCATTTCTTCACGCTCGTGTTCAGTAAGAGGTTCTTCGTTTATGTCATCGTGCGAGGTATTCATTACACCAGAGACGGATACTGGCTCAGCGCCTGGTGGTGGATTAGACGCTGCATTTCTGACAGCGGCATATCCTCCCTCCGTATGTCTGATGGCGTTCAGGCATAGGTCGAAATGACTGGAAAGGGATGACAGTAACGCAGCCATTTCCTGGGCATGCCCTTCTAATGTTGCTAAGTGACTTGGTATTGGAGAATAAGATGGCGGCGATACTTTGGTGTTCTTGAAACCCGACCTCAAGCTGCGTAGATCATCATCAAAGGAAAGTAGAGATGTATCGAATTCTTTTTGCGTTTCCTATAGACCAAGGTCAATAACCGGAAAAATTGCATATTCAGAAAAGCCTTTTCACCTTGGACTCTCGAATTAACTCTTTCAAACCATCTCGCATCCCTTCTACACCTTGTTCATCCACAAAGTCCAACAAACTTCTCGGTTCCTCGCCAGCTGGTCGAAAAGCCGCATCCACCATTGTTGACCTTAGAACATCCATTGTAGATTCAAGTCGAGCATTTGCGGCATCGAGGGTATGTAGGACATTCTACGCGTACTATGGTCAGCTTGCACATCATTAAAATAGCTCGACGACTACCCACCTTGAAATCCTTCTGGCCATCATTATACACGCACTCTATACTATTCCTAACTTTCATCAAGACCTTCATCTGCTCATTAATACCACTTTGTAAGAATCCTGTCCTAGCGTTCAGTATAACGCTCTCTTCCAATGCGGTCTTTGCTGAGGTGACGATTTCGTTCGCACGCCATACTGTACTGATGGATGATAGGGAACGTTTAGAAGCAAGAAGATGTGATACCAGGGTTTCAAGAATTTCGCGCCCATGAATTATAGGATCTGGGTGATTTGCAGAAGATACGGATGTTTGGCTTTGACTTCCTGGGGCGTTAGTCGGAGATGCCATAGTTGCGTTAACCAAATATATTATGTGGGAGATGCCAATTGTTGGGTGGATATGTTGAAGACGGTCACTGTTGATTTCTTCAATGGAAATTCGGGTTAAGGATAAATATGACGGCTCGATGGGGTTATGGCCTGGCACATAATAATATTAATTAGTCTGCAATGATTAGATTACGATCACCATCGTACAAGAAAGAGTTTGTAGAAGCTCCCGAGGTCGTCGTCGCTGAGATGACGATGGTGAGCAAATTCGAGAATGTCAAATCGATGATTGCTGTACGGGGTGATGGGGTTGTGGGGTACTAACCTTACCTATTGAACTTGGCTGTGTTCGGCATGCTCCGGCGCTAGATCTAGATGGCGCTATCAATCAAAATATCACATCATGCACTTTCGTACATACATATATATATATATATATATGTATGTGTATTCACCCATCATCCTGTCAATTCAGTTGGAATATTTCGAACTCGATCCCTCAACTTACTTGCAGTACTATTAATACTGAATTTCAACTTCATTTGATGAAGGTAGCTCAGGAACAACAATCTAAGGTCGAGCGGTATCACTTCCACCTTGGAGGAGGGACAAAAGAAAGATTTTGTGGCCGCTGCATTTCCTGTACCTTGGGTTACTATACTATAGCTAATCTACGGTTATGTCGGCATCAGAGATACTTCTCAATAAGTTATACGGATCGCCCGTCATATTAAATTTGATCTTTTGCCAGAACAGGACACGAACAGTAGAGAGAGAATGCAGCAAGCATGAGCTACAAGCATGAGGGGGAAATGCCAGTCACACATAAACTTGACGGAGTGGATAGGTTGACCAATATGGGCTTTTACCAGAAAGTTTTCTAACAGATCGATCATGCATGGAAGTTGCAAAAACATACCGCTCAGGATACGAAAATGCCGACTGACGAATAGCACAATAGATAAACATACATGCCTTCATGCGAGGCCGACTTGACATTCGACTAGGCAACGCTCGCTGCTGAAGAGGATCACAACCACTAAATCTAAATTTATCCAAGTTTCAGCCAGCCCCGGCGCCTTACACATACATTACATCATCAAGCTGGCATTTAAAGCAATCCTCAATTCGGAATGTGTTCCGGGAGAAGTGGTTAATCACGTGGTATGAGCTGAAGTCCTCGATTTCCATCATCTTTGCCTTGACGAAAATGCACGACATCACGCACGATATAGTACTTGCGGAAATGTTCTCTAGCTCTTTTCTCATTCAGCAAATGAATGATACTCAAATGAGACGAGGCTGAATTATGCTTCAATCTATGCATGAACCTTTCAGACAAAATTCACATGGATGGTGATCGACAGGGTCACAGTGATGGCCAAATACGAGTGAGTTGCCAAAAGTAACGGTGTGCTGCAACAATTCCATCAAATTTGCTATCAGCTTGTTTATGTTGAACAAGGACTGGGTTTTTTAATAGAATGTTTTAACTAATTCTAGAGCCAACCATACGAAGCAGTCTTTTCACCTCAACTCTTCTCTCAGCATCATGACTAAATGGGCATAGCTAGCTGCGAAATAAATCATGTTATCATAATGAGGCCACCCGCATGCACATGACTCATTATAAATCTGACGTTCAACAAGTGGTGGAATTTTTTAAACACCGCAATTCCATTTATTCCAATACCGAGAAACAAGATGATGTCAGAAAATTCCCACATCAGGAACATGAAGCGAAGAAATTTGTTTCTAACTCAATCACAAGCCGACCACTTCCGTTCCGTTCATAAATTTACTGAAGACCTCTCTTAGATCTTGAACCTAATAATCCATTTCCCGTTCCCGCATCAAAACCTGGAAATCTCGTGGTTTCTGCACGCCACAGCTCGCCCGCGGCGGTAAGTGATCTGTGTCTAATAAGCATTTAGGCACCCTTTCCGAGAATTCCTGATCTTCCGGCATGAAAAAAACACCATTGTTCAAATTATCACACATCTATACAGCTATCTCTACAAGCAGAGAAGTTTGTGGCTGACATGCTAGATGTCCCTGACATTGAGCTAAACTCTCACCATCACATTTTTCAAATGTGTCTAATGAAGAAATTCACGGTACGAACCGCAGCATCCAGCCGCTGGATTGGTGGTTAAACGTAATAATGAGCGGTATCGTTAGTTTGACCTCTCAAAAGCTCTAGTCGGGTTGACTTGGAGAGCCATGAGTACGAGCGGCTAGATGCAGATTTCCACTCGGATATTTCGTGCTCTCACCAATATCCGTTATACTCGCCGAGATTGTTGTATCTCCAGGTACTTTGGCTACTTATGCACACAATATATGTTTGCGTTGCAACGATGCGACCGTATCTCGTGTTCTTGTATCATCCCGAACTCCGCAGGGGCTCGCCTCATGGCAAAGGTTACATGTCTTTAAGTCCGAAGTCCGGTTATAAAAAAGTACTTGTTAACTTGGTAGTTTTTTTTGCGAATCTTTTAATCACCTCACGGCAATAAAGTGATGACAGTGATGATAACCAAGCTTATTTTCTCTTTCGGCTCACTTTGTGACACTCAAGGTCGGCCACATATCTCTTTTGCAGGGACCACGATCGTGGAAGAAAGCTTAGCAACCCTCACTCAGGACTTGGCATTTTCCGAGATTTGGGGTCGAATTTTTACCCAGCGCTCGTATTGACGAGCAGTGTGACCTTTGATGATTTATGTATACAGCCAAGGAAGAAAGCTTAGAGCCAATGGTTTTCCATAATTGAATTTTCAAAGTCGTAAACATGGATGTGAATAAGCCATACATATCAAAAATAATTACTGCAACAATTCCAACTTCAATGATGCCTCTCGATAAGCTTGTTACTGCCCTGGGTGATATTGGTATGCATACGACCTGCAAACTGCAAGGGCATAAATCCAGTGAGCATGGAGCGGATGCGGCTTGCCGAACAACCCTGCGGAACGGCTCGATTGCATTGTCAATAGATTGAGTAATAGATTGCCATGAAGACTCAGAGCTATGATCTTTCTCTAGCGAAGGCTATTCAAACAGCATGATACCGAGGCGAGCGACCATATACATTATGTTTGTAGCCAAGTACCAGTGTTCTTCAGCCTCAGATAACCCTGAATGTACCCTCAAGCTTACACTTACAACTTCAGCCACGTTCGGATGATTTCATGCCATGTCTGCTTCCAAATTGATCTATACGATGCAGCACCCTGCAAGCCTATCCGATCTCCATCTAGCATCGCATAGTTCTATCCTGCGCGATGCACGCGCTACTGATCAATCTCTTAGTATTAAATACTTTGCTGTCTTTGCGTATATTGCGTGACTAAGCTGTGGAATATTTGCATATATATATCAAGATCTCCGTCACATATCAGTCTCATATTCTACATTGAAATCACCATCATCAGCGAAGATTCACTGTTCATAGCTTTACTTTGGTCCTTACATTTTTCAGAATGAGGAGTTTAGCTTCTCTCGCCACCCTTCTCTTTGGGACATTCGTTTCTGCTCAGAACAATTACTCGGCCTTGCCAGTAAAATACTTGCTGACCAGCAATCCCGTCACTCCTCTTCCCCAAGGATTTCCGTGGGCCGACAAGACTGCTAACAATACCAATCCTTACAGTAAGTTGATTTCAGTTTAAATGAATGGGACTGTCATTGATCATTGTTTCTACAACAGCAAATCCACCAAATACTGGGGTGATTCGAAGCTATGATTTCACTGTTCAGAGAGGCAAGGCATCACCAGATGGATATGAAAGGGATGTAATACTTGTGAATGGTGTTTTCCCTGGTCCTCTCATCGAAGCAAACTGGGGGGATACTATCCAAGTTACCGTCCACAATGAGATCACGGGCCCTGAGGAAGGCACTGCACTTCATTGGCATGGACTTCTGCAAAAGCAATCTCAGTGGTTTGATGGTGTCCCTGGAGTTCAGCAATGCCCAATTCCCCCTGGAGGAAGTTTCACATATACTTTCTTGGCCGACCTATATGGGACTAGCTGGTGGCATTCACATTACTCTGCTCAGTACAATGCTGGTATTCTTGGTCCTATGATTATTCATGGCCCTGCAACTGTTCCATATGATATTGGTGAGTACTCGGTCTGACCATTATCTATATCGTGCTAACTTTGAGTAGACTTAGGGCCAATACTTTTGACTGATTGGTACCATCCAGATTATTTCTCTTTGGTTGAAGATGTAACCTCAGGTGATCTCGACAGAGTGGTAAGTAGTTTCCGTAATTCATGTCACAAAGACTCACGCTAAGAATCATTAGCTCGTGCTATCTGATAGCAATCTTATCCAAGGAAAAGGATTTTTCAATTGCTCATTAAAGGCTGCCGGTGATAGCGCTACATGCAATGATAAGAATTTTGTGGCACCAACTTTCAAACTTACACCTGGCAAAAGGCATAGACTCAGGCTTATCAATGCTGGTACTGAGGGAACTCAAAAGTTTGCAATCGATGGGCACACCATGACTGTCATTGCGAATGATTTTGTTCCTATCCTACCCTACAGTACTGAAGTCGTTACTTTAGGGGTTGGCCAGCGTGCCGATGTCATTGTTCAAGCTCTTCCGCTTGAAAAATCAGGATCATACTGGATGCGATCGACACTTGCTGGATGCTCACTCGCTAGCAACCCCGCAGCCAAAGCAGTGGCTTACTATGGTTCCACGCCCAATCTAAACCCCATCACTATCGCCTCTGGCTCATTCAATAATTCTGTCGCCAATGTTTGCGCGAACGATCCCCTTACCAGCACGACACCTTGGTTTCCAATTACCCCCGATCCAAACCCGCCCACAACGCAACATATCGATATCGCATTCGGACCAAATTCGACCGGCAACTACCAATGGACGATGAATAATTCTTCCTTCCGTGCAAACTACAATCATCCTGTTCTTCTTCTCTCCAACCAGGGAAACAACTCATACCCAGATAGCCCCGAATGGAACGTCTACAATTTCGGCTCCAACAGCTCTTTCCGTATCTATATCACTAACTCGAGTCCCGTTGTCCATCCTATGCATCTCCACGGCCACAATATGTTTGTTCTGAATGAAGGAGTGGGAACCTGGGATGGACATACAGTCGTTCGACCAATAAATCCTCAACGTCGTGATGTACAGATGCTTCAAGCGAGTGGTTACATGGTATTACAAGTAACGGCTGATAATCCCGGTGTTTGGCCTTTGCATTGTCATATTGCTTTCCATGTTAGTAGTGGATTATATGTCAATGTGGTTGAGCGCCCGGCAGATATTGCAAACTTGAAGATTCCAAGTATTATGGCACAGACTTGTAGGGATTGGTCTTTGTATACTAATACGACGGTTGTGGATCAGATTGATTCTGGGTTGTAGATATGCTTGGTATTTCTATGACTTGATTTCTGGCTTGGCTAATTTACTTTTTGCCGCTTGTTGTTATTTGGGGTTTAATTCTTTCCTTTGGTTTTGGATATTTGCTTGATTGGGAAATCTCTACTTTTTATATAACTGTTTTTAGGAGCTGATGGTGGTGGTGGATCTAGGAGCTACTAGTGTCTCGGTTTTTTATCGTTTATTTCCTCAACGTCGGGATCTTTCTTGTATTCACAACATATACATATCACAAGTATTGTATGGAAATAGATTGTTCATTCCGCAGTAACATGATCTGGTGCATAGAATTTTTTAATTGATGAACGTTTAAAAACAATCAACATACAGACCGCATATTCTACGTATTTGATTATCGGTAAATCCTACTCTTCTCTCAACCCTCATATCAAACCCCTTCATCTCTTTCAACCTCCTATATCTCTTTCAACCTCTTCCATTTATTTATCGGAGTTATTGGCGTTATCGGCCACACGAGTAACCGAGGGTCGAAGTTCCTTAAAAGTAGGCTGCACAAAAATGATCTGTGGATTGTAGATATCCATAAATTAGCTATCCTTTGGGTTATATATTAAATCTATAATCTATGTCACAGATTATTTATTGGGATTCTAAAATAATCTGTTTTATGTAGATTATTTACAACTTTACCTACTTGTAATATTATATATATATATATATGATCAGAGGGCTCAATATAATTTTTTGAACAAATTGCCCTCACCACGCGAGTGTAAAAAACTATGAGGTCATCATTAAGGTTAGAGCAAATTTTAGTGTCAAACTCTTTCATCCTACACCATAAAATAGAAATAAAGTTTGTCTTTGAATACCGCCGAAAAACAATTTTTGTGGAACCCAATGTCTAATTTCGGATTTATAGCGCATATTCGATTTTCCAGTTGTATTGAATACATTAACCATATAGTACAAGATGTGCAATGAACTCTATGTTTCAATGGGGTGGTATCACTTAGTCGTAATATTTGTGTAATGTTCGGTATTTTCTTGTAGTCTAGAGCCTATTTACCCATTGATCGCATGTTTAAATGCTTGACGGACAAAAATTGCCTAAGATTAAGGTTACCGTTGCAACCATGCAATCTCTTCCTTGAGCATAGTCGATAATTCTCCGCCGCCCCTTTTGCGATGGCTGCCATGGGAATTCCGATTCCGATGGCTGGACGTTTATTGAAATTAATAAAGATTTGGAAAGATGAACTGATATGGAGAGGAAGATTCCTAGATCTTCGTTTTAATGGGATATTCGGAGAGACCAACGATCCTTACTATGATAGTTTATCTCGCGTTCAATCATTGAACTTCAATACTGCCCCCATGTGAGTTGAGGACTTGCTAATTTACCATGTGAACTTCATACTTCGTTGGCTTTTAGCGGATCAGTATCGTTGTGGTCAAAGGACTTAAAAATAGCCTATTACACGATATATGATGTCAGTAAATATCCTAAATATACGGCTTGGACCTTCCATCTGCGATTTGGTCATTATTGACTGGGGATAGAAGCGAGGTTTTCAAGGTCGACTTCACCTAGCCGATCAAATATAACAAAATGTATCTCAGTGGCCTTATGAAGCCCTCCAGCCCAATTGGTACCGCCATCAATTAGTGGTGGCGTTATTAGTTTTATCAACGGCCACTTGACACAGAATAAGAGTCTCCGTATGCTTGGTCACACTCGAATTTAACGTTGGCTACTGTCCGTTTACCAATGCGTCAACGAACACAATATAGGTATATTAAGTAGGTTCAGTTTCTTAGATGTTTCAAAGTACCATAGGAAGATGATTTCTGAAGAGGTTTATCAAAAATTCGGAACTAAGTTGGGGCTCTTTGCTCAATAGAAAACTGTCCGTAGCCCTTTAATCTAGGCTGACAATTACAATATTGGGGACTTTTTCTCGAGTGTTTATTCATTGATTGGTTGCTGCTATGGCCAATAGTGCCTGGTTTACTGCGTCCTGGATTCACTGGTTCGATTGTGACATGAAGAGCGAATCTTATGGCGAAAAAACAAAGAGATTGTAGTGTGTGATGAGATGTTGCGGATATCTCAGAGGCAATTATGGAAGAACTTGGACTGAACATAGTTGGTTGCATATACGGAGATGACTTGCTTTAGCTTCCAAAGTACGCTTTTTGATAGAATGGTACACGACTTCGAATGCAGATTGAGGTACTGGACATGTAAGTTCATCACCGATCCGTCTGATTAAGTACTATTGGATGCAACACGGAAGGAGGTGGCCGATTAGCGTCTTACTTTGACTTTTGATAGCTCTATCGATGATTGTCTGTACTTTCCAACCAAATGTGCCAAATTAAGAAGGCACGTCCTGTTTGTCTCGATTCTTCAACGAAGACAACGCGTAAGAAAGAATAAAGGTAAGAGCGGCGGATAGTTTATTCTTACCATTGACTTTTGATTTTGAAAATGAACACTCTGAAACGATGCATGTCATTCATTTATTTATGCTTCATAATTAACGTTACTTACCTACATTCCTAGTCCGCTTGCTTTCGTGGTTCATTTACATAAGAATCGATACACCAGAGACATCCTTTTTATTAGTGATATATATATTTGCCAATATGCCTAGAAGACGTAGATTCCGTTATCGCTCAAGTCCCCTCCGTTCCATGGAAGTTGCATACGAACTACCACTTCGGCCACGCTCACCGGACCCAAGGGAGACTGATCCAGTACAAACGTCTGACGAAAATCCTGATCATGATCAACAGCCTCGAGGATCTTCCGACAATGATCTTGAAAACGACCCATCATCGTCAAATGCCGTCGACATTCGTAGAGACTCAATGTTTGTTGAGGCTATATCAGACTCTGAAAAAAGTCCCGAGCCCGAACCCACTCCCACAATAGGATCTCCTCTGATTGTCTCCAGTGATATGGGCCGCGAGCCTGTTGAATCCAATCAGCAGATACTAGGCAATCCTATTTTTGCTCCTATCGTTGATATTCTCCAGGATGTTTCGGTTTATTCCGATGAATCAGAAGATCCCGCTCATATAGAATATGCCCCCTCCTCTCAAGAACCCGCTCATGAAAACCTAAACATCGATCGCATTCCGTCTCCTAGGTTCATACGGGAAAGAGGTCTTTATGATCGGGGCTTTACAAGGATCAAACTGGGGCTGATGGTGGTAAGTAGCTGATAGCTAATGAGCGGGATAACTTCCACCTTACAGAACCCTTGCCTCCATAAACTGACATGTGATCAACGTATAGGAAGACATTAAACGACCGCTTGAGCTCAGGGAGGCAATTAAAAGCCTTCATCTTTCGAAAGAGCCCTTAGATCGTCCGTGTTTTTATCCTGATGAATTCCTCAAACATGTTCTAATCGTGAATGATAGTTCGCAGCCGACGATACGTTAGCGAAGAGGAAAAGGAATTAGAGAAACCGATACCCAAGTATGCGATACACCATGATTCACTCGCAGAATATTGGGAATTAACGGAACAAAAATACAAGCTATGTATATCTCCACAATGCAGGCTGTGGATACCAGAGTATAATGAGCGAGGCGGTCAAAAATCCGATCAGCCACCTTGCCCAGCCAATTTATTTGGAAGGTAACTTGCCACATTCCTAGCCAGATCAATTACTGATATTCTGCGTCAAGTGACTCACGAGCAGCTGAATATTTCATGGAGCTTGATATATTCCATGGCTTTCTCAGCCTGGATATAGACCCGCAGCCAGACCTTGACCTTCGGATGATTAGACTTCTACCACGGAGTACACCTGCACGATCCATGGGAACAACGTCCTACAAGAACCTGGACTTTCGAAAACCGTCAAGGAAGGGTGCATGTAAGCGTAAAAGTAAGCGCAGAAGTGAGCCCGCCAAGCAGCTACTTCTTAAGTATAGAGTGGTAAAAAGGTGTGATTTTAAGCGCCGTCGTACTCGAAAGTTTGAAGCCGAAATATCACGGATAAAGCTCTTCAAACTCAAGCCTAAATGTGAGTTGAGCACAATACTAGGCGGTCAAAATTTAGTAGCACGGAATTTCAGGTCTGACAATCAAGTAGATATCCGACGTCGCTCCGGGGCTTACTCGGATAATGACGACCGAGACCAAATTTTAGCTGCATGTACCCTTGAAATAATTTCTATAAGTAACTAACACTCGATAGAATTTTCTGTTTGGTGATGAAGACAGTAATAAAGACCTGAATGCTGATACCAACGACAACTCTTTATTCCGCTTGCGAAATCCCTCTTATTCCGACGTATATGTAGATTTTGTCACTCCTCTAGTTGTTGCTTCGCACTTAGACAACAATTACCTTATCGATCCTCGAAACATATTTTCATACTTGGCAACTCCTCCCTTGTTTTCTTTACCAGAAGATGATGCGTCAGGAAATGACATGCATCTTTTAGCAATAAACTTTTCACGTTATCCACCAAAATATTATTTACCAGACGATGAAGGTAATTCAACAAGAAGATTTAATCTTCCAAAGATGCCCGGTGCCTATCCAAGCTCTTCCCCAGAGTCTTTATCAGAGGGTGAAGACTTTGAAGCTGTAGTCGAAGGGGAGACCCCTTGGTCCCTAACAGCCATGGAAGCCCCTCAATCCTTGCATCAGAATGGAGTCTCTAAAGTCGCCCCAGATAACGACAATGATGCGCAATCTGATGGGTCAAGCTCCCCACGAAGACGGCCCCAGCACATTTATGAAGGTAGCGAGACTACGCCGCGTCCAGTCGTCCGGAAATATGTATTTATTCTGGATTTAGCCCAAGGAGTCACTAATGCCCAATAAGCCAGACCCGTCTAAACGCATATTTTCGGTGGCTAGAATTCAGAATGACACCACAGAAGA
Organism: Sclerotinia sclerotiorum 1980 UF-70; assembly: GCF_000146945.2. Classification (NCBI taxonomy): domain Eukaryota; kingdom Fungi; phylum Ascomycota; class Leotiomycetes; order Helotiales; family Sclerotiniaceae; genus Sclerotinia; species Sclerotinia sclerotiorum. The sequence goes on from NW_001820828.1 coordinate 128,350, forward strand.
TCGCAAAGCTAGAAAACGTCGGCGGGCCGAGATAATACGAGACGACGGTTCGTCTGATGAAGATTGGGATGCTCAGGGGGAGCCGAGAAAGATCCTTCGCCTACATTTGAGCGAAGTAACCAAAAATGGCAAGGCGTGGGAGCCGCTGACTGATGGAAAGGCGAGAGAATTGATGGCAAGGGGAAGAGCTGAAAACTATGCTTCCGTCGTACGGCAACAATCAGGTCACCCCAATGGTTCGGCTGGCATTCAAACAGAGAAAGAAGCTACTAGTCCATCTGTAAGGCCGGGGATCACTCGAGGACAGCCAATGAATATGGATGAAGATGTTGATATGAATGCAATCGAGACTCAGATGAAGACACTGCCTCAAAAATTGTCGGTTCGCGATCTGCGTGAGTTACATCACAGGGCAGACGTTATTTGTAACTGGAACGCTAGCAACAACTGGGCCAATAGCGGTAATATCACGCCAAAAGCGCAAAATATGAAGAGAGAAATGCAAGAAATTCGAGACAAAGCTGTTTCTGCTGAACCTCTAGCCAAAGTGGATGATCGACATCGGGCGGCGATACTGATAAAATACATAATAGATAATAACGTTTCTGTAAACGGAGCCGGGAAAAATAACCCTAAGGAGGATTGGGCTTGGTTTCATGATATAGAGTATGATTGCGATGGAGAATACGCCGCTGTGGAGACGGAGTTAGAAGAGCTGGCAGCAGAGATCAAAAAGCTCCCTGGGGGCTGTACGAGAAGAAAGGAGAAAGAAGAACGATATAAGAAGCTGCAGGTACACAAAGAATGTATAGAGGTTAGAGGTGAGTTTTATGACGATGAGGAATTGGACGATGAGGAGTGGGTGGATCCTTGCGAGAACGGTAAATTAGTGCCAGGAGACTCACGCCTTAACGCCGAATATGGTAGTGCAATAGCTAAGTGGCAAAATCCGACAACGGATGAAGATTCTGAGTTGCAATTAGCATTGCAGCTATCCAAGGCTATGTTTGAAGAAGACAGCATTCAGCATCCCGTAGCTGCGTCTTTAAATAAAGGCAATTTTGTTGAAGCAATGAATCAAGGTCCTAGCCATTCAGTAGCTCTGCCATCGACCCAAAAATGGCAAGGCAGCTCACTGAATGAACAGGCGCAGTTGGAGAAAGCCATCGCTATGTCGCTGGCAGAGTCTAGAGGGGAAAATATGGAGCAGTACGACGATGATTATTAGATCAGTTCAGATGAAGCAAGATGGAACGAAGGAAAATGAAGAGTAAAGAAGTTCGACAAGCTAAGTACGAAAGGAATGTAAGTTCACGTACTATTAGTTATTGTCTTTTGTGTTACTGAATATTCTCATAGAAGTGATGGTATTCAATTTTGCAGCGTTGGTAATGCATCCTAAGCGGGCTTCGGTTTCACTTCTTAGATTGTTAGATAATCAACTGTCGGATAAGACTCATAGGTCAAAAGACAACAGTTTTTCATCAACAGCATATGGAGAAAAAGAGGTCGTTGTTGCAAGGAATGAGTATGTACTGAATATCATTTGGATGTTTCAAACCTTCCCCGAAGTCTTGGAAACGGGAACGGGACGAGCAGTCGCAAGGAACAGCGGAAACTTATGCCATGCAGTGCACAGATAGCGTATATATGTATATGCAATGCAAGCCATTCGGTAATGAAATGCATAAGGGCATCGGTACATAATTGATTCATGTGAGAAACCGTTCCCGGCGTTATCATCGGATCCGAGAATCTTCGGAGATGGCTTGACTATTAGTGGTGGTGTGCAGAACGACATGCTTGCTCGCCATGTGCGAGAAGGGATTGAAAATGGGATGACAGGGTTTAAAGAGCAGCTGATTCGAAAGATGGGACGGGATGTGTTGGTTGACCGTGTCGTTTTGTTGCACGTCGGCAAGTTAAGGTTTTGTTACATTTTCTAAGCCTGCCCGAAGGTGTGGTAATGCGGGTGTAACCCTTATGCTTGTTCCCACGTGTATTGAACTCTTGTTTTGAGTACTTGCGATTAGGGCTCAGAAGTGGTGTATAAACGCTTGTTTATTAATCAGACAAAAAAAAAATAAAGTTTAACATCCAGTCACGACTGCAGAACCAGCTTGGCTTGTTGTGGCACGGTCACGTTTTTTTTTTCAGGAGCTGTGTTCTAGCTTTATTACTGATCATTTCTCCCACAACCCCATCTTTGGGGAAAGGTGAACGAAACCGACGGGACAAAGACCACGAGAGTGCCTGTGTGCAACGGTTGCTTTATGTAAATCCCAAAGATTTCAGAGACATTCAAAAATTTGCACCCCATTCTTGCCTATGAAGGAAGACGTGGGAGCGGGATTTTGATTGGCCGCAATACATTCCTTCCGCTTAGAAAAGGTAGGTTTGTAGTATGATTAGAGTTTGTAGGAGAATGGGGGATTTGAGCAGCGAACGAGGGGATGAAGGATATATAAACTTGGGGGCTTACCTCTAGAATTTTCGATGGATCGGGGGACTTTTATTTATATCTTGACGCCCTGCGGAGAGTTAGCAAAAGGCACTTTTTTTCTTCCATTTGTTCTCCAAGCATTCTCGTCACAATGGATATTTTTGGCACAACGAATAGGCGCCCCAAAGTTTATGTTAATTTATGTCAAGGAAAGAGGATGGTAGATACGCCAAAACCTTATCGATCCATCTCGCACCGCGCTGGCAACAATTGCCACGCGACTCCTTCCGGTGTATCTTCAAAAGGAGTAATTTCCAGTCATGCGACAAGGGTACGGAATATATCACGGCAGATGGATAAGGCAGAAGTTTTTGGCATCGATAGTGATGTCAAGCTCGGAAGAGAAATCATACGAGATGGTAAAGGCGCTTAATTCTTGCGCTCTAGCTGTGCAATATAGTATGATGTTATGGAGAAATTGACATCAACTGAGCTTGGCAATTGTATGTTTGATATTTCCTTTTACCCCGGAACTAGTTCCAGATCAGCATCTCGGCTGAGGACGGGAAATTTTGGGATCAAATAATGGCTGCTATCTCCTGCATAGTCCAAAAAAGGAGGTAATGTTAAAGTCTTCTCAGGGTTGATGCTGGACCGTCAGCATTTCAGAGCAGTAACGAACATATCTAATATCGATTCTCCACCGGAGTGACATCGGTAATCAATAACACCACGAACTAAGATGCTGCTAAGATAAGTTGAATTAGGTATCAGCGCTTCGTTCATATATTCCCGTCAGCTAGACTACACTGGTTAAGCTTCTTGAGGGCGCATGTATTGATCCTTCTGTCCATAGCTGCGGTAGTCCCGCGGAAATGGATCTCGTCTTTCGCACGTGGCGTTTTCATGGCTGGTAAGTTGAAGGGGTTGAAGAAGCCTTTTTCTTTGGGAAATTATTCGCTGTGGATCTGATTCACGCTACAAGGACCAGGGCTTTAAAAGGAAAAGCACAGGACAACATGTGGAGCCCGAACAATTCAAGCGCGGAGACGGTTGTTTGAAACATAACTGAAGGATTCAGGATGAAGGTTAAGGATTGACGGGAAGGAAGAGACACAGCGTTAACACATGGTAGACATGGTAACTGTCACATCTTACCGCATGCAATCCAGCCTGTTGATATCACCACTTAACAACGGTGAATGTAAGCTTTAGCTTCCACCATGATCCTTACGATGATATCACGGAATAATATCGATGAAAGGGAAAGAACGGGACATCCGTTCATGTGACCGGTTCAAATTCGCACTACTGTATCATATACAGAATAGTGATCTGTGGGGGGTTGGACTTTCTCACATCGAAGAAAGTGGACACCGTCGGATATGATTCCCATTCCGGGCTATTGTGTACCGAAGTCCTCATATCTTTCACCGGGATGCTACGATAAATTACCAAAACCAAACCCATGGAGATTGGAGGCACGAAGATCTTCAACTACTTGGAGTTGTACGTACAGAGGGTATATTTTTGTTTTAACTTATGGACCCAGCATTTTAATTCCCATATTTTCTTGCTGTCCAGCCTCACCAGCTTCAAGGCAGCAACTTCTTGGTATTCAAACGCGAAGATTAACCTTCAAGGCCTGTCATGTAGTCGGTTAGATATCCAATTCAAGTGAATTCCTGACTCTGTGGCCCCGAAGCTTATAATAAGCGATACCGCTAGCATGTCCACATCCATGACTAAGGGCGGCACTTGAAGGCCGCCGTATTTCTTTTATAAAGCCAACTGGTAAACTAAATAAACTTGAAGGGATCTGATTGGTGGGGATCACCAAAAAGCCTCTGAAGAATTCAAGTAGCGTACGAATATTTATAGGGTGACAAGTAGACGGATGTCCGCGATTAGGAAAAGATTTTAGTTTCAAGTATATGCCCCTACTGACTGGAAAATATTTCAACAGAGGAAAACATCGATAAGGAGGGCAACTGGCAGACCCTAGGTTGAAAAAAGAAACCATATCGAAAAGATTGATGGATGCAGCGGCGACTGATAAATATTTGCATGCAAGGATTTGCGTGGAGGGGTAACCTGGCGGCCTTTGATTTGGGAGAAATGATGGGAATTATGGAGATACTAGTATGCCATGTGCTTAATGAACCAATTGTAACATTAACAGAAATCCGTTTAATGTACTTGATTGGTGGTAATTGAGAGGCATTAATGCACAGCGAACGGCTGAGAACTACGAGGGTACGGGGGTACACTGTACGCATGATGTATCGTTGCTGATATCTGATAGGTGCTGGGTGTTAACGGAACAGACAACCTCAACTTGCATTTGTAGAACCCGTGGTTGAAAATCAGATGAAATGTAACATGGTTTGGCCAATCGCCAAGTAATTTTGTGCGGCATCATCGCTTTGGAAATTTTTGGATATGGAGGATGAAGTCAAAATGAGGTTCAAATATTTCTATTCTCGTTGTGGCTATATGCCTATCACACAGCATATTTAGTCCCAAAGGATTTGTGAACGGATATCCTACTCGATTTGGGTAGCTTTACCCAGCTTTACACATTGACAGGTCGGGTTTAGAATGTCATTTTTGTCGCAATTCGCAATTGACTAGTCGGATACCCTGTCAGTGAGTGGCAGTGGTAGAAATCTCGAGTAGACTAGTTGTGGAGAGCCCTGGAGGAACCATGTATTATCATGTACGTATGTGCACCATGCCCGATAACCGGTGTTTGGGTGGGTATCACTTTGAAGTGTTGAGTAAATGGAAATTGGGCCAGTGGGTTAATACCTTGTCAGATAGGACGATTGTCAGCGGAGTGGAAATTATTCCGTGACTTGATACAATATATACTTTAGTGTTGGACCCCTCTTTTCCCCGTCCTTTGATATTCATTATATAGTCTGAACTCAAATATCAGAGTTGGAATTAGGACAACAAGTCAAAACTTGATCTTTACTCTTACAATATCACCATCATCGACATCAGGATGTCTTCTCTCACAGATTCCACCACCTCCTCCTCTCGCACATCTTCGATAAGCTCAGCAACGAGCGTGAAAAGTTCAAATGACAGCTCAAATGCGGGTGTTGGGAAGAAGAAGTTTTGCTGTAGTTTTGCGGGGTGCGGAAAGTCGTTTTCAAGGAGTGAACATTTACACCGTCACGCTTTAAACCACAAAGATGGAAACCACACATGTTTGCGCTGCCGTGCACATTTTCGACGCCGCGATCTTCTTGGTATGTCATCTTCTTTGCTCCAAACTATTTCTTGCGCCTAACATATCACGTAGACAGGCACATGAATCGTCATAAGGAAAAAGATGATGAGGCTGGTGGTGAAGGATTAGGTGTATTGGCTACCAGAAAGAGACTTTGGAGAGACGCCGACGGAAACATCGTAGCTACAAGAAGACCATCATATGTGCAAGAAGGGACCAAACGCAGACAAACAACCACGAGAGCGGACAGAAAAATGAAAGTGAGCACTCGAACAGATGCTCAAGATCAAATCGGCACTCACCAGTTATTATCTCCACCAATGAACACTCCCACTATTAGATCAAAGTCGCCATCTACGATTGTGATGGGTAGCGGAAGACCATATCCAGAAGCTGAAGGACACCAGAGATTTGAATCACACCATTCTGTTCCATGGAACGGTATGACCGCATCCATACCATCGCCGCCAACTTCAGAGCCTAGCATCCGCTCTGCAAACCAATCACCAGCTCCGGAACTCAGTGATCTTGACGGGCTTTACGAAGAAACTACCTGGCCCACCATCCCAAATTCTCTACCTCAAGCTCCCTCGCTCAACCGCCAACTCCCCGAACCTACCGAATACAACATGGGTCCTTCACATCATTGGGGCTCACAACCTTTCCAAACTTTTATGGGTGCAATGCCAGAGGTTCCTGGGAGCTACGATGACATATTCAAACCTGAACCGGGAATGTATGAGTGGCAGATGCCGCAATGGAACAATCAGATGCTGATGTCAAGGGTGAGGGAGGAAAAGCCTGGGTACGAGGCGCAAGAGGAACCGAAGAGGGAATGGGGTTATTCATATTCTGCGCAAGGGGGAAATTTCCATAGGACTTATGGTGTTGGCAGGTGTTAAGAAAGGGAAATTAAATCATGAAGAAATGAATCAATGGTTATGAATGTCAATCTGGCTGCGTTTGTGAATATTCTTGTAAAATTAGCGGTTAATACCATGGATAGTTTGGTGGTCTGTAGCAATTGAAATATTAGTTGTAGCATCTTGTGCTTTAGCATTTGTTCCGTTGGCAAGATCCGTAAAGGAGTTCTCGAGCAACCGGTGCTTTTTCAAAGCTCGGCCATCATCCATCCATATGCTTTTCTGTATTGAAACCCCGAAGGAAACGAAAAGCAGAAAAATGACGATCGAAGCATAACTAGTACCCTTGACCTAGGATGATGTGATATCAAGCAACGGACATCATGCCGAGGTCTTCCCACGATCTGTGTGTGCCCCGGGTCTAAGGGCAGTTTTTGACAAGATTGGCACAATCCAAAAATAAAATACAAATCAAGCTCAAGGCAGCCTTCTCAATTCCGCATTATGTCCGGAACGCAGTCTATTGGTAACTCGCCTGCTTTGAGAATACGAAATACACACAGCCATGTATGTACCCGCTCGATATCTGTCTTCCTCTTTGATTGGCTTCAATGGCGTGATCCTCCTACCCGAAAGCGTTTTTGAAGCAATGTTACACAGATAACCTTCAACCGCTCGATTGCGGCTCTAGGTCCAACTATAGTCAAGCCTTCTAACCCTTAGTATGTTGTCGACGACTTGAAATGCATGGATAGTTTGATTCTTGGACCCATAAATGTGGAACCTCCGAAGTTATCCTTGCTCAGCATACACGGGCTATACTCTAAACCCTAGATCCATGTTTATGGAATCTTAAGAAGACTATTGTGTGGGCCTGACGTTGGGGAAATGAGGAAGATGAACTGATAACGATTTTTGAAGATACCCTGGCGGAGCCTGAATGGATTGCTTGAGATAAAGACCATGAGCTCGTTCCAATATTGAAAGAGCGCTCGAGCAACTTTCGTTACAATCAAATATATTTCAAAATTAAATATCAACATTAAACTTGGCGTTATGCCCCTTAATAACTATAGATGCGAGGGAAATTCAGATAAAGCACTTAATCTGGTAATCGGGATCCTATACCTAGGAAATGATATAAAGTTCAAAGGCGTATTTTTACCGCGGCACAAAGCAATGTAAGGCGATCTCGTCGCCTACACACACTGACGAATTCCATTAATGTTTAGCCTGTACGAACTAATCGTATTACACAAGTCGAAAGCCAATCAATCATGCTACAACAGCCGTATATCAGGATGCGAGTCTGCATCCCGCAACACGTCCGTATCCCGCAACACGTCCGTAAGCCGCAGTATGGAGGAATTTTGATACATCATTATAGATGCCGCCATATTTTACGTGAGTAGCTCTTGTCAATGCCCAAAGGAGCCAACCCTCATGTACAGCGATTAAATCATCATGCCAGCCTCTTTCGTATATGTGCAGCGAAATGATGAGATTTTGTGAGAGAATTTCCTTCTATACTTCGCTGGGGTATCCACTGAGATACTTGATGCTGCCACTCTAAACCTAGTAAAGTTATGATCACACGCTTAGGCTCCGGGGAAATGGTGGAGACTCAAGTTGACTAGGAGTGAAGCATATACCACTTGGAGGTTCACCGCCTGTTTGAGGAAGGTTATCGTCGGGTAGGAGCTTTGGGAAGGTCCACACGATGCTGATCGTGCGGAAAGGATGTAGGTTAAATCATAAATGAGAATGCAAGAACCTTTTATTTCAAAGATGATAGATAACAAAGTGACGCTGCAGTGTAACATAAACTTTTGAATAGGAAAAACCTTCCGATGGGGCTGACTAATCAAACTCACGTGAATATACCACGTTGAATTCTCATCGTTTACCGTTTATTATCATTTGTTTGATGGAGGCACGTCTGAGAAAAGTCTTGGGCAATTTCGATAGCATGCCTGGGCTGCTAACACATTGTCAAAATTTGGGAAATAGCAGCCCAATAGTTCTTTCCGCTGATAATTCTGCAAAATTCTTCCCTGCACCGGCATTACGCGAATCGTGGACCTCAATTCGAGGCCCACACCGTCGATGATATTGCAACCATGAGTATGTTCAATGCATTATGATACACATTATATCCAGACTGACTCGAGACAAACCTCATCGACCAATACTTCGAGTATGGGTATTTAAGTGTCGTGGTGGTCTGATATTCAAGCCGCCGAATGCGAGTCGCGAAATCCTGTCAGGAGCTTGATTCGCGTAGATACAGAAATTGCATCTGATGTGTCTTGTAAGACGCAAACGATGCTATTTTATTTCTTTTTTTCTCCGCCGGAAACATGGCATGTAACGCGAGGAGAAACTCTCGTATGGCCGTTTAAGCCCCGCTGCTGTTTGGAAGTTTTGAAGCCAATCCACCTTGCTGCCGGCTTCATCGTGGTGTATGCACTTACTTTATGTACGGGAAATCGAAAACGGCTTCGGAAGTCTCTAGGCTGTAAATTACCATAGCTTCCAGCGACGATCAGCCACGCTTGATGTGCAATGTAAGTAATACTTGGGTTCCACAATCCACAGCCGCACCAAAAACACGATCGAAATCGCTAGCTTCTGTATTGCTTGGAACATCATTGATGTTCTCGCACATTTGCCCTATGCATAGTGAGTAGCGTTTGAAGACTGCAAATACATCCAGAAAAGAGAAAAAATAGTCGGAAAGTATGGTAAAAAGCTGTCTCTCCCCGACAAGCCGCCCAAGCTCATCACAGTCTCTCAGCACGCAGAATATCACCAATACGGATCTATTACACATGTTGGCACTGTGGCTACACGAAAACACAGCCCCCAGGCTGCGAGCGTTTGTTTCACGCCGGAAGCACATTTACATCTTAATCCAAGCTCGGAGCAAAAAAGAATTTAAGCCAAATCTACAATTCCATGATCGAAATCTTCTACTGCTTAACTCAAACCATATTTTACAGCATAACACATTCTTTTCGTGCCTATGAAGCTTTCCGTTTTCACCTCAAATACGGATGAATGATAAAAATACCAGAAGTGGATTAACCTATGTCTTCCAAAGCAGCCTCACGGTAAGTATCTGCAGCAAATTCGACCGACGCGAGAAGCACACGTTTCTCCCTTTGCTATTTACTTAACACCAATAGGAGCATTCAATCTACGAAAACAATTTCCAACTGTTGCGTTCTTTTATATATATATATGCAGATATCATCTCCAACTGCATACCAACAGCAGCTACAATGCTTATATTCGGTCAAAAAACGGGTATGTTCCAGTGATTATTCGGCATTGTCTGAACTAGAATGAACTTGTTGGTTCATTGGACCAACAATCAAGATGTCTCTTTGGCTCTTGTTGTTACAAAGTCCTACGCTTTGCGCGAGTCAATTGATACCATAAACGTATTAAAGGATGCGGGCGGCTATAGAAGAACCATCCTCAAGGTCTCCAGTCATGTGGTTGTCACTTGAAATATCTGTTTTGTTCTCTGCTCTGCGAAGACAGTTACCATCATGGAAATCAATGACATTGTAGGTTGCCGAATCATACACTCTCGATGTTTCTGGCGACAACAGACACAGATCAATGTATTGTGCGGCTCTTTGAAAAAGAAATTTGCCTGTCATAATGACTCAAATTCTTCTCGGCACAAAATTCATATTTCTCAGCCCAAGCACGATCATTGTCTCTAGCATGCATAGTTTTGCCACCGACGAGTGCCGAAGTTGAAATTATAATGAAGTATTCTTAGAGCATAAAATAAATTTGCAGTTCCAGGCGGTGGATATACGTTGAATGCTGGAGCTGCGAATATTAAAGCTGGGGTCACGATTAGCCTTCAAATCATAAACGAGGCGAAAATCGATGAAGATAGAAAACGTTAGGTTTCAATTGGTGGTGGTGCAAAGTAGGGCGAGGTTTATCCTGTTTTGGATGATTTGGGAATAATTACAAGTGGTGGAAGAGTTACCGACGTTGGGGTCGGAGGATTGACCACTTGAGGTACGAGATATAAGTGTTGGTACGAGAAGGATACGGAAGACGTAGCACCCACGGATTACGTAGGTCCTATATGTCTAATTGTATTCTGTCTAAAGAGCTAGCTACATATTGAAAGTAGTAAGTCTTATATAGACTTACTAAAAGAGCTAGTCTCTTTCGCGTTCGCCTAGTTCTTTATTACAGTAGTAATTGAATTGAAGTCATTCACTTCGTTCACACAATAAGATCTAATCATTTTCCTTTTTTGCTGAATAAGGGAACCTAGGAAGCATCTCATTTCTCAGCGCAAGGAAAGGCTTAGGGTGTGAAATCGTCATAAACTACGAGATTGCCCTCGCGAATGGCGGGGTTATGGGCAAGCTCTTAAAGGCGGCTCCAATAACTTTGGCATCGTGACACTTTTCGACATCCGAACTTTCCGCAGGTGAGTTTCTCCGGTGGTTGCATCGTCTATGGTATATCTACACTTTACGGTCCATTGCGAGGATTTGCAAATCTCCTTGGAAACTTGCCCACTGCAATTACGATGAGCATATTATGGAATCAAAAGAGAACTGAATTTTCAACTTCTAACAACCTAGGGGACATGAAAAATGACACTAATCAGAAGTTATTGGACCCATTTTGGGACGAAAACCTCGCTATATGAATACGATGCGTATATCCAACCGCAACGATTTTGCAATCGAGGCTGAAAAATCTGCTGTGCCAGGCTTATGGTTAGTTATCATCCTCGACTTCCTAGCCAAACATGGAGATTTGAACCATAAATCAGGAACCAATTCGCAACCACCGGCTGTGGAGGAGTTCTAGAAATGCTTAGAAACCTCCATTCAATCCGAAAATCAGGCATACCATCGATTTTCTCTGTTTCCAAAATAAATTGTGCCATGACAATCCTACCCCTCCCCATGCCCGTCCTTAGCAAGTCACAAGTAGTGAATTCTCTGGAACTCTCTCCCGGACCCCTCACCTTATTTCTCCTGTCTTCCAAGTGGGAAAATATTGAGGATGATGGAAAGTAAGAGAGTCTGCAATGTGACTGATTTCAGATATTGATGAAGCAGCGAAGGAAAAGGAAATAGGAAGTGAGTTTAAGTACTTACATTTTGCGGCATGTTGGCAGAACCAATAAGAGGATATGGCAAAGGAGAGCCTAGGGACGTCGACAGAGGTTAGTGAGAAGTATGACCCAGATATTCACCTCCAAAAATTGTGCGAAGGACGATTCAAAATTTCAAAGCCTTAGGTATCTGGGGGAAGTGGGCTGATTGATTGGTTTGGCTCTAAGGCATCAAATATCTCAATTAGGGGGAGTATTTTGTGTACTAGCAAGTGCTAGTCAGAGTGGGTATGATCTGAAGTACAACATGATATCATTATCCTGGCCATTTGAGCATAAGAAGATTAAAATGTGTATCTTGAAAATTTAGAATGAACATGCGTGCTACGGCAGGGTCGGGAAATTTATATGAAAAAGAAATGGTAATGCTATCTTGTCAATGCGGTCATTATACTTAATAATGACAGGACTAATGGCGCACCGACTCCGAAAGATCTAAGTGGCAGTAATAAGCAACCAAAATCCTAGGAAGAAAGGACTTGCGAAATAAGGTTACGTAGTTCCATGATACTCGTTGAGCAATGCGCTTCGGTTTTATCATGGGGCTCTGCTAGTGCTCCTCCTGTCCATTTTTTGAATGTTCATTAGTAATTATTGCTAATTACCGCTGTGGTTCTAGAGGAATAGCTGCCATTATATAGGAACGGAATGCTGAATTTATAACGCATTGGCGGCACCTAGCATACTGGTGCCGATCTTATAACAGAAATACAAAATCCGTACAGGATACATATAAATAAGAGCTCTATAGTTCGACGGGTTCTGTATGGAAAAACGTAACCTGTGCCGAAGGGGTACTATTATGTTTGCAAGGTGTGGGCTGTGAAATAGTATCACTGCAAAGCCAACGACAGATTAATTTTTTACCTCCACGGAGATAGGAGTAATGTCGATTAGCGTGGAGGAATTGAGAGGATTATGGTGATGGTGACTACTTGCGGATTGGTGTTGCCATTGACATAATAGTGCTGCAGTTACGTTACAACGTTTCAATAACCGTTTTGAATAAGAAAATTAGTGATTGCAACTTTTGCAACTCGATGTGGATGATGCGAGAAAATAACATAGTGCTCGTGGACGTTCCGTTGGGAAAATTATGGACTACAGTTATAGCGTTACAGCCAAATATGCATATTTAGCATCACATCTATAACCTGAGCTTCGAGACTTTACAATAATCTTCATGATAGAGACCACATACTAGTGGACCTTTAAAATAGTCACAAATCTTGGGATGCAATAGGAAGACATTGGAGTCTATAATGCGTATTTTGACCTCATATAACTCCTCCGATACTTGCAGTGAAGAATAAACACGATGTCCATCAACCCCATTTGAGCATATGATGGTGGGCACACTGAAAACGAATGACATTCACGCAACAAATCCCCCTTAAAAACGGAACGGAGACTTCAAACCACCCCGTTCAACTCCCCTACCCCGAGATAAAAATACGCTTTCAACCGGAAGGAAATGCCAAATAAGTGCGATTTGACTTCCGGTCTTTACAAAAGTTAACTTATTTTCTGTATACATGTCTCAAACATCAACTCACATTCAATAGCACCTTGGAACTACTTCTGTCCTCTCTTCTTATAACCTTCGTAACTTCCATATTTTCCATAATTGCCATAATTTCCATACGCAACATAAGGATTAGCTGTTGTGGTAGTTGTAACCGTTGCCTTACTAGCACTTGAAGAGGTTGCGCTCGATGTAGATGTGGATGTCGATGTCGATGTCGTATTGCCACTTGCACTGGCATCTAATGCGCCGCCCAAAACACCGACGGCCATGGCTAGCGCCAATGTGAGTTCAGTGAGGAATTTCATAGTAGGAATATACTGGAGATTCGAGGAAATAAGTGCCGGAATTTGGATGTGATGGTGGATGGAGATTAATTGGGTGATGAGATGAGAAGGTCGAGAGAGAAGGGATGGGATAAGGATATATATAGCCCCGGAGAAAGAGAACTATGATTATAATGTAGAGATAAAAATCAAGACAAGGACACCGATGACGAGGTTGGTTTCATCGTACATAATGGAGTGGAAATTTAAGGGTGATATCTGACTGCCGATGAAGCACAAATGTACCGGTTGAGCAATCAGGCTCCACGGTTATGATGGGAGATGTTATTCAAAATATCACTGAACACTCGACTCAATATGATCAAAATATCAGGTAAAATATGGCATCAGATATGGAAAATGAGGAACAAAATAACTACAACCACTGAAGAGGGTTATTTATTGCGGTTATAAGCATCGCAAAGAAAGTTTAGCATAACTCGATCGTCCGCGAATTTTACACACATGAGCCTGAACAAAAGCAAGAGAGCAACCGGTGCTGAAAACACTTTATGTTAACAGGAATTCCATCAGATAATATGCCAACTTTCTACAACCTATGGAGATACCATCACATAAGCCTTGTGTATAGATCTTTCATCTCCTGTTCCAAAATACGGAGTGCTTATTAACCTGATGTGGCACAATGGTAGCAGAGTTTCATAGCTGGGCGCACAAGCTGAGAGGAATATCGCCGGTGTCGTGATACAGGTAAAGGTATAGGTTATTTAGAATACACACACTGGAAAATTGCTTCACCATGCTTTGAGTGAGGTCAAATATTGGGGTGTAGAATATCGATGGCAAAATCTCAAGCTGAATAAGTGTCAGCCATGACGTTTAAAATGGGCAAACAGAATATTTGTAGGATACCAACTAACAACGAGGGAATTACAAGTACAGCTCTCAAACAAAATTCCGTACTAAAGTTGTACAGATGTCTCAAACTACTCCATTGCAAAACACTCTGTGAGTGAGAACTTATCACCAGTTTAAGCGACGAAGCAGACCAATACCGACTTCGTATTTTCTCAGTACAATGAATTCAGAGCCAGTATCTCAGGTATTATCCTTAACTAACGCAGGTAAAAAAACATCGAGAAATTTGGTGTATCAATTACCCCGTCTCAAGATGTCGTCGCCCTCAGACTCAACTCGAAACCCGAACACCACACACCCAATTTTCTCAAAAGTATTATCTCTCCATTACAAAAGTCAAAAACCTAATCTTCAAGGTGCGGGCTAAAATCCCTCATCAACCAAAACACAACAAGTCAAACTTTTCTTCTTGCATTCTACTACCGAAGGTCGAAAGAAGAGAAAGAAGATCTTTGTTGGCAGATTTTTCTTGTCTTGGTCTTCTCCATCATCTCCATTAGTATCTGTATTATTGCCTTTTGGATCGGTGACCCTCGAAATCACAATGCTGCAAAAACATGCCCAGATTATATTTCGCAATATTGTAAGATTAGGTACATACTGTGTGAATGTATACCCTTGGAACTGTTATCTAACAATTTCACGACAGCCACAGTTGTCGAGAATTTAAGCCTTTAGTATACCACGACAGTATTTATTAGATCATTTCTTAGCCCCGGTGGGTGTCGACCAGACACAGGTCTAGAAGTTACTGTAGTCTGGGATAATTTGGGGGTCAATTGTCGTTGAGTTTTCATTTCTGCAGTATTGCGGCTAGATCTGTAATCGGAATGTATCATTTGAAAATCAATGAGAAGTATAGGTATGGTGGAGATTACCCTGCTAATCTAGAGGCCTCGAACCAGCTTATTTGTTTAAATCTTCTTTGGCAAGAACTATGGTAAGATCTTATAATTTGATTATTTCCAGAAGGAGAAGATACTTTCAAGATTGATAGACAGATATTGAAGCTCCACGTCTCTCGGCTAAGTCATGATGACATCCAAAATGAATACTAATGTTCATGGTCTTGATAGCTCATCGTATTGACCTTTGCGTCGAAAATTGATGTTTCCAGTTGATATTGGAGTAACGGGTCAGGTCTGAGTATTTCAGAGGCATAGATTGATTTCAACACAAAGCACGGGTGTCCAGATTTTGTTGCCGTAGGGACTAGGCTAAAGCGCGACAAATGCCTGTGGATCTACCGGATGACTTGTTACTACGGCCAAAGAAGGCGGACACGATATATTTTGAATATCCATGAGCTACATCAGTTAGATGCACGTGGTCTCTGATGCGAGAAACAATTCGTATGAAGATTCGAGCGGTTGGAAATATTGCACGGATATTATCCCCTTTTCCTCTCGGGAGAGAAAAGAAGGACAAGTCGTGCTTGGAACACTTCGGGCTTCCTGATGAAAATCGTTTCGAGCATAGTAATTCAAAGTACATGCGGAGGTATTAATCTTAATGCATTTTAAGTTTTAACTACCAAGCCTCCCGTTTGTACTCAAAATTCTGCAAATAATCCTCACAGCTCACTATCATCTTCATCTAGTGTCTTCTGCTTCTCGTTCTTCTCGGTTTGCTTCACTCGGATTCTTGTGAATTATACCACACGTTCCATGAGGGACAACGGGTCCTTGCTCAACCCAAGCAAATGAATAGTAGAAGAGGATGCACCAATACTGACCGTGATTTATATATAGCGAATATGGGAACTTGGTATGCGAGTAATTTTTATTAAAACGAAGGTTGGGACTCAATTTTTAATGTTTTCTTCTTGATTAAAGGATAGTAAAGTCTTCCACAATGAATCAGAATGATGTCTGAAGAATCTAGGAAAACTATTGGAATATGATATTCAAGGACGCGGAAATACCTGGGTTTTCTGATTCTAGATTCTGTCCGATTTTTCCAACCCCCTGCGGACCAAAGTATCTATTCTCCGACATATCAATAGCAGAAGGGAGGTAAGAAGGGGCTAGTTGGGCCTTGATGTATCACAGCTTCCAATTGGCTTGAAGGGATCTTTACCTTTTTGAATTTGTTCCTCTCAACTCTGTTCTCGGGAAACATGGATGAACTTATAGTGTATTATAACTGACATTTAGAGATATAACGACAGGATGAATGGAAAACACAGGAATCTATCCCATCCAATGAAGAAATTAAAGGTAGCTGTAGCTTTGAATCACCACCAAGAACGTTGTATTCGAGTAAGCTCACTAGATCGATACTCACTTCTTGTTCATTTGCATCGCGTAATACTCGATGTCGTCCAAACCCAGATGTGGCTTCACTTGAAACTGCAAAGGGAATATCTTCTGGAGTGAGAGATTTATTATTCATGTATTGCTACTGCAGAAGTGATTGATAAAGATGAATCACTTTCAACCTCTCGTTTCACAGATGAACTACCAGCCAATATTATGCGCTGTGTTGCACTGGCAACTAGAAAATCTTCGATTATACTAAGACTTACAAGTCCTTTCTCTTAACACCACTTCTTCATCACGCAAAACAGTTGGAGTCGAAAGCTACCTAGCCTTTATTTCCTTTTAAGACATGCATCATTCTAGACACTACTTACGTTTTTCATTCCATCCGAGTCATTTCCATGCATGACTCCAAATCCTGCACTCCCAGCAACTCCAGTGATCATACGGTCACATCCGCACATATTCGGTCCTTTCCCCATGCCCCTCCATATCTAAAGTTAACGAAGCCCACCCACGATACCCCCGCCAACACCATCCCACCCAGGCCGTCATAACTTGGCACTCTTCAAATATCCACCCACATCGGCCCTTTCCCCAATGTATCCACTTTCCCGCTTCCCATCTTCGCGCTCCGATCCGCTCCGCAGAATTATCTCAGCTAGTCAAAATATTGGCTGCTGGAAATTCAATCTCCATCGAAAGCAGTATCAATTCGGTCCTTTCCCCAATAGTGTCGACCCAATCTCCACGAAGCCCCTCATCCCAGTTGATGAAATCTGTGCACGCCCGAGTGGGTCCTCTCCCCGATCCTTCCTTCGACCCAAGTTCCACCGTGAAATATACCTCCCGTGCTCATTTCGAGCGGAAATCGATCTTTCTCCCCAATTTCCGAGTCCCAATACCCTCCTTTTCTGCGATCCCCATGTTAAAGACTTAAACCTAAGTAGACGGTAGCGCACATCTAAACTCTTTTTCCATGATCCAAAACTCTTAATTAGGGTTCATGCACATTCGTCATTCGATCTACCTTTTTCTCGCTTGGAGTCATTTTTGTCTTGCAGAACTTTTCACGCTGCATCCCACTTTTGAGCCCTAAAGCCCCAGGGATACGCAAATAGTGGATGCCTCATATTGCGTATTTCCCGCTAATAACCTATTGCCAACAAGTTAGTATGTTATAGCTATCAGAACTGCACAGCTCGATCCCTACCGAAAATACCGGTTGCTTTGTGCGCGATAAGCAGTTTGATAGTAAGCAGTTGGAAGCCCGAGCGAGAAGAAATTTCAAGCTGGTTGAACAGTGCGCTAGTGCTCGTACGATCAATCTTTTCCAGCCTCAAACTTTATTTCAAAGTTTAACTCATGTCAGTTAACCTACGGAGTACGGAGCATCTATATCATAAAAGAATATTTCCCGCGGAAAACGAAAAGCAAATTCTTGAGATATTTCCGAATCTTAGTCTTGTTTGTTCTTTGTAATTTGTAATGCTACGATGACTGGATGTTGCATTAGATGAGAGTTCGTTGGCAAGTTCGAATGAAATTTCTGCACGAACGTAGTTGGTACTTTCTTGGCTCACCGTGTACAGATTATCATCGGGCAAGACTGCCGTCTCCCTTGCGAAAAAAAAATTATTCAGGGTTCAAACCGTGTTGATATTCTATTCTTTTCCCCTTCTGTTTGGACTTGATAACCTTGTAGAATCCTGAAGTCTTGGTATTGGTTTGATACAAGGATTGAGATACGATTGTTACCTGATCAATGGTGTAGTACACTTGAAACGGCTGTGCAAACATGAAGGAGAATTCGTTAATCTGCCTACAATATGTTTATTTCATCGCAGGTCCAGTCTAAAAGCCAGAGCTTAGTGATGAGGACGTTTGTTACTTGAAGGCTAGCAGTAGATATAGGTACCAATATTAAGTCAATATACTCAAACTTTGGAGGATGTTGATTAACAAATTCTTGTTTGGACGTGGACTGGACTCCGTGACCTCACTGGAGATCAAGAGAGAAACAAGTATTTCTGGTGTAGTACACCTCGCTCTAAATATCTATAAGCACAATCAAGACAATCCCATAATAGACAGCTTAAAACATAAACCACGAATATTGAATTTGCCTTCGTTGCTCTCCTTCTGAGGGGTTGATCAAGCTGTCAATGAAGTCCTTCAGTCACACTTTCCGAGATCTTCAACTTAATATCGTAGGTCCACACATTCTCCATCGAAATTGTCACAGATCGCATGAAAAGAACATACCAATTTTTCTGACGCCGAAGATCGGTAACCACCAGTCCGTTCAATTCATCATGAAGATAAGAAATGTTTCACCACTGTTGTTTGACATATCCAATTGACTCTACAAAATTGAGGTTCGATTACACAACAGTTTTAACAGCGAAGTTGTACGACTTATATTATACTCCAAATCCTGCAAAATGCATGTATAGGTAGTAATACAGGATAATCATTCATGCAAATCTAAGCCTGCGTTCGGGTGCACCGCGTAAATTCCGTGGAGATTTTGATTCTGCTCTCTGTTTGGATACATGATGGAGATAAGAATGTTCCACCACATCTACAGCGTTCTGTCGTGAAAAGAAATTGGCAGGATTAGCGGCTTCATTTAATCTAGTGTTGATCGATCATATATATAATTTCACATATTGAGTATATTAATGCGATAACATGATTTCGGAAGATTAAAGCCTGGTTGGAGGGTCTAAAAGCGTTGTACGTGTTCTATCTATCATACAGTGACGGAAGTTGGGCAATAGAAGTGATCACAAGATACGATACTTCCTTCTCAAATGTGATGGATATGATGAGAGTTTGGGGGTGAGAGGTGACAGGTGCGGGGAGCAAAATGAAGGGAAATTTACTTAGGGCGAACAGTATGATGAACGGGCGGGAAGAGAGCAATTTCCCCAGATTTTCACATGTGTGCTTTATTTCTAGAAGTTAAGTTGCCAACAGTGGCAAGTTCCCGTCTAGGGGTCTTCCCTCCACTTTCCATTAGAACGACAGTTAATTTATCAGCCGTGTATCTTAAACTAGAAGAGATGAAGATATATTACTGTAGCACTCGACACACTACACTAGCGTAGCATCTTAGAAAACTTTTCAGTAACCCTATCTCATTATCAGATTACTCAAAAGATATTTTTTAATGCCTCAACTCAGTACCTTGAGGAGTTGGATATCGATGGATCCTTAATGCTAGTCGATATATCCAAATGGGGTACTTGTGAACACTCGGGTCCAAAATCAACACCCCGCATGGAAAACATGATAGGGAAAGGTAAATTATCTTAATACAAACTACCGGAGGGTTATTTGAGATTTACACTCAACATTCTGAAATTGAAAATTGCAGCAGTAGCGAGAGGCAAATACTTCGTATTAAAACACGGGTACATATTCGCCATAGAACAGAACAGATTATCCATCCTGATAACAAAAGCAAACCATCCATCATTCCATCCATCACCCCATGCCAATAAATGCCAAATAAGCCCATCTAATCCATTTAATTCATGCAGATATGCAGATCCAATCACATGCGATATAACTAGTCCACCAAATGGACCCTTGAAAACGCATATCCACGACACGAGCCCGGCCTAGATGCAGAGCCAAGTCTCTAGGTACATTTTTGTGTATAGTTCTGCTAGAACTATGATAAGGATTCAGAGAGTTTGGTATCGTGACCTCTCGAGTCACGGTACTTGTGTATTTACTCGGGGTACGGGAGAACGTGATCTTCATCTTACTATCTATGGTGGGGTAGGGTATCTGATTTTGGGTGCTGGCGGAGGCCGGTTTGAGGGTTTCTCCGTGGTTATTCGGATAGATGGATACGTTTCGTAGAGATAACTATGTACCGATACTTCCGGTACCAAGGTTCGGCATGGAAAATAGATGGATTTTCGGTATTTTCCGGCTTTTGTAATAGTTCTTCAATATATATCTGAAGTTTAAATTGATGGGATAACAGGGACTTAGGTCCCTACTTACATGCTCCCATGTATTATGTACCACTATGATGTACTTTCATGTCTTGTTCTTCTTTAAAGGATTGATTAGTCCTGTGTAACCCGAGTATTGACATACCGCTACCCCTCATCACCGTTATGCCTTGTATTTTTGTACAGAGGAAGAAAATCCATGGGCTTAAAGCTTATGAGCAGTGAATAGCATACCAATTAGAAGACAGGATAATAAACGTCGAAAATAGATGACATTCGAATAATCTTTCACGAGTCATGAAATGTAAAATTCACATCTGACAGCTTCCATTGTAGGTTACCCCGCATTCCCTTGGCATTTCCAAACATGTACACGCCCACCCAGAAGTGAAACAGAGGCTTGAAGATATAAAAATCTCAACCACTCATCATCCCCAACCGTTATTGTACGACGCTGCGGAAATCGACCAGTCACATCTCACATCTCATCTGCACCCGCCACTTCCACGATAAGGGATTTAAAAAAAACGCCTTTGTGACATCCATTTACCCCTCCCCCTCTAAACCCAAACGCCTCTGAGATATTCTCCTGATTATCATACCATTCTTCCATACACATGATTTTTCGTCCGAAGTAAGGCAAACATCCAAAACGCCTTTGCGCCTCTTAACCCAAGAAAATGGATGCGAAAAGCCAGTGCTCTTTGTATTACATAACCCCCTCGTAATCTGATAGGGGGTTATTGTTCGGACAATATTCGGAATGATACGCTGTTTAAATTACTTGCATATCAAAAGCGTGGGATTGGATTCGGATGTTCTTTGTATTACAATTTTAGAACAAAGAAGAAAATTTTCTTGACTACCTACTCTTTGTTTTGAAAGGATTGAGATGGAGGAAAATCAAGGAATGATTAGCCAATCAAAGTCCAGGAGTAAAAGCTGTTGAGCCCCTAAATTTACCGAATACACGGGACGGAAAGGGAATAAAAAATACCAAGCAGTTCATCTCCCATTAGGGATCTAGATCGGCTAAACAAAAAGCTATCTATTCAACCAACACCCCGTGAACCATCCCGCATATTCCATCGATGATTTACCTATCACTCGCATCATTAATTTTCATCCCTTCATATGCATTTCTGCACACTGCACCTCAAGAAGAATTTCGCCTCTCAATAGTTCGCATCTAATGTAATGCACGTCGCTGAAAGTGATATGATATATCATATCATCGTACGAGCAAGACGGAAGAAAAAATCCGGTACCAAGGTATGAAATGGGAGGGCTTGCTTTCGTGCTCTTGGCGAGGTTTGTCTGGTTTGGTATTTGCTCGCATGAGAAATTGTAGGAAAAATCCCCGACATCGCCTAGAACTAAGGCACGCCATTGTGTGCGAAAGGTCACGCTGTTGGTGTTGCACAGCTTATGAATTTGTCGCATTAGTACATGCAGGTTTGGATGTGTTGGATATAGAATACAGCATGGTGTGTTACACAGCATAAAAGGAAAAAAAAAAGTTTTCAGAGCTTGCATGAATTTCGAGTACTAGAACTTTCCAGAAATTCAAAAATATGCTTCTCTTAGCATAACGCAAACCAGATGTGACTGCGATCTGGGCGAATACTGACGACTTGCAGCTACGCGATATATGTACAAATGCACTGCAATCATACCAATAGAATGAATCAAACTTGCCGATTCTTCTATGGTGTTGAATTCACTACAATCCGTTTTACCCGATAGAAAATTCTATTCATGAAATTTTTAATACGAGCTTTCTTTGCCCGAAACAAGGAGATAGCAAATCTGTCAATTCCATGTGAATGTTAAACCTCACCTAATTGCTTGATACTCACATATACCCACTCATAAGCCCTCCATCCATTCATCCATCCCCACCCAATCTCGTGCAAAAACACACCAAACATCCTTAATATCATTCCACCCATCCCACGAGGCTGAGCTTCGCAGTTTCAAAAGTACGTATTAGGCGCTTAACATACATACTTACGTATTATAACTATCCAAGCACCTCGCAATAACAAAAATCCAAGCTTCGATGTCACACGGGCGGCAAAAAAGTGAGGATACGTGACCACGTACTTTGCTAGGCTGCATAAGTGGTCGCATCGGGAATTTTTGTATAGATTGGTTGTACCTGGTATTTGGTGCTCAACTTGCGCATGACATTTTATATTTAGGGAGGTTTGTGTTGTATGGTTTGGGGATTGTGCGTGATACTTATTTTTGATATGTGATGGTCGAGTTATGTTCTTGATGACGTTGCGGTGAGTGAGTGAAGTTTGTATTGTATCGATTTTTGAGGTAATGAGTATTCGTAATGTGTCGATTGTCAGATATGATACCGGTAGTATGAAACTTTCCTTGGTTGGACTGGTTAGATAGATTGTCCTTTAGCTTCTTGAAAGTAAGTTATATTCAAACGCAAGGGACATCTTATGGCGTACCAAGCAGTCCTGATGCAAAGCCTTCAAACCATCGTCTATCCAACCATTCCTTTTCCCGTTTAAGATGTAAGATACCTCCACGCACGACCTCATTTCCTCTCGCAAAGTGTAGAATACATAACTAGACTCACGCGACAATTTCACTAAGCCATTACGCTCGTGGCGTGAGGCTTGCTTGCTACACAGCCCTGACCATGCCATAGCTTACTTGAGATGTTTCCAACTCCATTCTTCCCCACATTGTCCATGCCCTCCCTGCCCATCAATATATTTCGGCACAATCCGAGAGATGCCTGAAATATGCGAGTATATTGTCTGAGTTTGATGTAAAGAGCGCTTAGGTAATTGAGATTTGGATATTGGACTCATGGTTTTGGAAGAATGTGGAATAATTGAGGTGAGTATGAGAGGTGAAGACTACATATGAACAGACACGAATACCGACGAACTGCATCGACTTCCCCATGGAGTAAGAGCATGAAAATTTCACTTGGCTCATCATGGCGTTTCTCTTCCTCAATTCTCAGACATTGTGGTCCTATGCATCCCCACGAACAACTCATCTTCCAAGAAGCCGGAAATCCTCAGACCCATAAACACCATGAATAAGCACACTCCATCAGTGAATTCCATCCATAAACCCACTCTAACGCTCACATCCGATACCCAAAACATAAATAGATTCCCCATCCTACAAATCCGCAAAGTCTAGAATAGCGGCTATCCCAGCGGTTCGACCGTAAAATCCGGGGTAAAAAATAACCGGCGACCCTAAGAAGCACGCTTTCCTCCTCGCTTCCGCCGAAATCCCATAATATTCAATGCCACAACATTTTCATTCCTAAAACCTAATCTTAGCTCTAGTTAAAAGGAAGATAAATCTAGATTAAAGCTCTATATCTAGCGCTTGTGAAGAGGCGTGAAAAGTACGTGAATTTAGTGTCTAAGCTCAACCTACTCGTGCGCCTAGCAAGTAGTATGGATATTTGAGATGGGGTGGATGTTTCAGACGAAACGATCCCTTTCGACCAATACAAATTGAGAGGATGAATTTCTATGGAATCCCACATCCGGAGACAATATCAAATGTGAAGTTTTAGAAGTTTGTCATGAAGAAATCTTTCGATCGGCCTCGACTTTCTTAGAACTATGAAACTCCTAAGCCACGTACCCGCAATTGTAGTTAAAGACCACCACAACCACGTAATAATTTAGCTCCTCAGTTTTATACTTCCCACAACACAGATAGATGTACATAGTAAAGTCAAGGTCAAGATGCGGGGTGCATGATTTTTCGCTAAAGGAAGATAAGACATCGTTGGAAGTAAATGAAACAGGATCTGCACGACAGTATGACGTGAAGTAGCGATTGAGTTTGAAGAAGATAAGAATATGTTGATATGAATGGAAAGAAGTTCTTCGCCACCGTTATCAAAATCTTAGGATTTCAATAGACACTACACTAACAAGAAGAAGAAGAAGAAGAAGAAGAAGAAGATCATTTACATTACATTACATTAAAAAAGAGATAAGATAAACAAAATCTCCACCACTCCAACAGCCAAGTCCCTAAACTCATAGACTATTGACTTAACAATTCGACTCTAGAAATCCAGTAACGAGAGCTAGCTGCACCACTTAGCCTAGCGTCCGATTCCTCCTACAAGTCCACGATCATGTATGTAAAATAACCCTTAATTTAGTTATCCGTCAAAGCTAACGCCACTACATATCCCATCTCAAGCTATCTTCCCACTAATCACCCTAAAAGTACACTTGTACCTCTCATCGCGGCTCTCAGATCAAGGGCAGATAACGCCATCTAAGGGGATAGTACGACCTATCTATCTATCTGTGTGCATCTACTAGTACTAACTAGTGGCGAAGTAGATAGAATCAAAGATACTGATAGATAATGATTTTGTGTCAATGTACCCCGAGTCTAAAGTTGGGATTCAGGGTCCTCTCCACTTGTATTTTAGATCACCCATTCTAACTCCAATTTCTGATTCCTAACTATGCATTTAAACTCTAATCGAGTATTCGAGTGTCGAGAGCAACGTTTTCCCCTTGGAGAATGGGAATTCTGGAGATGAGGGACGCGAGACAGTAGATAGAAGATGGAAGATCATAGAATGAAAATACTAAAAATGCAGAATCATACCTAGCATAGCAGACAGGAGAAATGCAAAAAGAGGAAAAATAGGGAGAAAACCCCAGAAGATCGACATTTGAAATTTGATACCAGATTTAGTATCCTCCCCTCCTCTCCGCATCTTACCTGCTGTCCATGGAAACTTCTCAAATACCCTTCTTTCTCGCACTAGGTATCAAACCCACTGATCATCTCAAGAAACGACGATCGGGGCATAATTATTCAACAAGAACATCTATCTTGCACGCCCAAACACGAACGCAAAGATTCCCGATTTCAAAATTGGGTATTCGTACTTCCTTAGTATTTACGTGAGTGGGATCTTGGCAGGTACATATGATATGGTATATGCATTTATGATGCTTAGTATTTATAGCGACGTGCTCTAAAAGTAAGGATCGACAAGTTGCCACTTCTTCTCTTTACTTCACAGTGATGTGATGTTCGTTTTTATTTTCGTTGATCGTCGAGTTTGATCGACCTGTTACATATGTATATACCTATATCCATAACCTTATATTACCCAAAGAAAATCATTGATCAACAGGGAATTTTTATAATGATTAAACCTGGATTTTATATTCCAGAACTTTATCTAGGGATTTATATTTATAGCTTCACACTCTAGATGGAAGATACGTGTTCACGCACACTTATTCATATTCATCCTCGATAGACAACTCTGAACAACATGATTCTATCTCCCTCATCATCATCATTCATCATCATCAGTCCCGATGATGAACTCCAAATCACCATCAGCATACATTATTAAGAAATGACATCATCTTTCCATCTTCCATTCATCCCAGCCAGCCCGAAGCTCGGAACTCGGGTAATAAGGTCATGGAAGCCAGCCTCGCCCACATACAGTGCCACATACTCCGTACAGAACTCGTTTCGCTTCTGGTGGCGTAAAGGAAGTGAAAAGCTTCAGGGATATTAATCTTACAGTGATGAAAGTAAAAATTTCCGTATATCTCAGTGATTTGGAAGAGTATTGCGAGTGTGTTGTGGTAGGTAAATCATTCGTTTGTACGTACGTACGAGCGAGAATTTCGTATTACCAACCGCCAGAAAGTTACCTACCATACTCCTACACGAAATTGCATTTGAGAAATTTCTTCCATGCATCGCAGTATGCATGTAATTGATACTGTATCGTAATATTTCCTCGCTTGCTAGCTACCCTATCCTATCAGTAACCACCCAACGCCCATCCATCCATCCACCTACTGCGTACTTTCCGATCCATCATCCCCGAATTACCATCAAACCTCGTATTCAACCCCAGACAAACAAACAAATACTTCACTTCTATCCTTTCCCTCCATCGCATCCCATCCTTTCACCTACCTAATCTTTCCAAACCATGGAATACACAACCAATAAGAAGCCTCCCCCAAGATTCTAGACCATCGGATCTATCTCCTCCGCAAATGATTGGACAGTTCTAGAATCCCATATTGAGATTTTTGCGAAATTTTTCGCATGCGAGAAATTGATTGTTCTTTTCCTTGATTTTTTTTGTTTGGTTTGCATGCAGCTAATATGCTAGTTGCTGTTGGTCTGTGGTATCCTGGTGATAAGCCTCTTTTTTTGATTATGTTGTTGATTGTAGTTCGTATGGGTGTAGTATTTATGGAATGGATATTTTGTATTTTGGACTCAATATTTCATAGGGATGGTTTGAGGGGATGTTTTGAAAAGCTTTGATGAGATGATGTGGATTTGTGTAGCGAAGATAATTAAGGGGAAGGAGAATGGTTGATAGATTTCTCTTGGAGAATCACAAATGCGTCTCGAGAATTTGTTCTACTAGATTAGATTAGATGAGGTAGAAAATATGACGATCTATCTCATCGTGATGCTACTGGTCTGTGCATTTGATATACTCGGTGATCTTGTCTGTATCTAAGATCTTTGTTGGATTTGTAAGAGCAATCTCACTCCTCTTCTTACAAAGTGGAACTATCATCACCCTACCTAGTAAATACACCAACCCCAACCTCATGTCCTTACATCAGAATAAAAGCACCATAACCATAACCATACCCACACCCATATCCAGATCATATCCACCCCAAAAATCAAGCCAACTTCATCTCCTCAAGACTCAAACGAACAAAACAAAACACAACACAATACAACAATCCTCCAAATCCCTCAAACATTCCGTGCGCAAATAAAACCATACACACATACTCCGTGCAATCCATCCAAACAATAATTACAAGCGAAGAACCAGCCAGACCAGACACACCAAAAAGCACCCACCATCCCCAGCACCCAGCACACAAAGGCCTTTTCCGCCCCCCGTCCCGTTTTACCATCCCGTTTTACCATCCCAAATCCGCGCGTTCCAATCTTATTCCTATGCTTCGTATCCCTTTCAACTTCCTAGCCCTTTTACATTTCCAGGACACCCAGGTGTTGAGGCGTCCGGGATATGCATTGTAATATGAGACATGGCTTAGGGTTATAGAAAAGTGAGGTCATTGTGTGGGAGGTGAGTGAGTAGATAGATGGGTTAGTGGGGCTGGCCTAGTTAGTTTTAGAGTTTGGGGATCGTGATCAGTGTTGATGTTGGAATTGAGTAAATCGTGAATAGTAATAATTAAACCCGAAAGTAATCTTAGATGGATCTCGCTCCGTTCCGGTCCATCTACGGCGCAGCGGGAAGGGAGGTATTCTACTAGGTACTTGTCGATAGTAGATCTACGAGGAACGGGAAGATGAATTGATGAATGAATGGAGATTACAGAGCACTATATTTCCCATACGAGTTAATATTTATAAACTATTTTTTTAATACTCTATATAATCTTACAAAACCTTCTTTTAATATAGCAAAAATAGCAAAAATAGTATGATGTGGTATTTCAATTCTGAGTTTGAGTTTGATAACAGGAAGCGAGTGGGGCATTTTATTTCTAGCTTGCTTCTCTTATCATTTATATGTTTTGCGCAGGAGGTACGTCGTTCTCTGTATTAGATGTCTTATTAATTTACAGAGTAAAAAGAGAGATCGAAAGTTTAATTTTGTTGAGGATATAGGAGATGGTGAGATTATGGATGAGCTGATGGTGTGTGCTTGGTTATAAGGTTGATGGATAATTAGAGTTCAGTGGATTCTATTTTGAAAGCGCTTTTTTTGTGTATTAATATATTAATATATGAATACAATGTATTGGTGAATGTATAAGATTATGTTATATTATATTTAGTAAATACTTTATGTATCGATTGAGGATTATTAATATCAAAGAACTTATTTGCTTACTTACTCACTCATTTATATCCAAAAAAACAACTCCATTAACAACCCTAACAAACCCCAAGATAAAAAACCATACAATTTCAACGTCAATCCCAATCCATCTCCAACACATAGAACAACATTACTGAAACTCCAAACCCAAACTCCCTAGATTATTTCTTCCCCTTCCCCTTCCCCCTGAGCAGCATACACACCACCCTAACCCGGCATTTCCCACCCGCACCCGCAACAATATCACAATATTGGTATTGATATTGATGTTGTGTTACCTTCTCCTCGCCGTACATACTCCATACATACATAAACTCCGTACCGTAATTCATTCATCAAAGCAATAGCTCCCTTCCTCGTACCCATCTATTTGTGTATCAATCAATCAATCTAATCTATCTATCTAATCTGATCTAACCCGAGATGCACACGGCACAGCCGGCCACATAAGATGCTTCCGCGAAGTAAGATCATTATGTATGAAGTGAGATAGATGTAAGATATAGGATGTTAGATGTAAATAAGAGATTTGGGCTTGGGCTTGATATTGTTTGGAGAAGAGGGGAGATGAGGGGGAAAGAGGAGAAGAGGAGAATGAGTGGGTGCTATGTATGTAGTAGCCAGGTAGATAGACAATATGAAACGAGAGGGGTAATCTTTGGACAGAGAGATAGATGTATACGAGGATTGAATTCCCCGGCTTGTTAGATGCGAAATGATACGGAACACACGGATATCGATACGATGGAGTAGAATAGATTTGGATGTGGATGGGATACCTACAAGATTCATTGGGATCTTTAAACCCCGAGTTGAGGATTTGTCATTTATAATTTATGACTTATGGTTGCGCATATGTTTCTTTGCATGAAGACTTATACTTACCTAGTAGTTTAGTAAATGAGGTAGCTGGGTGGATGGGTGGGTGGGTTGGTGGAGTCAGATGAGATGAGATAGAGGTCACATGTTTATATCATTCGTACCCATCTATATACTACATACATACATACATACTAGGTACATACATACAGAGTACATACAAATCCATAATATTATCATTGATCCCTCCCTAGTACATTTATGACATTAGTAAAATAACAACAACCCACCTAATTCCTACAGAATCATACACCCTCAACCTCCCACTGGCATATAAGTTTTCTACTCTGCGGAGTAAATATGCATGCGCCTGTCCTGTCATGTGTGGTTGGTATTTATATCTACAGTATGTATATGCAAATTTTCTGCTGTGTAATATTGGATTTTTGGGGTTTTATATGTACATGTACATATACATATGGATATTACATTTGGCTTGCAGCTTACATATAACAAGCTTGCTTGCATAATCCTGCTAGAGATTATTTGCTGGGTGAGTTTTGTTTATTTGTATGTATGTAGTAAGTAGTATGTAGTAGGTATATAATAAGCAAGGATACATACATCATTCCCTCCCGCCCCCGCCTCCGCCTCCAAGATTCAAAAGAATGGAGGCTCCGGATATTGGAAATGACGGTTTCTCTCTGGGATCGGGATCGGACTCGGGATGGAGAAGGAATGGAGACGGAGATGGAGGTGGAGGGATATTGAGTAATAAGATTTATCAAAGACTCCGTACAGCAGATGTAGACGTAGGCAGGCAGCGCGGGTAACCTGACTCGGGTCCACAAATAAATACTAGCATTTAAGCGCTTTGGTTTCGTTGGAGATAACTGTAAGGTTATTGGACTTAGACTTGGACTAGGTACTGGACTGGACTGGACTGGGTATGTACTGTGTATGTAAGAGTACAGGACAGGATGGATGGATGGATGAATAGATCCACTCGTTTAATACTTACGGCGACGCGATGAGAAATCTCGATAAGGCTTTGTCTTGGCTAAGGCCGCCTACTGAGAGATTTACTGCGTACTGTAGTCTGTAC
>NW_001820828.1:159842-225513 GCF_000146945.2 Sclerotinia sclerotiorum 1980 UF-70
AAGTTGATGAGGAGGAGGAACTGATGAGTCCGCTATGAAATTGGACGAGGAGTTATGCGGAAAGGTTTCGTTTACAACGTAAATGTGCATATGGTATGGATCCAAGTCAGACCTTCCCCTCTTTTGCCAACTCTTCGAATGGAGTCAAGATATCCTCTTTCACGCATAGCATTTTAGGTCGTGATCCAATGATTGAATGACAGACAGTTGTTTTCATACAGTAGTTCAGGTAGAGATACTCCTTTACGATGTGGGGAATTTAGGGATAAAAGGTGACGATGAGATGTATTCATTTTGAGAGGGTGATTGATGGATGATGAGTCTGACTTTGTTAATATATTTAGGTAGGAAGGTAGGTAGGAAGGTAGTTGGGTAGTGGATGGCGAACATGTATGTATGCATTCAAATTCATACATATCAATGTAACGTAGGGAGTATCAACAACGATCAATTGTATAAAGGTATCGTACTCACGGTTATCAACAGGATCCACTATTTGATGAGAGGAGACACACAGATCATGTAGGGTATAGGGAGATGCTTCCCAAACTCTAATCGGCGTCAAATGTTTTAAAAGATGCAAGCAGTTAAGTTGGCTTTATCTCTAATGCCCTCATTTCCGTAAGGAGTTGGAAATGTCTACGCAGTACCTTTTGAACTTTTGAATCCATCCGCTGCCGCACTCGTACCATTTTTCTGGAAGGTTAAAAAAGAGAGGCATTGTTGATCAAGTGGGGCTCAAAGGGAAGGGGCCAAGGAGAATAAAGATTAATATGGGAATAGCCATCTGACCAATGAGATGGCCGGATAACGACACTCTATCGCATCAATGCTACTTATTTTAGAATAGATGCAATAGATAGGGTAAAAACTTGATTTATACCCTGATGTCGATTTTACAACAATAATATATAAACCCTGTAATAATAATAAGTAAAGTCAAGTTCGAGGCAATTGATATCATGAATCCTTGAAGAATATGTATTCATTTGATTAACCCGTCTTCATTGTCATCCTGTCAGTGTTAGGTAGTAATGAAATGAAATGGAATGGAATGATATGATTCCCTAACCCGCCTTTGATGTACAGCCGTCCCAGCAGAGAGTGAGAGTGAGAGTGAGAGTGAGAGTGAGAGTAGGGTGTCTTTCTACCCCGATGTGACCCGTTATCGTATTTCGTCTTTGACCTTCCGCCTTTCGCCTTCGTCAACGTATTATCTCCAATAACCTCACTTCACCTGGATAGAATTTCGGATCGACTCTATCTCTTGCCAAAATCGTTCAAGCTCTTGAGAAAATATCAATGCATACCATACCATACCATACAACGCCAGTGCCACACACACACAACACAATCAAAGCCACATCCCATTCAATCCAATCGAGTCCAGTCCAATCCATCCTAACCCCACCCGCGCATCCATGAAGAATGATAATATCCAAGCATCAACAATGAACAAGCATCAACCAGATCAATCAATCCATCCATCCATTCATCCATCCATCCATTATTCATTCAATTCACCACCACATTCAAGGTTCCAACTTGTAAACCAACTATTGACATCTCCCCCTCCCTCTCTAACCCCTCTCCTCCCACTTCAACTCCAGACAGACTAGGACCAAGCACTCACTCCTCTCAATCCAAACATGCATCAATACAAAATTCACCTCACCTCACTTCACCTAACCTAACCTAGGCCAAGCAAAGCAAAGCATTAAGCCATCGTAAGCCAAAAAAGAATCCACTAATAAATCCATTCTAACCCTCTAACCCTCCAATCCGTCTAACCAACCCACTTTGTATATATCAAGGTTATTTTTTAGAATCCTGGTTCATCACTTTTTGAACCTCTGGATTCTTTAGATTCTTATTAGTCTTGGATTCTTCGTTTCTTCTCCTCGTTCTCCTCTTTCTCCAACTTTTCGGTTTAACTACTAGTTGACTATTTGAATATTTGAATATTTGACTATTTGATTGCTTCATTGAATAGTCATTTAATTGATTAAATAAAAGCTGTTCTAGCTTACTTTACCATCCATCATCTTTTACCTTGTCTTTTGCCTTGCCTCACCTACCTTACCTTACTACCTACCTACCTACCTACCTACCTACCTACCTGGTCTCTTGTCTTGGCTTGACATCCCATTCAAATTCAATCATCACTCCGATCCACCCACCCGATCCCGCTTTTTTCTACCCTCCACGCCAACCCAAGCCATCCATCAACCCAAGCCATCCGTCAATCCATCCATAATCCCACACACACCCACCCATACAAATAATTTCATTCTAGGCCAACCCATCTCATCTCCTTCAAGGCTTCAACCTATTGAATAACACCTACCTATCATCGCCCATATCCGAGAATTCCCTCTTTTCTTTATTCTTCGAGGAACAATCAAACAATCCAATATTTTATTTTATTTTCGGGAGCCATATTTCTACGAATAACATCGAAATTAAGGAAAAGGAAGAGAGAATTGAATCAACTAATTGCTGCTATTGCTACTTTGCTGTTTGCCTTGATTTGATTGATCGGTAATAATTCACAAGACAATCATTCAAGCATTCACGCATTCCAGCATTTTCACCATACATCACCGTACGCCGTACTTCCGA
The DNA here is from genome assembly GCF_000146945.2 of Sclerotinia sclerotiorum 1980 UF-70. Classification (NCBI taxonomy): domain Eukaryota; kingdom Fungi; phylum Ascomycota; class Leotiomycetes; order Helotiales; family Sclerotiniaceae; genus Sclerotinia; species Sclerotinia sclerotiorum. The sequence goes on from NW_001820828.1 coordinate 162,465, forward strand.
TATCAAACATCAATCAATCACCTCATACCAAACACACCACTTATTATTACTACATCTCGACATTGAAAAGACAATCCAATTCAACCATCAGAACTTTGACATTATTCAAAATCAAGAACTAGATAAATGTCAAGAAACTAAGGATTTGACTTTTTGACTTCACTTCCGAGACACCCTCGAGAGATAGATTGATTACCCAACAAAACATTCTCATTCGAAACGCTTAAATTCTACGCCTCAATCAAAGCTTTGCCGCTTTCCTTATCGACTCTTTTGATTACGGAACGAAACCGGACATTAAATCTACGCAATCAACCAAACTTTCCCATCTTATTTATTTCTCTAATTCTTTTTTTATTTTTTTGTTTTTGGGATTTTTTTTGGAAAGGCTTTCTCGAGAGTTGCTTCCATCAAATCGAAAACATTATCTCTCTTTTTCGAAGCTTTTAGTCGCAGATTGGGACAAGAACGAAATAGCTGGAATACGCATTGGTTCTTTCTTATCTTGAACTTCTTACTTCTCTTCTCCCCCCAATCCGGAGTCACTTTTTTTCTGGGGTATTGAAAAAAATCTCCATTTCCTATGTAAGTTCCCACCCTCCCCCCCCCCCCCCCCCCAAAAGAAATTAAAAAAACATCCTATATCTACAACATCACCACGCAGTAGTAGCATCAGTTTGATTGCATCAATCTGTCTGTGAAAATTACCTACATGACACATACTCTCCCTCCACATCATCCATACATTCATACCACGTTTCCTAAAATCCTCTTTTTTTTCTTCATCTTCTCTCATGCAAGAATGAGAATGTAGCTGACCAGTCCTTTCCCCAACAAACAGCCCACAATTGTCAAGGATTCATTGGTCTTCTCTTCAATACTTAATGATAAGCCCAAACTAGGTTCGCTATCTTTCGACAAGCCCCCTCCCACCTCGAGTCGAATAGTTTTATCAATCTATCCAACATCTCAAAGAGGAAGAAGGAAAAAGAAGACAGCTGCTTGTCCAACAAATCTTTACACGTTGTAGGATGCCTTACACTCCACCCTCCCAACGGTCTCCTGCCAGCTCTACCACTCATTCCCCTGCTGTCTCGAGACGCTCCTCATACCAACTTAGCCATCATGCCCCAGCTCCCAGACCGGAGTTGCCAAGGTCCACTTCCTACCTCACTAGACATCGACGGACTCCTTCGGTTAAATCAACACCTTTTGGGCCAACACTAGACCCAACCCCTCCTGGCACGGCTGATAGTGAAAAGGGTCCAAGCCATGATACAAATAGTAGCTTGACTGCCTCTAGCAGTCTTCGACAATCACCCCCACCTGTTACAGACGATAACAAGATGCCTATCGGAGTAGTCATGTCACCGCCAGATTCCACTCAGAACTCTGATGAAGAGGACAATGGTTCAAGAGGGAGGAAGTTGGAAAATTTGGAGGAGTTACAAGCTGCTATTAGAGTCATCGAGCAACACCGAGAGAGTTCACCTAACCGGGCGTCATCAGAGATTGAGAGACTGACCCAAGCTATATCACTTCTACCCATCAACAAAGACACAAAGGAAACAAAGGATAAGCCAACGTCGGAGCACATTGAAAAGACCCAACCTCCTCGAAAGCTTCAACATCAAAGATCGAGCACGGAAACAGTTTTCCTCGATCTAAGAAGCAACCAGAACAACCAGTCGGCACCGGAGACCCCTACAACTGGCTCTGATGATGAGTTGAGTGATGAAGAAGCCGAGATGGCCAGAAGGAAGCCTCAGATGCTTAGGAAGAAGTCAGGAGAACTTGTTCGACCAGCTCTCCGTCCATCCTCTGCGAAGAGGCGCCCATCATCCATGCCGGGTACTCCTACATTCTCCAAGGCGGTTCATTTCGATTCACACCTCGAACATGTGCGCCACTTCCTTCAAGTCGATCGACCTCTCGCCGTCAGTGCTGGTTCTTCTCCGGTTGAATCATACGAAAGTGACTCGGAATTCCCATTCGGTCATGATGATGACTCCAACAACAGAGGACCACCTTTTGAATGGGAAATCATCATCTCCAACTTTCCACCCATGACTGCCTACCGAGCAGCGATGCCCATTCGTGTAGAGAGGGTTTTCCTATCGGCAGACAACAAGAACTTGATCGGAACTGTTGCTGTGACCAACTTGGCATTCAACAAGTTAGTCGTTGCAAGATTTACCTTGGATTACTGGAAGACCACATCGGAAGTCGTTGCTGAATACAACAATGATATCCGTCAACCGAAACATTCTGATGGATGTGATCGTTTTAACTTCAACATCAAGCTTGCCGACCAAGCTAACCTTGAAGCAAAGACGATGTTCTTCTGTGTCAAGTACTGTGTCAACGGTGTGGAATACTGGGATAATAACAACTCCACCAACTTCCAGATTGATTTCCGAAAGAAGGCCAAGTTGCAAAATGGAAAGAAGAGCTCACCAGCAGCATCAAGATCAGCCAACTCACTACCGAGAAGTAACAAAAGGTCACCACCGGCTGCTCCAATCAAGAAGTCGACTGCTTTTGACGACTTCTCTAATGACTTTGATTCCAAGTATCTGAACTCCAACTTCAAACTGCCGGTCGCAGATTACCTTGGAGACTCCAATACTGTAAGATTGAAGGGAGTCAAATCTGCTGTCACCTTGGCATCTGACAACCGCAGCCGACGTGCAACAATCAACACGAACACTGCAGGTGGTCAAGCCTTTGGTCACAGATATGACTTTGGTGCTTCTCTTAATGCTGCTATTAGTGCGGCTAACTCTTCCCTGGGTGAAAAGAGTGGTATCACCATGAAGTCAAAGAGACCTGCACCAATTAGTGAAACGAGAAAGTTTATCAACCATGATGAACAAGTATCACCACTTTCAATGTCAGCTCCAAAGACTTTTGACCACTCCACTCCATCCAAGACTTTACCTTCGGCGGGTACAAGCACAAGTGGAACAGATTCACCAAGACCCGTTGGTACTGAGAAGCCTGTACTGGCGTCACAATCATACAATGAACTTCTCGACAAGTATTGCTTCGTACGTACCAACGAACACCACTGGGCATAGTAAAGGGATTAAGCTAATTGAATATTGTATTATAGTTTGGGTCAGTGAAGAACTCGCCACAATTAAAAGATGGTACTGCGAGATCTGGTCAATATGATGGAAATAATGATGATGGTTACCTTTTTGGTTCCGTCGATTCAACGGCTAGCAATTCACCAATCACAATGCCACACATGAATCATCGATCTTCCTCTCATGGGGCAAGCCCTGAAGGTACTCGTTCCACATCGCCCGCTCCTATGACAGGCTTTGTTTCGGGTACGTCTCCGATGTATCCTTACCACATGCATGGTGGTTTTCCGTTCAACGACACTCATGCAGCAACAGCAATTCGAGGTTGAAACGAAACTCTTTGATGATGAAATTGTCAAATCAACAAATGAAACCTACTTACGATGACGATCATGAATACTCGAATCATGAAACGAAAATCTAATTCTCTCGAAAGGTACTTCTCGTATCCTTTGCGGATCAATCACCTCTTCATTGAGTTGTGACACCTCGATCCTTTACCAACCTTTTTCCTCTTCGACTGTTAATATATCTCTCTCCTCACGAATACGGCCTTCTCAATTCATATTTGTTTAGCATTTTTGCGAAGGGAGATATTTGGGCAGCATGCGAATGAAGGGAAAGATGATCATACTTCATGATCCTCTTGCTTTTACATTTTGCTATTGTACTTTTTAGCGTTCCTATTTTTCTTTGGGTGGTTGCGTTTTCTTTTCTTGCATGTCTTTTTTTTTTTTTTTTTCGCACTGCTGGTACTGCTACTATTGATTCAATTGGTTTGTTCTAATTTCGAATGAACCCGGTCATCATAGATTCTGGAGTTATCTGCTTTGGGGAATTGGGAGGCAAATCGTTTCCTCATCATTGATTGGGAATATCAAAGAGATGACCTCTTTTTTTCTTTTATGGGAAACGAAAGATTGATCCTTTGGTTATTGTACCGCATCGGATTGACGGTAGGAGGCAGAGAATGAATGGGGAGAACCAAAAAGTTATATTTATTATTGGATGGATGGAGGGACCCTGGTATATACGGAAGGGTAGGTGGAATGGTGATGGATGGTGGATACTTTGTTCATACAAAATGATGGTTATTTTATTTCTTTTTTTTTTGGGGGGGGGGGAAGGGGAGTCGAGGATGATTTGAAGAATTCCAGAGATATTGGAAGAACTAACCAGTGAGGAAAAACCACATGGTAGATTCGAATGGAATAGGTGGTGGATGATAAAGAATGGAATGGATTTTGGGCATGCGTGCATGGATTAAAAAAATCAAGCATTGAGAGAAGGAAATGATGAAGTGAAGGTGAAGCAGAAGGCAAAGATAAAAGTCAAGCAAAGGCCAAGGGGGAATCATTTGAGATTGAGATGATAAATGAATGATAAAAAAAAATCCATCATATTAAATTGTTTGTGTGTATGTGTGTTGTGATGATTGTGATGATTGAATGAGAGTGGCAATGAATACTTTATATGTACTGTAGTATGTAAATGAATATGATGAAAAGGAGGGGTAAAAGTCATAGTCTGACATCATACTTCTATAAACCCCCCCCCACTATACAAAAGATTGAGAAGGATGAGAAGTGATCTGCAAAAAGAGGTTGTAGATCATTAGGTTTACTGGGTAGATTGTTGGTAGAGTTGTTGGTAGAGTTGGTAGAGTGTAGGTAGGGTTCGGGTTGATCAGGGTTGATTAGGGTTGATTAGGGTGGGAAAATTGGGGATTTTGGGGATTTTGGGGGTTGGAGATTATGGCATGGGGAGATGAAGGATTGGGATGGGATGGAGGGTTGGGGGTTCTAGGGTTCTGGGGGGTTTGGAGTGGTAGAGGGGGAAGGGGGAAGGGGGAAAGGCGGAGAGGTGTGGGATTGTTTTGGAAGGGGTTAGATGGGATTCTATGGGATTGGGTACGCTTAGATAAGCTTAGGAATTCTGAATGCAGGATTTGAGGTTTTTGGTTAGAGTTAGAGTTAGGGTTAAGGTTTGAGTTGGGGTTTGAGTTAATGTTCTGGGGTGGAGGTGGAGGTAGAGATGGAGATGTATAGGGTGTGAGGAGGGGAGCGGGAAAGTCTAGGTGGAAATTGGGAGCACGGGATAGGAGAGAGCAATGGGGAGGAAGGGAGAGTCAAGAGGGGAAGAGAGGAAGTGGTTTATAACGAAGAGGCGAAGAAAGGGAAAAAATTAGATAGAGGGGTAGAGTAGAGTAAGAGAGAAGAATTCTTTTTTTTTTTTTGCTTTAATATTTATATTTATATTTACGTCTGAAAAAAAGAATAAAAAGAATTAATAGATTATATATTCCAAATCTTTATATATATGCTTGTTACTTGACTTGTAAGATTATAATCTTTTTTTAAAATAGTTTTAAAATAGTTTTATATATATAATGTTCTTTCTTTCTTGAATATATATTATAGTCTGAGTCGAGTATAAAATTATAAATTATTAATTGAAAATTTTAAAAATAGAAATTAAAAATCTTTAAAATATTAAAACTTTCTGTAAGATTATATCGAAGAATTTTTATAAAGTATATTTATTATTATAATAATAAATCATAATTTCTGCTAAAGTGAATGGTTCCTGCGTAGCACGTGCACAGGGTACTAGTCCTATTAGGACTAGATTGAGAAGCTCTCTATAGGAGAGCTTCGCACTTCACTAGAACTTAGATAGTGAGTGATTAATATACTAGACCAATATAGCCTCAGTTCTGCCCTATCAGCTTCCCACTATTCCCTGTGTAAGGTCATTCCTTTTAACAATTTTGTTACGTGACGGTTGTTACCCACTAGTGGCTCACGTGCACTAGCCCTTTATATAAAGACCTTCTTACTTAGAATCTTCTTAGTTCTTTAGTTTTAGATTCTAAGTGATTGAATTGACTCCGTTTACGACTTTTCCGTCACAAATTTCTAGTATTTTATTTATACCCACGGATAGAATTTTATAATTCAAGTTCTTTTAGAAAATTATAAGGAAATGATTTATGTATAAAAATTCATTAACAATTTAATATTTGACTGAGTAAGATTAAATATAAACAGGCTTGATTTATATATCCGGTATAATAGGGTTCTATATTTTTTTTAAAAAAATTTCTTTTATTATTATGGAGTAAGCTTATCCTTTTTAACTTTAAGATCTTTAAGTAAGTCTAATAGTTAGGTTAGTCCGTCCTTACTCCAGTATACTATATTAATATTAGCCTTAAGTATATATGTTACTTGTCTAACCAATCCTCTTTTATAACATAACTATAATACTCCCTCTATAAACTCCATCTCCTCCCATCCAACCCCATCCAACCCATTCCATCTCACCCGACACCGGAATCCCTAAATAGTTCTAGCTTACTTACGGAGTATATTACATACATACATACAGTACATACAAGCCTTACACTCATCAAAATTCAAAAGCAAGATTTCAAATGCAAGACATAAGACACAAAAACCTAAATAAAACTCCAAGACACAAAAGCAACATGACGTCAATAAGTTAAATATGAAACGGAAAATTGTAGATCATTTTAAGATTTTATCAGGCGAAATCGAGAGATTTCTCGATTTCGCGAGGGATTGTCGATGGGTGTGCCCTGGTCCCTTGGATGGGGATGGGATGGATGGGGATGCGGCTGGGTGGATCTGTGATGTGATGTGATGTGATGGGTGGATTTTATTTTTGGGTGGGTTGTGGAGTGAAGGAGTGGAGTGGAGTATGTAGTTATGAGTGGTGTTTATTTGAGCCTCGAAGCAAAGGATATAGAATCCGGAATCCGGAATTTGGATATCTAGATGTAGATGGAAAATGGGTACCTAGAATATCTCATTCCGTATTTCTTTTACTTTTTAACCGAGTAAATTTGGAGTAAGAGATTGATACCAAGGGGAGAGGTGAATGAGGTTACTCGTGCGAGAAGAAAATATTTCATGCTTCAATGTCTGTTCACTGAAGTAAGTATATATGTATTATAATAAGGTGATAAACTAAAACTAAAACCTTACATCTGATTCTTAAATACTAAATAATGGCTCATGGATTGATGCTTTTAGATAAGATGAAGTGTCATTTATTTACGAAGTTAATCTTCTAAGTATATTTTCAGATAGGCTACTTCATACTAGTGAGGTTGCTGCTGCGACAGACAGCTAGTTCTCATTCCGTTCCGTTCTGTTATGTGGTCTGTGATTCATGTGATTCATATGATGTGATATAATATGAACGATTCAAAAATTAAATTTACGGGGATTCAGGGGAGAAAATTAGACGCGGAGAATAAATGGGTGGGAGTCCGGATTGAGATTGTTTACGGAGTATGAAAAAATTCTTCATGATATCAGATAAGATATACGGACTCCGGAGTATGTATATGGAGAAGAGAAGAGAAGTGGAGGGAGGATATTATGACGACATTATTTATGCGTTATATCTGGGAGAGCGAAGTCTCTTTCTTTAAAAAAAAACTTTCTTCTATTTTGTTTTATGTTTTTGAGGTTTTTGAAGTTTTTGAAGTTTCTTATCTTGTTGGATGGCCCCGCTGTTGAGGAGAGTTTATTTCATAGTGTTTAATGCAGTGGCATTGGAGATATGGAGGACTGATGGTTTTATACCGGATGATGAATAATGCATAGGGGCTTTGAGGGATGATTTTTGATGCTTGTTCATTGTTGGGTTATGTAAATTTACTTGGGATCTGGGGTAATTCTCTAGCGAGATGAATGACGAGAGTTGATAGAGGTAGAATCGATAGAGGTGGTTTGGTAAATGTTTTCTGTTATTTGCTACTGGTTGTGAAATTTATACTCAAAGACTTCATTTCGACTGAGACTGTCTGGAGATCTATTTGGTTTGGTGTGAGTATGATTTTAGGGCTTGAAGCCTAAATTGCAATTATTGGATTCTTCGTCTGGGAAGTGAGGGCCTGTGAAGAAGTAATGTTCTAGTGAACTGAATAGTCGAGGAGATCGGACTTATGGAAAGATAGGTTACGGATTGGGAAAATGATGGATCTTAGGTGTGAGCTGTGAGAAGGATAAATGTTGAGATCCATGTTTGAGCGATCTGAGAGATACACACGATTTTCACCCTTCGTAAGAAAAGAATTACTATTTTTGAAAGACATGAGCAAGTGTCATGAAAATGCGAAATTCCCAGCTGGAATATGATGATGGTCATATTTTCTATCCCCAACCTTCTGCAACCATACAATTCAGCAAATTTCCATTTTAAGCTTGTCCACGGCCTTCTGAAAAGGATTTTCACTGAGGTATCGAGCTTTGGGCCTTAGATATCTTATGGATTTAACGGCTTTCTTACAAGATAAACCGGTCAAGTTCATGCGGAATTTACAAGTCCACCGGGAGTAGAGCAGATATCCATTCAAAACAATCAAAAATAACTCTAACAAACAACTCCACTACTAAATTTACCCTATAACCCATTCTCCTAGCTTTGATTTCCAACTACATCTCTTCAATCCCAAACATCCATTCCATTTCATTATATCTCATACCAACAGCGCCGAAAACTACACAAAGACAAAAACAACAATCATATCCTAACCCTACCTCCTCTCATCAAAATCTATCAAGTATCATGTTTCGTCATCACAATCCAAATCTTCAAGTAACAAGCACAACACTTCTCATCTCTTTCTTCGACGGAGTATTGAAAGAAAATACAGAGGAAAGCGAATGTATATGTCGAAATACAAGAATGAGTAGTGATAAAGCTATAAGTGGAGGATTGGCGAGGTGTAAACTTAAGAGGATGAGAAGTTTCATTGTATGCTTTGTGTGAGTTGCAATTGGTTTTTTGGTGTGGTTTGTGGGAATGGGATGAGATATGGTAGAATTTCTGAGGGCGAAGAGGAAGGGGCTGGAATGGAATGGTTGAAATGAGAATGGGGATGCAGAGTAGAGACCCGAGTATTTCATTGCTTTATTATTGTTTCCCCGATGTTATTTCAGTTTTTGATATTTCCCAAATTGAAAATTTTCAATTTGTTTCCGTGGACACCTCCGCAATGCATTAGGTGGAGCGGAATCCTGAATTCCTGTTACTCCTTTTGATGTAGACGAGCTCAAATTCCCTTTTGAGAGATACTCACATTCGTGATCCGGAGAATCTATAGTTAGTGCTACTAGGATGCGAGTAGTTTACCCAAGAATGAATTATCAAAGAACTTCTTCATAATTCACCACAAGCGCAGTGCTTAGGATTCTAAATCCGGGTTCTCGGGAGGAGCGGAGCGGTACTGTCGGACTATTTCTTTGTTACTTGGATATCTTCATGAACAATTCAGTGCGGGAAATAATGAAATAATGCAGTCTTTACATTAAATTAGTTGCTGTTTTACACTTTTGTATAGCTACTTCTTGCTACTAAGACATATATATCTCCGTGTCTCTAGACCTACTTAGCGGGGAAGTCATAGCGGAGCTATCGATGTCACACAGTGGGACAACAGTATATCTCCCTATCTTCCGCTCTGCACTCGAAAAACTACAGGAGTTCCGTCTGAGATTAAGAAGTGTCTCGGATATGACTATTGCGCGGATTTATTTCTTATTAAATCTTTACCAAAATATTTTCAAATGCATATAGTGATTATTGAGCAAGCACCAAAATAAAGACATCGATATATATTTGCACAGAATAAATACGTAAAGTTACCCATCATTTCACAGCCGAGTCTTCTTAACCCAAATGAAGATTCCCTCAAAACCTTGGAAGACTAGGAAGAGGCTCAGAAAACCCAAGTCCTCCATATGTCACCATTCAATTACCATAAGTCCATGAAATTACATTTACATGCTACAATATCATACCGGCGCGGAGCCATCCCAACTCATTTAAGCCTAGCCATGAAATCCCGCGCGGAGTAAGCAATATCCATTATTCATTTCTCCGCGACTCCTTTGAGAACTCCGCCATGAGCTATGATGCACATATTACACCTAAGCTCCGAAGATCCGCGCAGATACTTCCCCGGATAGTTACTTCGATTGGGGATTCTTTGAAATTGATATCAACGTGCTGAAGTGCGTAAAGACTATGGTTTACTCGTACACTTTTGCTTACATTCACTTTTTCCTAAGATTTAAGACTCAGTTATCTTTTGTAGAGTCTGTAATCTAGCGTTTTACTCTGAGACCTAGACCTGTCGCACGACAGGACGGTTTAATTTAGAAATTGGATGTGGGGTTTTGAAAGGCGGGGTGCAGTGCTAGAGTCCTCGGTAATTTTTCAACCCTGATGATAAATAATCAGATGGGATTTCCGGACTTGGACCGAGTTTTGAGGGGGAATATTGGGTGTTGATTTATTTGAGTTTTTGATTTGCAGGAGAAGAATGAAAAGAATATGTGTAATCGGGGAGATAGTATTATGGGTTTATAAGTATAGATCACGATATGAAAAAAGGAAGAGGGATGTGAGATTAGATTGGATGGTGCTACTGTAGCTACTTTTCTGGGTCTAGATGCAAGAAGGGTCTTTTAGCTCTTAGGGTATGACGTATGGTTTGTGATATGGAGAAAGTAAACAGTGTATATCGCTTCTCATTATCAGTTATATCTTTCTGTGTAGAGATTGTCCAAGTGGTTGTCAGATGTTGGGAATTTAGCATTCTATCATAATGCTCTTAGGGTACTTTAACCAATGAATCTTCCACATCTAAACAGATCAAACACCCATTGGTTTGATAATACCTCCGGAGAAGAGATGTGTATCCCTTTACCGTTTACCTTTTGGCGCATCGTTATACCATAATGAATGGACGACGGCCTGGTCTACGTATACGTACATCAGTGATTATTACCGAGCGACCTCTCGCGGACGTGTAATGTCTTTCAGGCAGGATTAGAATCATCATTTTAACCCGGAGTCACGTCGATACATACCAGTCTACAATTGGCACTACTAGAGCCACCATCGCAATTGCGCATGGCCAACTTGAAGCCAAAACAATTCCTTCTATCCCAAACCTGATAATCTATTCAGGCACATAAAATCGCCGCCCAAAACCGACAAAGAACCCTTGAAACCCAGCTCCATCAACCGATACTCCCGGCATGCATGTCTCATTCCCCACAACTCCAGACTCCAGACTCCAGATTCCAGATTCCAGATTCCACATCGAATCTTCATCGGAAAAAAGCAAAATTTCATGCCCAAGCTCAACACATCTCGAACAAAATTCAAACACATATCGATTCACCCCAGCCTTCGCAAAGTTTAATAACCTCGAGCCGAAAAATGAAGAACCACGTATTCCATCCCCACTTGTGTGGCGACCTGCACTGCACCCCTCACTCACGTGCAGAAGCGTGACCACGTATCTTACATGAACCACGTATGTAGGTCTTGAGACCCCACATGTTCATCTATTTATTTAATGAGAACATTTTGGGTTGCGGCGACAATGTCACATTGCACGTTGTGATGTTGGTTAAAGAGAACACTTGTCTAGGTGCATGTGAGCTTGGTAAATAAAAGATGTATTATGCCAAGACGCTTTGGAAAAACTACTTGAGTGATTAACTGACTGCATGAATAGCTGCATGAACCCAGTTGGTGCACTAGTCATGTACGCAAATGCACGAGTTCTGCAAAACTTCTCCAAAAGCCTTAGTTTAAAGTACGAAATGACTTTTTGCGTTCGTATTACTGCACACTTGCGTTGAAAAGGTTATAGTGTTGTTAGAAAAACTTAAAGATAGTAAATGCACCCAATACTACCCACTACCGAAGCAGGAAGAGGATTTTAAATCTTGGGGTTAGATTCAAAGAGATGTCTAGATGATACGATGGGATAAATCTAATATGAGGGATATAGAAGACGTACTTTGCATTGCAGGAAGCAGCTGTTTTTTCTAGATATGGAATCAAATGCATGAGATATATCACGTTTGAAACATACATATGCATCTGAGGAGGGTTTTTATGCGGCCTACAATGCCCTCTTGCAATTATATACTATATTCAGAGAATAAATCCTGAGCTAGGTTGCCTAGTATTCAATTTTCTGGCTGCGTTATATGTCACTCGCGAAATTGTGTGATAGGACGTGAAGATTAACGTGCTTAAAACTCATTCCTCTGTGTATGTGGCAACTAGACTAAGATTTTCCACTATCCGGAAAGAGTTATAACTGAAACAAGGTGGCGAATAGCTCTTGGATAAATCTTTGAATTTATATGCTTATCGCTAGGTCAACCTAAATCTGTACCCTATGTTACTTACCTATAGTGGTAGTAAGCAGACATAGAATTTTAACACCCATCTTAATAAAATTTCTGGTTGATTTATTATACAGGAAGTGCGACATTGTACATCTGCACGTAGCTTGCACTCATCCGCATGTATACCTGACCTCCAGATTAGGTACCACACTATCAACAGTATTGGGGAGGATTATTTTAGAAATGAAAATATGACTAGTCGCTGGTTGATCGATATGTGTATGGATATATGACAAGTGAGGAGAATTTATTGAATACATCGACCACTAAACAGACTATGCTCCAGTGGTTGAACAGCAATGATTATGTCACTCGAGCTCGGCCGTTCATGCTTAAGATATTTTCATGGAAAGATCTATCGTTTATCATTACATAAAAGAATGTGATGAAGATATATCAGTCCTTCCCGCCGGAGACTCAAATTAACAAGTGTAAACAGAAAATAAAATTCGCCACAATCCCCCAAACTCCGTAACCCCTACACGAAGAGCCAACTCAGCATGTCCTAAACTCCAAGCTATCAGATAAATTATATCATCGAATGTTTGAGAAGCTGTAAGGCACAAAGATTGGTTCGATGACTCGAACAGATTTAATCCTTCAAATGATTCCAAGAATCAACCAAAAATGCTTCCAATTATTGGACTGCACCCTGGAGGTCAAAGATCGTATGCCCAGCCCAGAAACCAAATTCTGAAGGAATCTCAAGAAGCTTGGAGCGAACCCTAGCAATACGACCCTAAATAGTAGCTGAGTCGAGCCAAAACCGATGCCTTCCTCTGCTCTCTCATCATCCTCACCCTCTTCCCCTCGTCAACATGCTTTCCTTAAAATGTCCCTCCGCCTCGTCGCTCTCTCCCTCCTCCTTTTCCTCACCGCTCCCTCTTCCATCTTCCTCATCCTCCTTTTTCGTGCGCTTTTCGCCAACATCGACCTCTTTATTCTCCTTCTTCTCGTCAGAATCCATGTTCTGTGACCCATGCCATGATGAATATGCAAAGTTAATACTCAATTAGTCTGAGCTCGACATCAAAGGCTCCGGAAGAGGAGTCTCTCTTAGTGAACGCGGCGTGTCACCTTCTCTCTCATTTTCCCGTGCCCCCAAGGAACTCTCTAGTTGTCTGGTATCTTCAATGCTGCCACTGGCAGGAAAATAAAGATGGCAGAATACTCCACATTCTGGCATCTCACATTCCGGAAGAGAGAAGACATCCACCTCATTGTCCCCTCAACATGACGTCTTTCAAATCAAGAATTTCCTTGACCAGACTGCGAGTCATGTTGGGTTTGAGGAGTTCCTGTCTATGAGGTCATTAGCACTTCAATTATTGTTTTACTAAAAGGATGAAACTCAGGTTGACTTACTGCACGATTGCAAGCATCGTTCGCAATTGCCACCTCGACCACTTCTTAGAGGTTCAAGACCTTGTCGTAGCCCATTGATAGCTTAGTAACATCCATGGTTTGTGTAATAGATGTTATGTTCACAAGTTTCTTAATTTGGGTACGAAGAAATTGTAATGAGGAAATATTGTTGAACTGGTAGGAAAACAAAGATTCTTGGACAAGACAGCCTTAATATGGATTTTTGAAAATGCTAATCCTCATTTCAAATAAAATTGAGGAGCTTAATCGAGGCGGAAAACTTTCCTTCAGTCCAAATGGAAATCTAGTGTAGAATTGAAGTCGACACTGGGCCAAGAATGAGAGTAAGTACACTTACACTTACTTGCAAACAACCTATCATTCAACTATGAATCGAAGGTTGTGATAATAGCTAACGCTGTAATGTGAGGCTTTGGGGACTAGGTTGCTCAAAACCCGTTGGCGTGAAGAAGCCGGTCATAGACCAGTCGCATTAGCATCGGCTTTTGATAGATATCAATTTGATATCATCGGTCGCCTTCCATTAGGAAGAAAATTAGCAGCAGACATGCGGAATCACAAACTATATACATGTGGGTCTGCTTACTGTAAGACGAGAGGCAGGAAGGCTCGACTTCTAACCTTCCTGCCAGAGAAGACCACACCTGGAACCATATAGTTGTGGTAACATGTTCAACCAAATCTCTAAGTCGGTTTGAACAAGAAATGCCCCAAGCTCATCACTTTAAACTTTCTACTGGAACGCTTGAGGGAGTAGACTCTGGTCTTTGGAAGAAGAACCGGGCACAGAGCGTGGGGTTATATGAAGTAATCGAATTCGAAGCTCACATTTTAGTAACTGACCAGCCAATATGCCGAAAGCCAAATGCCGACCTCATCATTACATCAAAAGTCTACATTGAAGATACTTCCATCGTTTGGGCTTCCCAAATTTGAATTGGTGCATAACAGAAAAGTGCATGTATCCAAGATATCGGTTTCAGGGGCTTATGATAACTGTCAGTTACCATGGGATGAATTTACATCGAACAGTAGGTAATTTTAGACGTGCTGACATTTGCCGGGCTTTTATTGGTGCCTTTCAAGATATGGGGAGTGATGACTAATCATAATATCTGATGCTGATCAATCACGAACCTTGGAAAATTACTCGATAACCACCGTAGGTTACTAAAGGTAAATATAAACCAAAGCAATTCTGTCAAGCAACACCCAACAACCATTCGCCCATATACTTCAGCAGTTTCTATCTGAATCCGATAGCTCCGATATTATCACTGCATTCATCCAGCAATCGTACTCGAATTACGTCCAATATCTCACCAATTGACTCCAAAAACCCCTCCAAAACATGAAGAATTCCGCCCTTTCCTGCTTGCATTGTCTACGAACTCGCGCTCCTCTTCTAAGTAATTCGATTGCGCGATCCTCAAATATGCGCAGTGTGAAAAATTGCGCTGCAGCTGCACAAAACATTCGTTCATACTCTATTTCCGCAATCAATTCACCCCGCTATCTCCCACGAACCCGAGCTCTTTACCCCTCATCTGCACCACTATCCCACCTTAGATACTACAGCGATTCAACCTCCACAATCAAAGGTACCATCGGAGCCGGCGCAGAAGGTGTTGCACAGGAAGAAGCTCGAGCGGCAGACATACTTCAGGCACCCAATCACCTCGATGAAGCAGAAAAAAATATATGGGATAAATTATCCCGCGAGCTTCAACCTACGAAATTACAGGTGCAGGATATAAGTGGTGGGTGTGGGAGTATGTATGGAATTGAGGTAGTGAGTGAAAAGTTTAGAGGGTTGAATATGTTGAAACAACAAAGATTGGTTAATAAGGTTTTGGGGGAGGAAATCAAGGGGTGGCATGGTGTGCAGTTGAGGACTAGTGTGCCTTGAGGGATTGCAATTAGTGGAAGGTGATTAGTACAGAGGAATATATGTATAATGGGGTATCTGACCAGTTGGTTGCATTGGAGAAATAATGCTGGTTGGAATGAAATGAACGTATTTCTAGTGGATGAGCGGATCACAAATGCTAGTTGTACATTATGGGTCGAATATTGGCATTTATGAATAAATAAAGTAATGACAGAGACGAATCCTTAATCAAGCCCAGGGTCTTCCCCTCTCATTTTCCAACAACAAAACGTGGTTCATGCCATATGTCATTCGAGAGAAACAAATGATAATCATTCATTGATATCCAACGTTGATACTCTTATCCCCCATCCAACTTCCGAACATTCACTTAAAAACACCCCTTCGCTTCTAGAGCTTTGTTGCACATCTTCACGAGCCGTATAGCTACACCAGCTTAGCGACTCAATCTAAACACTACCTAGGTACCTAGTACTCATCCGACCTTTCTTTATACTCCTCAGGATTCACTTATCATAATCCCTCTTTATCCAACAAACCTCCTAAAAGCTACTCATCTGACTCACCGCGTATCCCGCATCCTTACAAAGAGCAAATCGCGTAACTATTGTATTGATAGATAGAATAGCAAAACCGAGATTCCTAGGAATAAGTTAGGCTAAGCTGATAAGTTGGATTCTTGTTTGTTTACTATTTCTTATTGCTAGGTTAGAGAATGCCTGTGTTGGTTATATTTATATCTATTTTTATTCCTGTTATATCTTCTGATTTAGTTGCAACACTTGGGAGTATTACCGTCGAAATTCCCATCTCTGATAGGAGGACTCGCTTCATGGGTTACATCACCAGATGAGATGGGCATATTTATTGGTTTTTATGCTGGTATGGACTTAAGTTATACTAAGATTACATATATTCTTTTCATACATACCTAGTATCTTTGTAATCTTATGTCTAGATCATTCTAAATATCATACTAGCTGGCTATAGAACACTTGAATACTAGTTACAGGAATGTACTTTAATCTGAGAAGATATATAAGGTAAGGTAGGGTAAGATATACATACCGAGTCAGCCGGTGTTTTTGTATGCGATATTTTGAAAGTGAGAAAGAAGTATAATATATATCCTCTTTTAGTTTAGATATGCTAGGAATTTTATCGGGCGTGTGTTGCTCAATTGGTCGGTTTTAAATCGTATGTTAGCTGCTGCCGGCTAGGAAATTGGGGATTCGATATGCGTCGCTGGGATCGTCATGTCGTTTAGATATTGCCGCGAGATTTGTACGTTATAGGTAGCTAGTAACATACTCTAAGGCGTCGTACTAGTAGCACTATCACGAGCGCGATGTGTGGTGGTAGCGGGCGCTAGCAGGAGATATCGAGGTTGTTCATCTGGTACCGGATAGATTATATTCCGCAACACCTCAAACTCGGGATGAAATAGCCGCTGCTGCAGTTTTAATCCCGCCCGATTCTTACGGAGATTTTATTGTTCCAGTTGTGTGATATAGAAGTAGAACGTGTGGGGATTTTCTAATAAGGTAAAGCTAGGTTAGATGCTGATGATAGTAAACCATTCGTCTTGTAAGACTTGCAAATACACTGCCAAAAATGGGTTTGCTTTGCTCTCTTTAAAGTGTCTAATTCTAACAACTTTGTTACTACTCTCTGATCTACTCTTACCCCAAACGCTACGCAATATATTAAGTATTTACCGTCCCATATCTATCTCCCACTGCGCCTTAAAAACATTCTCTAACTTATCGGGAGCCTGATCTGGAAACTTTTCTACAATACATTTCAATACTTCTTCAAAAAGAATCTTGTAGGCTTCCCCACTGAAATGTAGACCTAGGAGTTTTGCATTAGTATATATATATATTGCATGTAATTCCCCTTTTCGTGTGAATTAAGTCAACTGACGTACCATCATACAGCAATTTCGTGAGATTAGGATCTCTGCCATTTTCTTCTAGGCCCGGCATTTTGGCTGGATCATCTCCTTCTTTCCATCTATTGGGATATAAATGTTAGTTGAAAGCTTTCACTATGATTATCAAGTACCTCGACAAAATTTCAAGAGTCACAATCAAATCGCCACATACCCACAAGCACCCATAAACGCAGTCCATAAATCCACAATGCCTAACTCATGTTCCTCCCCAATCCTCACCACTTCATCCCTATACTCCCTCGTATCTCTCACCCGTCTAGGATCATCCGAATATCCCCACTCACCATTCGTAACCCTACAGGTTGCCTCATCAACCGGTGCTGGCGTTACTAGTATAATTCTCGGTCCGTGAGCTTGAATGAGAGGATGAGAGATAAGTTTCCTTATATTTTGGATGAATTGGGGAAGAGGAACATATTGGTTTGCGGAGGGGCCACGGTTCAGATCATTGGCGCCGAAGAAGATGAGCTGATAGATGTTAGAATTTTCTGTAGATTAGGTTGGATTTGGGTAGATATGTAAGGTTCTTACTAGAAAACGAATTTTGGCTTGAGAGGGAGTGGGGAGGAATTGTGGGAGAACTTCGAGTGCGTGGTTGGTGTTGTAGGCACTAGAAGTTGGTTAGTGGATAGATATATTGAGAGTTTCCGGGGTAAATCCGTAGAAAACGAACCTGAAGCCTCGATTTATGACATCAAGTTTTCGGGCGTATGCTAGGAAAATATTAGCGAATCTTTTAACCTGGAGACTTAGGATGGGGATTTTCTCTCAAACAATCGATCAAGAGTTATATTGCGGAGTATGTGATTCATACCATTCTGAAGTGCAGATGCAAATGAGAACCCATTAGGTTCGTTTGAGCCCTGAGTAATACTATCACCTGGAGCGATACATCAGTATTGAAACTCTTCATCAATCTCGAGATCCACCAACCAAACAATATAAACTGATCATAAGGCGCCTGGAAGTTTTAGCATCAATAGTTCATGTAATGCATATGCTTGCTCTGTAGAACATCGAACACTCACCATTTCAACCTTCCAGTATGTTTTTCTGAAAACTAATCAAGAAATAATCCCAAGCCAAAGTAAGACTACCTGGTACTTCAAGATGCACACAAATCGTTAAGACGCTTGAATACCCAAAACTCGGTACCTCACACCAAAATTTACCTAGAACTGAAGTCCGCATGACGAGCAGCCTTTTATCTTGAAAACTTGCGATAGAAGCATTTATCCAGAAGAACTAACGATAAGTCCCACACTTGGGTGATCAATTTAGCCAGCATTCGATCCTTGCAACTTATCTTCTCCAAATTGAAGAGTGTGGGGCAAACCTACCCCGCCATGGAGTAAGACGTGACAGTGATGGAGGGTGAACTTTTATGATAATTATTAAATTAACATAAGAGCAATAATCCCAACATGATGGAAAATTTCTAGGTTAGCTTTAACCTACAGATTCAAAGTCTGTCCGTAAAACCGAAGAATCATCAAAAACACAAACCTCAGTAATGAGATTACCATCGCGTCGATAATGCCCAAACTAGAAAACTTCCTAGATCTCAGAGAGGCCCTGTGTCCTGATTTATACATCGGCTACGGGAACACAGCTCTTCAGGTCAAAGGCGCATAAATATCCACCGAAAATGTATCTACATGCGGGACATATTTGGCCTACTCCTGGAAGCGTAAGGATTCCAGTATCCGTGACGATACGGTTTTCTCCTGCCGCAAAATAGTCGAAAAATGTTCGGCTGTGAAATCTTAGAGCGTCACTGCACATTAATTTTCGTCCTCTTAGTCGCGGATTATTCTTCTAGGAGGCAAAAGTGGCCTGGTTGATGAATATGGATTGAAATATCAGAGAGCTGTTGAGAAATAGAGTTACAACCTCGAACCGCTGTTTCATTGAATATCCATCAAGATCTGAAAAGGAGGTATAGCGAATTTCGGATCAGGAGAATTGAGAACTAAATGAAGGTGTTCAAACACAGAGTGAGTTACAGTAGGCCATACAAATCGTTGGGCCATGTGTGTGGTAAAAGTGTATGGGATGAAATTCAAGGAAAAGTAAGGTAGGTGTAGCTTTCTTAACCGCATTACATGGAAACTACTAATAGCATGTGGTTAGGAGAGTCCACTGGATAGCGAGGCCGTGGAAGAGTGAGAGGGTTTGAGATCGCATGTTTGCAGATCTAATGCGGAAGACATGTGATTATCCCAACTAGTATGCGTCTGCAGCTTGCGGATATCGTGGATTACCAAAATACACAATGGAGGAATCTAAATTAGTTTTGGTAAGTTTATTGTCATATGGTATGAATATTTATACGGGCATTCCGCGTGAGATATAAAGATATTCCAGCTAATCTAACTAATCGTTCAAGAAATCGACAAGTTAGATACCAATTCCCAAGCAGTGGCCAGGGAATCTCAAAGCGATACTTCTCGGTTAAGAACATACCCAGACGGACTCTGAGGATTTTTTGAAATTGATTTAGGCTCGTTATTCGGTGCCAATTTTTATCACTGAGAATGGTGAGATCTTAGCAATGCAAAGAGTCAAACGCATAGAGTGATGAAGTCTTGGGCATAAGTTCCACATTGAGATTTTTGGGGGAGACATCGATACAGTAATTAAGTAAGGTAAACCTGTGAAAGAAGACAGAATCGATATTAGATGGTAAGATTACTTTGCATATAATTTTACGGATAATAATAGTAAGTTATCCATTATTCCAATGATCAGGTAGGCCTAACTGGAAATACACTGATAAATCCAACATGACATTTTAAAGACTTTATTTGAGTTGAAAAAGAAGAACAGTTAATCAACCTACCTAGGTATACTAATAAGAAGTTCTGCACCTTTTATCAAAGATCTCTTTCTCTATATTACTACATAGGTAGCCACCCATCAAATATCAATAACACAATAACAGTATCATCTAAATCTAAATCCAGTACAAGACTAACCATGTAAAAAATAAAGACAAGAAGTAGGTAAGTAATCAAACTATACGTGACTCTGCAGCACTCCCATAATCAATACCCCTCAATCCAAACAATATAAAACTCTAATATACTTCCTTCTTCCTTCAAATTTACCTTCAACTTTAATTTATCACCACCATTAATCCACTAATTACTTATCAGAATCTCCTAATCTTACTTTTTTCACTTTTCACATCTCAGGATACCTAGATAGATATAAATACACCGAGTAATCAAGAAATAAACAATTCCAGCTAGCTCAAGAGATAATCTTACAATAAATCACAATCTCAACATCCACAATACCGACAAATAATAAACACCCACCTTGAACATAAAAAAAAAACATACGAGAATCCAGTCGTCTGAGCAAGCAACTCTTCAAAGAAAAAATCTTCGATACCTACCTAGTAGCTTGATTTTATACTTTAGTAACTTCACACACGAACTTGTTCTGTTGTCTAATTAGATTGGGTTAGGATAGATTAGGTTAGGTTAGGTTAATCTAATGAAGAGGAGAGGTGATGAGAGATAATGAGTTAGATATAACTCTATTAAGGTTTCCATGTGTAATTCAATTTTTATTTATTTATTATTTAGGTAGGTAGTTACCAAGGTAGGTAAGGTTTTATTATAATTAAGTACCTATTAAGATTCAACATACCTATTCTTACATTGAATCTGTGTTTTGATAAACACTTATCGTGATAATGATACTGGTACTGAGGAGACATCTTTTGTTTGTTCTATACTCTTATTATCCCAAGATTCGGGAATGATTATTTAATTCTATAATACTGTTTCCCTTATTCTTTTTTCGATATCTTATATAGGTAAGTCCTATTCCCATTTCCATCTCCATACCCCCCCCCCCTTCTTCTTCTTCTTCTTCTTCTTCTTCTTCATTATCTTCTCCACCCTGATACTTCGAAAGTAAAACCCCCCTCGCAAGACCCCTCCCACCATCATCCATCTCCAAAGATCTCCCCAAACCATCCTGATCCTCCAAAGCCATCCTCATCGCCATCTCAATAGCGAAAAAAAAAAAAAAAATGCGTAGGATCCATCCGATGAAACCTGCAAAAACGAAAATGAGGAGCCTGACCCTTCAAATCCAAAGACAAGGTAAGATCTTACTATTTTGCAAATTATCATGATGTAGTAAATTACCAAAAGAATTAACTAACTAGACTTTTTTCCGTGTACCAATATTCCCACTCGGGCCCATCATCATTTGCGTCTTCGGCATGTGTAAATATGAGATTGGCTATATATGCGTAGACTGGGGAAGCGTTTTACTACCATCACTATCATGTTTTGGAAATGTGTCATGATGCTACGAGGGAGATGGTGTCGTACGGGTTGTCCAGGACATGCACAATAGTAGGGTTCAGTCAAAATAGCTACGGATGTTAAAATGGTAAGTTCTCTGATACAATTGATATAAAATCGAGGTACGCGAGAGAGAAATGATTGTAGCCCGTGATGATTGGGATGAATACTCGATCTACAACCCTTGACGAAGCGAGCTGCATATTGCATGTGTTTAATAGGAGATCCAATGACGAAATTGTTATGTTCGTAGAAATTTTGTGCAGCATCTTGATGCATTGCTTTGCTTACTTGGAGAAGGGCGAGTCCACCTTTAAGCGGCGTACGATTTTTCTTCTCGGGATGTTTGTGTGGAAGTGTATCCATTGGTGATGTGATTTGAATTGGATTCTCCTTGATCATTATGAAACTATATATCATCTCTCGAACTTCGAATGGTAGATGGGGAAATGTAACTCTCGGTTGACTTTCGGTGACGTTGGAGATGTCGGTGGCATTTTTAGTTTGATTTCTTCTTTTTGGATTGACTCCTTTCGGATTTGATGAACTGACTCGTTTTTCGACCAACTGCTTTTGATGGTATTTTACCTCCCAGCTTGTTGGCCGTCTTGAGCTTGGTGGTACGAGATTTAGGCATGGTTGATAGTGTTCTGAGCTGTAGTGGTACCGGAGCATTTCTTGTGGTGAGGAAGATGTTGTGAGAGTATGTTGTGAGGAAGATGTTGTGCAGATTGAGGAAATATATGCAAAAATCTTATTGTGCGCCGCACTTGATGGTAGTATGGCATACTAATTGATAGTATGATCTTGGTTGACCTTATCTTCTCAATACTAACCTTACTCGTGGAGCTAGGTGTCCGTACAGTGTACCATATTCAATTGGTAGCTTTCACCAAGCTAAAAGTTCATGTTGAGTCAAAATAATTTAGTTGGTCTCAAAATCAAGTAGTTTTATTCTAGCTTGATCAAATTCACCAGATGAATACCCTACCGTACGATATGAATGCAATATACGCTACTCTGTCGTCGATTGACTAATGTATAGAATAGACATATCGATATATATAGTGTAAGTGATGTCTGACCGTCTGTCTCCATATGGCCAAACATTATAATGCGGCTGAGGATGCATCTTCAAATTTGGAGAGAGAGGATGGTACAAACATTTGTAAGATCTTACTCCGTAGCCTGACGTAAGGCTACCTATGCCAGACGTAAGGCTACCTATGCCAAGCGACTAAAAAATCGCTTCGGATATGTTTGATTGATTGATTTTATTAACGTCCATCTTCAGTCCAAGACTATATAGGACGGCTAGGCCCTAAGGGCCTAACGGGTAACTTTTTAATTTACAATATTGGATATGATCTAATTGGGGAAGTGAAAACAAATGCTGGGGAACAGTGCCCGCTCATTATACGCATTGCATATAATAAAAAGATTTTGAAAATCAAGAAATTGTGAGGAGGTCAAACCCCTCTCTTATTTCCTCAACTGCTTCTTCTTCATTCTCTTCTCCTCTCTCCTCTTCCACTACTACTCCTTCCTCTATTACTTCTTGTTCAAGAGTCCTTGCTAGATGCCATGCCCTTGTAGCGATTTTAGTGATATTGATAAATTTGATAGCTAATTCGATACCTATTTTTGTATGCAATAGGAATTGTATAGTGTTTTTGGATAATGGTATCTTCTTAAAGATCTCTTTTCTTTTTGTTTTATATATAGGACAGCTAATAAGGAGGTGTTGTGGTGCCTCAATATTACTGCATATACATTTGTTATTGGTGAGTTTGAAACGATGTAAGTAGGATTTGATATATCCGTGACCTAATTTGAGTTGAAAGAATGCGCTAGCAGTATTTCGAGTAGTTCCGCTTGGTAGCTTGATTTTGGAACCTATTTTCCATGGAAATAGCTTCGAGTAAGTTGATGGGGATTGGTTTGATCTGAGTTCGTATTGTTTGAGAGTATCAAGCCATTGATCTGAGGCATATTCTTTGACAGTCATACCTAGTAGTCCAAAGCTTGTTTCGTTCGAGATAGGTTGTATTGTGGTTGCTTCCTTGGCTAGCTTATCTGCTAGCTCATTTCCTTCAACTGAGGTATGACCAGGAACCCAATTTAAGGAGATTTCGGCTCCTTTTGCTCTGATAACCTCTGCTGCTTTGATCGCTCTTATCTGATTGGCTTGTCCTGGGTGATCTGAAGGAGTTTTTAAGCGGTATAAACCAGCTTGATTATCCGAGTAGATTTTGAACTTTTGACCAGTATAAGCGATTGAGCTAGCGTATTCAATAGCTCTTGTAACTCCAAAAAGCTCTCCATTATATACTAATTGATTAGTACCAATATTGCTTCGCTCTTGATATAGAATTCGATTATTTGATTGTATGGCTACTATGCCTACTCCAATACCTATTCCCTTTTCGGTGGAGGAGGCATCAGTGTAAATATAGGTGGTATCTTTATCCCTATGTTTGAAAATAATATTATGAAGAATGGCAGCATCTTCTTTTGACGAATTGCTAATGTTAACTCGGAAGGGGGTTTCTCTTTTCCATGGGGGGAAGTTAAAATGAATGATCTTTTCGAGTGAGGAAGGGTTGAAGTCCTGGTTTATCGATTCTTTGATTTTATCCAGTTGAGTAGGTTTATATCGTTTTCTTCGAGGGGTAGAGATCGCATCCAAATTGGCTTGATATTGGATTAGTGGTGCTTTTTCGATATTGATTGGATGATTTGGTGAAAGTTTAGCTAAACGGAATGCGTATTGCCTAATATTCGAGTCTAATCGAATTTTTGAGGGTTTTAAGCCTGCTTCTACTTCCATTGGAGGAATTGGAGCAGTTTTGAATACTCCTAATATCTTTCGAAGAGCTAGATTTTGAAGTGATTGCATCATATCCTTGAAATGGGCTTGGCCTCTCCACCAAATCACTGATGCGTAATCGGCTATACTGGTCACACATGCTATATATAACTGTCTAAGAGCTTTCGGACTGAGGCCCTTTTCGATATTAGCTAATCGGGCCATTCGATGGAAGGCTCCTTTTGCTTGTGTGATTCGAATATTAACATGTTGATTGAATTTGAGGCTCGGGTCGAACCATATTCCCAACCATCTAATTAGAGATTGAGGTATAATTATTTCCGAATTGGGTAGTTTGATTGGGTAGTTTTTCGTCAATTTGGATGATGAAAAGTGCATTAGCTCTGTTTTTGCTAGGTCGAATTGAATAGCATTCTTTGAGCTGAGTTCGTAGATTTGTTTTGTAGCTCTCTCTAGAGATTTGATATTCTTTTTCCATGTAGATGAATTGGTGATTAGGGCAATATCATCAATATAGGAAAGAAATTTGATCGAATTGGATAAAAAGAGGTCCCTAATGTATATAAGGAAGAGAATTGGAGAAATTGGACTGCCTTGTGGTATTCCGGTCGAAATTGGCTTGAAAGATTCGATTTGGTTATTAAAGGATAGTTTTAGTTGTCTTTGTTGAAGAAATGAAGCTATCCAGGAGATGAGATTCGTCGGTAGTCTTAACTTCTTGCAGATATCCAGTAGTCGATTTTTTGAAACGTGATCGAATGCTCCCTTTATATCCATAAATAATATTGAGGTCTTCTTGTTAGCTTGCTTGTTTCTTTCGATTTCTGTTGTTAATAGAAGTGCAGCATCGATTGCTGATTTCTTTTGGCGGCCTCCTATTTGACTCTTGTGTAGAAGGTGGGTAGTTTCCGCTAAATATCCTAATCGTTGAGCTAGAATCCTTTCACTAATTTTTCCCAGACAGTTTAAGAGTGCAATCACTCTATATGCTTTTGGAAGTGAGTAATCAGGTTTTGAGGCTTTCTTTAGAATAGCTCCAGTAGCTTGTTTCCAGCATTTAGGGTGATATCCGAGATTGAGGAGTTTGCTGAAAAGAGTAAAAAAGATCTGTGGGATTGCTTTGTAGGCCTTTGTAATGATTTCTTGAGTGATCCCATCTGGACCAGGGGTCTTTCCTTGTATCTTAGCTGAGCAGGCATTACTTAATTCGATTTGAGAGAGATTGAGCCATTCCCATTTCTTGAGATTGTTTATACCCTACCCATTGTGGTTTTAGAGTAGTAGGAGGGGGAGGGAATAAAGTCGATCTGAAAGCAGAGCATTTTCCTTCAAAAGAGCTTTCTGATGAAATATCCGGTATCCTTTGATCTTGGAAGTCTTTGGTATAGGTCATTGCTTTGAAAACTGTCTGTGTATCCTCCTTTTCTAGGAAATCATTCCAATGATCCTTTTTTGCTGTTTTAATAGCTTGAAAGTATTTGTTTCTAGCAATTCGATATTCTTCCTTAAGATTAGGGTTCTCTCGATTTGATTCGATTGATTGCTTTGCTTTTCCTAGCTCTTTTCGAAGATTTTTCAACTCGGGTGACCACCATGGTTTAGCTCTTTTGATTGAAACAACTTTGGGTATACACCTTTCTGTTGCTTTTTGGATAATCCTTGTAAGTTCGCTTGCTGCTTGATCTAGAATTGAATGGGAATTGTCTTTTTCTTTCAAGAAGTTTAGTGAGTCCTCTTCCGTAGAAGTTATTGAGTCTAAAATAGAAAAAGTAGGGGAATACAGGGATTCCAATTTTAGTATTGATTCAAAATTTTCCCAGTTGGCTAGCTTTGTATTGAATCTAGTTATTGATTCTGAATTGAGGGCGTTTAAGTCTTCTTTTCCTTTCAGTTCGAATAGTATTCCTGCATGGTCGGATCCTGTATCTGAAAGAGTTTGCCAGTTGTGAATTTGGGGAGAGATTCCTTCTGACGCTAGTGTTAGATCAAGGACACTTGGATTAAGGAGATTAGTTCGATAGAAAGTGCTGATTCCGGGCTCGTTTAGAAGAATGAGATTCTGATCTTCAAACCATTCTGCTAATTGATCAGCGTTTCCGCTTTTCTTTGAAAAAGGATCCCACCATGGGTGGTGGGCATTGAAGTCGCCAAGGAGGATAGTTTCTTGTGTGATAGATATATCATATAAACATCTTTCAATTGTGAAACCTTTGTCTTTAGCTTGATCAGCCTCGTTGTATATATTGATAATTTGAAAGGTTTTATCTCCATTTTGACAATTAAAGATTTGTATATCAGGATCTATTGGGGAATCGGGAGCTAGGTTGATTGTGGCTTGAAGAGTTTTTGAAGTGTATAGTAATGTACGAGGTCGAAAGTTAGAATCGAATCTTGGTAGTGTTTGTATGAAATTAGAGTGTATAATAGATCTTGAATTTGAGTAATCGATTCCATTTTTGATAATCCAAGGTTCTTGAATCATAATAAGATCGATATTGAGTTCTATTGCAAGCTGTAGAACGTTCTCTGTAGCTTGTGAGCTCTTATTAAGATTTATTTGAAGAATTCGAATATTAGTGTAACTCATAAGTTGGTGTTATTTGCTTTTTGTTGGATTGCTTGATAGATTTCGCAGGTTCTTGAATTTGCTGTATGCTTTCCTTGGCAGTTCGAGCATTTAGCAGCGAGATGTTGGCAGAACTTTCCTCTGATATTGCAGACTACACATAGATGTACTGATGTGATATGTTTGCCTCCACATAGTCCACAAGAGGGATCCCTTCTGCAATGTGTATCCTGATGTCCGAATCCTTGGCATTTTTGGCATTGTGTAGTTGGTTTGGATTCGTAGAACTTTTCTACTCTTGTACTAGTGCCAGCGATATATAGTCGTTTCCGAATGGCTAGCTCTGCTTCTGATTTTGTTGCAAAAGCAATCACTATTGCTCCTTCCCGTTGATGAGCTCTTTTTGATGATGGTGTAAGCCAAAAAGGGGTTCCTATGGGCTTGAATTCTGGATTGAAGGTTTTGATTTCCTCAAGAATGAGGTCCATTCCTCTTGTTCCAGAAAATTCTTTTATAGGGATTTTATGAATAATGACCTTATGCCATTCTTGATCCTTTTGAATTCTTTCGAATTTGATGAGATTACTCCAGATTGCCTTTTTTTCTAATAGAAGTTGTGATGTGAAAGGTGCATTTGTAGTAATTATTATATTTCTATTCAGCGATAGAGTTACTCCTGCTATAACCGGGCCTTTAATTCCAGTTTTCTGGAATGCTTCGTTTATTTGGTTTCGAATTGATATAGGTGAAAAGGAGGTAATGTTCGTGATCTCTGGTTTGATCAGGATTAAGCGTCTTTGTGTGATTTCGATCTTCTTATCTATTGGGGAGGATCTAATAGTTTTTCCCTTGCCTACTAGGTTCCATTCTCCTTCTTTTGTTATTGCTGCATATGTCGATTTAGTGGTTGGTGTATTGATTGGCAAGGGAGCTTTGGTTAGGGCTTTAGCTTGAGTTTCGATTTTCCGTGTAGCGGATTCTAGATGAGTGATTTGGGAGGTGATGATATTGGAGGCGGTGGTGAGCTTTCCTTTTTCGGTATATTCTCTAAAGATCTCTAGGAGATCTAATAGCTTCGATTGCTCATCACATGATTGAGAAAGAGTTGACGCTAATACTATAAGATCTCTTGCTTTTAAGATAGCTTCCTTAGGTGTAGTTGGATTGTTTTTTATTCTGGGTTGTTTATTCTGATTGCTAAGGGGCATTGTAGGGCCACGTTTCTTATTCTGATTGAATATATAGGTAGTATTGGTTGTATCTTGAGTAATAAAGGGGTCACTAAGTAGATTGAAGTCTTCAACTCTTCTTCCAGAACTGGTTGGCTGATTGGTTGGTAGACTAGGGCTAGAGATTTCGAATTGAGGGTTTTCAGAGGGCGGGGGAGGGCTTGAGGGTATTGGGGTACCTAGAATAACAGTAGGATACGTGTTTGGTATGATGGAGGCTTCTCCCGAAGCCTCCATCATAGCTGTATCCTTGAGTATTGATGGATTGTTGAAGTTATTCATATTGAGGATCTTATTCTGATAGTTTGAGGTGAAAATTTTACGCGAATTTTCGTGCGAGTTTCGTGTTTGGAGCGCCGACGACAGTATCACAACAACTACTGATCAGAATCACTTGGGGGCAGTTGCAATCAATTTGGTTTAATAGCTATGATCTAGATCGATCGCGAAAGGGTCGTATTTCGAAGAAAAAGTTTCCTTCGAAATTTGTTGTGTGCTTCGGATATGTCGTGCAGTTGCAGTTAGGTTTCCATTGCAGACACAGACATCACATAAACTAAACAACAATTTATCGCTTCCTACAACTCAAACTCACAATATCTCTTCCTACCTAGGTAGTTAACCTGTATCTATTAGGTATATCTAAGTTCATCATTATGGTCATTGTAGAACAAATATCATCCATACAATTACCCCACGCCTACATCCGCCCCACAAGCATACTTACGAACCACACTAGAGCAGACAGGCCGCGCGCCGGAATCTCACCGAAAGCTTATTTTTCTGTTCTCCACGGACAAAAGCTTAATCCTCTGCGATAACCACCTTTCTTTATCAACATGCCGCTACTAGCAATACGTTACTATACCTCATACAGGTCATGAGGTATTGTGGCGGGTACTATGCTACATGTTAGATGTCCTACGATAAGTTCTCATTCGAGGATATGTACGAGGGAGGTAAGATAGGAAAGGTAGGTCTGTAGGTAGCTAGGTGGATTACAGATAGAGAGGGTTGACTATAAGTACGTGGATGTAAGTATTGCAATTCCCTTCATTCATATCCTCATTTCGTACATATCTACTTTCTTCTCTCTTGTTTATATCTTCCATATCTGCAAGTTTGAGTCTATCTCCATCTTCCCCTACACAATGGCGACCATCTGTAAGTATCCTCCCCGATTCTTCATCACCGTACTATCATCCCATACTAATATTATTCCGCAGACGACGAACCAGTTGGCTGCAACTGCGATAATGAATCAACCTATGATCAAGCCACCATAGACGCAGCATGCAAACAAGCACTAAAACTCGCATCTGAAAAGAAAACCGTGGGAAGGGATAAATATCCCCATGTCTACAATGGTAAGATCTAAAGACATCTCCACACTCATCATCCCATCCCATCCCCAAACTCGCGCACCATCTCACTCCTTTCTCAACACCCCACTAACAAATCTCCATGGAAACTAGACTATGAAAAATTCACCTTTCTCCCCGCAGCCAAGAAACCCTACCTCGAATTCCCCATTCTCGCCGACGGCGAAATATACACGGGTTCCGAACCCTCTTCTCCGGGAGCAGACCGTATCGTTATTGGGAGTATTGCGACGGATTATCAATCTGCTATTTTCTGTGCCGTGATTACACATGATGGGAGTAGGAAGAATGGGTTTACGGAGTGTGCGAATACGGGGGATGATGGGGAGGGAGCTTATGGGAGGAGGGATGGACAAGATGAGGGGAAGGATGGGAGGGATTTGTTGGAGTGGATTGATTTGTAGGGATTGTATTTATTGTAGGTAGGAATCGGAGGTATTTTGATGATTTTTATTTTTATTTTGAAATTTGGAACATCTATGAGGAATTTGAAGGGTTTCAATCTTTTATATATATATACTCGAGTGATAAGATTACATTGAATCCAATCCAATCCAATCCAGCTCATTAAATCCACTCCATTAAAAACCACCCCAACACTTCCATAATCCCTGACCTAATACCTCGAACCGAATTTCCCTTCTCCTCCTTCACCCATATCCGGTCCCGCAATACTCAACGCAAGTCCAGGAATATCTTGTTCATTCCTCTCTCTCTCTCTCTCTCTTTCCCTCTCTCTTTCCCTCTCCCTATCCCTATCCCTATCCCTATCCCTCCTATAATCCCTATCCCGTATCCAATCTATCGAATCAATTATATTCGGTGTATATGGAATGGGAGTTTTGGGTTCTTCGTTATTGGGAGTGGGAGTAGGAGTTGAGAGGGGGATTGGGACTGAAGGGGTATTTTGTTGGGTCGTGGGGGGTGAAGGTGGAGAGGATGAGGATGTGGATGTAGATGTGGATGAAGACTGAAAGGGAAAAGAGAAGGGGAAGGAGAAATTTTGATTTATGGAGCGGGGTGGGGGCTGAGGTTGGGATGTAGGTTGGGGTTGAGAGTGAGGATGAGGGTGAGGATGAGGGGATATAGACGCCGACGCCGACGTCAATGGTATCTGCGATGTAGAACTACTAGTTCGGTTATGAGTATGTGTTATACTGCGCATGGTACTTCCTGATAATACTCGCATGATACCAGCTCCCATTCCCATTCCCATTCCTGATCCCGATCCAAATTCACTCTTTTCGTTGTAAGGAGGGGCGGTTTGTCCATCTTGTTCAACTTGTCCTCCTGGCCCTCCCATCCCCTCGCTGCTCCATTCCTCACCAAATCCATCGATATTTCTTCGATATTCCTGTTTTTTGTTTTTGTTTTTCTTTTTGCGTCGGAGAATGTAAAAGAGTATGCTTATGATGAGGGCTAAGAAAATGAGGATTCCGATTATGATGCCGGCGATGGTGCTGGAGGGGAGAGTGTGAGGATGATGTTGAGACGAGGGGATTGAGGGGGTTGTGGGGAGGGGTGTAGAGTTTGTGAGGGATGTGGATTGAGTGGTTGGTTGCGTTATAGGGAGGGGTGTGTGGGGATGTGGGGTGGAGGGGAGGATGTGGTTGGTGCGGTGGATATAGCTGTCAATGTAGGTGTGGTAATGTAGATGTTGGCTTGAAGTTTGATATTGAGGTTGAGGATGAGGTTGAGGATGCTAGCCGACAGAAATGAAAGATTTCGAGGTTGATTTTTCCCGAGTTTATGCTTGTAGATATTGATGTAGCTATCAATGTAGAATTTCGATGCATAAATCGAAGAAGTAAAAGAAGTAGTAGTAGTAGTCAACGAATCCGTGGATATCGTAGAAGTAGAAATAGAAACACTCGTATGCACCTCTGCACTAATCATCAACGAAGAAGCATCCGAATTCTGCGGGCGAGGAGGCGGAGATGGTGATGGTGATGGTGATAATGGACCTTTGCCGTTATTATTTTCTCCCATTCCATTTCCATCCCCATTACCCATATTATTATTCCCCTGATTCATATTTCCCACTCCTACTCCCACTCCCACTCCCTCTCCTTCATCTACCCCATCTCTCTCATTTCCTTCTAATAATCCCTCTGCATCTACTACATCTGCTCCATCTGTTGCAACTCCCTCACTCACGAAACCGAGTAAATAATCCTGGGGTTGGGGTGCCATCAATTCCGAGGAGATATACACTCGATGAGATAATATTGGAATGGACACGATAAATTTCGATGGAAAAAAAAAAATAGTATCTAAGTAAAAATAAACAATTCTTTTCAAAACGAGATACTGGAAGTAGGATGAAACGAACAAATAAATAAAGAAACAAACATTACAATTTCATTCACGGAAGATTGATTATCTGATCTGACCAATCCATTGTTATTTTGATCGTTATAATAGTAATCAATGGATAAGAAATGATATTCAATCTTCTAGAAATCAAAGCGAAGCAAAAACAGGATTGAAAGAATAACTCGAAGATCATCGGGAAACAGAAAATAAAAATTGAAGATACCTAGTATGTCTAAAGTGTAATAGTGTAATAGTGTGACTTTTTGACCTCAAACCATCCCGCGACAATACATGACTGACCACACACAAAATGTCCCATCTGAACTTTTTTCTTCATGCCAAGGTACCTGAGCGCTTAATTCGAATGAAGGTATTCTATTTTTTTTGATGAGAATTTCTTCCGTCGTGCATGCTATGTATATTCGATAATTAAGGTAAGAAGAAATTGTCCTGTTGCAATTTTGCGGCCATAATCTTTGTTCTTATTATATCGTGGGATATGATCATTAAAGGATATAAATCCAACCTCCGTTTCTGTGGCTTAGACCTCCTGTTTGAATGGCTGGTGATTTGAACGCTTGGAAAGTTTATATGGTGGAGCGTTGGTGTTTCATGTTTCGACATGGAACCTAAGGTGAGGCGGTGAGGGACTTGACTATCTTTCTGTCATCTATCTTGCGGGAAGGTGACGTGAACTCAGGGATTTGGATGAAAAGATCACTACCGTGTTGATATGTATAGCTAGTATGGTGCAGAAAGTGCATGACCTCCATTACCGTGATGAATACTGCATTTCTCAGTCGATCATTCTCGACTAAGGAACCTCATTAATTCCCAAAGTGCATAACTCATTCCCAATAGCATTGTTAACAGCCAAGTCGTTAATAACAGTATTGACCTGCATTACAATCTGTAGCCATTCTTCTATTAAAGGTGACGAGTTTGATTGAGCCATGATCTTCAAAACATGTAGTCCTTGCCGAGAACACCACCTGCGTCTGACTTCTCCATGATACATAGATACTAGAACCATACCTATCCCTTGTTTATATCCTTCCAAGTCGTATTGAGATAGTAATTTTTTTCCAAGATTATAACATTGCTCATAGTCTCCTGCCCGATATGCCTGCATGGCGCTGGTGATGATTACGAGGTTGCTGGCTGCGTGTGATGCTTCCTCCGCTTAATCACGCGCCCTCAAACGCTCATGCTCGTGAAGATTCATAGCCTTGCCCACTCTATCAATGAGTTGTTCGTGAGATTCGCCTTTACCTGGTTTTACTCGTCGGCCAAGAATGAAATAGGTAGCTCGTAATGTGAACAAGATTTGATCAAATTGCAGGCGCAAATTATAATAATCTTGTCCTAGGGTAGCTATTCCGACGCGATCACAGTCTTCCTGTACCTTTCTGGCCATCTGTCTGGCTTGCAGATTCGTTTCTAATAGAGTGTTGCTGAACTCCAAACTGCTTGGTCTGTCCAAATCTGCTTGGACCATGAAGTCAATGGCAAATTGTGTTTCCTGGTCAGCCTCGCGCCGTAAATTCTCCGCGCAGGTGCGAAGAATTCGATTTATTCCCGAATCCGATAGATCTCCTGGACTTTGTGTAAAATATTTTTCAAGAGCATCATTGCACTGCATGACACGTTGTTTTGTTTCTTCCCGCAAGTCGAGGTACCTAATTGTTTTCAACTTAGTGAACTCATGTTCTTTTTGTTCTATTGCAATGTCATAAGCTTTCCGCTGATTAGGATTCAACGATGAAAGTATTCCAATATCCGACACAACAGCTTCCGCTTCATACATCCACCGCCTTTTAGAGTTATTGAAGACATAACTGGACAACTCCGGACGTGAGGCATCTGGTTCAATGACTACGATTGAGGCTGGTGCTGGCGCTATTATAGATACCCCAAAGCTTGGAGTCATTTTATCCTAGAACTCATCAGTGTTTATATACTCAAAATATTTTGCCAAGACTGGTACTACCTTGTTCGTTTCCTCAAATTGTGCGAAATTCTGTCCAGCTTCGTGCAAGAAAATTCCATTACCATATTTGCGTGCCGGAATCTCTTTACTAAGCAACAGAGCTACTAGTGGAGCACCAACACAATATCCGGGATTCAGTATTTTTGGCATAGCACCTAGAAGCTATAAAAGAGGTCAATTACTGTTCCATACATGTTGAATTCTCAGCATACTCCCTTGACAAACGAATAGCCTAGCTCGCAAAATACCTCCGCCCCTTTACCTCTCTCGTCACCACCGTATGCAGGCTCATCGCGTACAATGGCTCGTCCCATTGGAGAATCTTGGAGCTGATTGAGCGCGTGCTTGAATACTGTTAGCGGCAGCGTTGAGAATAAATCAAAGTTACGATTCTTACCGCAAACTCATGCAAAATAGTTGAGGCAATGTAAAATTGTGATGACGATTTGTCTATCGGTGATAGATCATGCCTGAACAAGGGCAAAAGCATTTGTAAGGCTATTTCAATCCAGACTTTAGTGTCTCTGTAAAATTCTAAATTCCTGTTCTCCCGCTTGGTGTTGACCAATGTGTAGCCTTCCCATCCTAGACTAGGATCATTTGGTGTCATCCTATCCCAGGGTGTAAGAGCTGAAGAACCGATGCCAAATTGTACTCTGCTTCTCATTATACTTTTCATTCCCTCCGTCTTTCTCGCTGTTTGTGCACTGTCACGAAGATGCGGATCTCTTTCATGAAAAAATTGCAAGGGCCCCTGTTCGAGCTTCTGCCAAGCGGGACAACGATCGAGGCGTTCAGGGACGTCTGTACGAAGTGCAAAATAGAAAGCATCAAGCTACGGAGTCAATCATAAGTGCCCGAATATTTTATCATTGGAAAGAAACTATACCCAACATGTGGCTGCAGAATGGTTTAAAAATCTTGTGCACAGTCTTAAGATTGGGTCTAAGCGTCGCCAGACAGCAGGATTATCTGCTGTCCAAAGCATAGTATTATCCGGTTCTATGGGGAAGAATGGTTCGTGTTGTGGAAACTCTATGTTGAGTACCGGCCAAGTGGCTCCCGGATGATAAAGTTGCCATTGTACGCGTTCAAAAAGCGGACTGAAAAGCAGTTAGGTAAAGGTCATATAGTATTGAGGCTCCTACTGCAGCCTCTATGCAGCGAGTAAACTGTTCAAGAGAAATAGTGGAAGACATCGACAGATGAGCAGAAGAAAGGATCACTCACTCAATTGGGTTGGTTAGAACTGGTGTATAGTTTATATGGTAAGGATATGCCCCAATTTCTTCTAATAGTTCGGGCCAAAATCCAGACATAATCCACTTCTGAAGATTTCTTCTCTCTTCCTGTAAATGGGCATTATCAATTGCATGTGGTGTCAAACCTCAGCGGCTTCATTAGCTAGATACTATGTTAAAGTTGAAAAGGTGCACATACCTGACTTGCCATAGGGATGAAAGAGTTGCGTTGGGTCCATATACTCCGGTAAAACTCCATACTTGTAGGCCCATTTCGTAGCAGCCTGAGTTGCCCAGATGCTGTGGAAACGGCCCAGCTTTGGGTCCCAATCCATCAAGGGGTCTCTGGCGATCACCATTATGCCTACTTGGGAATAACCTTTACAGAACCCAGATATCTCAATAATAAAAGTAGAATAGAAGCTAAGAGTAACAACGACCTAAAACTCAACGAGGAAAATTTGTTTGGTGCTATGAGGAAAACACATTTCTTTATTTGTGTATTCGAGCACGGTATACAAAAGATTGTAAACTAACCTCTGACAGCACCTTGAAGGTTCCGATGAGAACAAAGACTGAAAGGAACTGGGTTCCCTTTGAAAACCTATATCTTCTGCACCAAAAGGGAATCTGTGGAGGCTGGTGATGTGCATTTTGAAGAGTGAGAAAAACACTTGCTTTGCTCAGCTCTAATAGCCCATATATCTTCATCACAACTTTAGACACAAAGATTGTATCAAGAAGCTTTGTTAGTTCCGACTCCCAACAAAGATAAAGAATCAACAGTGTGAAGTGACCGTTGTTTGGTTGGCGAAAGTGGTTCGTAGGCCAAGTTTAGCAAAAGTGTGTGGCTGATTAAATGTGGCTTGCGTAGATTTATCTGTGGCTGGTTTTCTCTGGGTGGGCCCTGTTCCTCGCAAGGTATTCCGAATAGGGTTGGGCTTTTTAGTGTTATATAATTCATAATGTAAAGCAAAATTTTTGCTTTTGTATGTAATCTAGCTTGTAATAACGTGGTTTATCAGTAACCGGAACACTTTTACCTCAATTACCACCTCTCAACTTTAACACGTGATAAATCCATATTCAACCTTTCAAATCAATATGCAAGAGTCGCAAGTTAATCTAGTCATTCAAGCTATTGCTTCATCCAAAAAACTAAGTGTGCGAAGAGCTGCTAAAATCTATAATATACTGCATACTACCCTTATTTACAGAATAACCGGTTGAACACCGAAAGCTGGATCTCGATCAATATATTGTAAAATGACTGAATTAGAGGAGAAATCGCTTTTTCAATATATAATTGATATAGATAAGAGAGGGTTTAGTTCTTGAATAAATGATATGGAAGATATAGCGAATTATATACTTGAAACGCAGAATGCGAAGAAGGTTGGAAAGCTCTAGGCTCATCGCTTTGTGAAACGATATATAGAATTAAAGATGTGTTTTAATTGTGTTTATGATTTTCAAAGAGCTCTTTACGAAGATTCAAAGCTTATTAAGAGATGGTTTCGATTAGTATCGAATATGCAGGCCAAATATGGTATTCTAAACTGTGATTTCTACAACTTTGATGAGACAGGCTTTATGATAGAACAAATATCACTATATATAATAGTTACTAAAGCTGATCGATGTGGAAAAAGCAAAGCTATATAATTAAGTAATCGAGAATGGATTATAGCGATTATTTGTATTGATGGAGAAGGTTATAATATATCTTTATTTTTGATAGTGAAAGACAAATACTATCTTTCAAATTGATATACCGAAGGCGATTTACTATACGATTGGCTTATTAAACCTATTACCAATAAATGAACAAATAATAAGATAGATCTTGAATGAATTAAACACTTCAACAAATATATTAAAAGTAGGAAAGTGGGTAGATATCGAATACTAGTGCTTGATAGGCATGAAAGTTATAAATCGCCAGCATTTCAGGAATACTGCAAGGAATACAATATTATATTACTTAGTTTACTATCTCATTCTTTGTATTTAACTCAACCATTCGATATCAATTGTTTTGATTCTTTAAAGCATTTATATAATCGACAAATCGAGAACTTTATCAAGATGTATATTACTCATATTACCAAAACCGAGTTCTTTCAAGTTTTCAAAGTTGTATATATCGAAACAATATCTATATCAAATAATAAAGCTGGGTTCTGTAGAGCTGGGCTAATCCTATTTAATCCGGAAATTGTATTTTCAAAGCTAGATATTCGAATAAGAACTTTATCAAATAGATCAATATCAGCTGATCCTAATATATAGCAATCTCAAACACCTCACAATCCAATTAAAGCTCTTTCCCAATCCATTTTAATGAAAAGTCATATTGCTCGACATCAAGAAAGCTCACCTACTCCAATATTTGAAACAATTGCAGCTTTAGCTAAGGGTACAGAGCTTCTAGCTCATGTGTTGACCTCCTGGGATCTTGGCAGCATATGCATAAATATTGCATGATGCATATAAGGAGCAAACAAAACTCAACTTTTAATTCATTCTTTCCTTCTTGGTATACTGTTTGTTTGCTTTCAATATTTTGATTTCAAAGCACTTTAATTCCGAAGGCTGAATACCTAACCTCATTCCTTCATTTTTTTGAATATATACTCGCAGCTTAACTGCTTAGCTAGAGAATCAATCAATTCAATCTGATGCTCTTTCTGGTCTCAAGAAACCCAACATCATGCGAATATGCTTTTAACTGTTGAGGTTCATAGTCTCCGCAAAGCAAATGAAGCACTTAGTAAATATTGGAAAGCTAGAAAAGCTTTAATACGAAAAGAAGGAGCATTTTCAATAGAAGATGGATATAGTATATTAGAACAAGAGAATATAGAAGATCAGATACAATGCGACGAATATACCAATGATGGTTCTTCAGCAAGAAGGCAAGCTACTATACAATGATGTAGCAGATGTAATAGTACTTTATATAATGCACAAACTTGTCAGTTCGATCTAGCATTAGTTGATCTTTAGATTGTATATAATTCAATCCTAATTTATGTTAAAGTGAATGGTTCCTGCGTAGCACGTGCACAGGGCACTAGTCCTATTAGGACTAGATTGAGAAGCTCTCTTACAGAGAGCTTCGCACTTCCGTAGAACTTAGAAGAGAGATTAACCTACTAGACCAATATTACCTCAGTTCTGCCCTATCAGCTTCCCACTATTCCCTGTGTAAGGTCATTCCTTTTAACAATTTATAGTGTTGTTGTAATTTTATTTTAATGGAATGTGGGTAATTGAGGTAAAAGTGTTCCGGTTACTGATATGTGTTACGTAGTAACAGTCAACCTGTCCATATGAGCTTAGACCCCGTGGAAAAGCAAACCGATTCGCATACAATTTTGTATGGTAATCGGTTCGTAGAGTCTCCCCACCTTCAGCAAGCACAGACATATAGTCTGATCCAAGTCACGTGATGGACCCTGCATATTCAGGGATACGAATCGTAGGTCCATACGAATCGTAGGTCCATACGAATCGAAGGTCCACAAACTCTCAGGATCCAAGAGATCCAATGGAGGACGAAGGTCTATATAATCAGGATGGTTTCCTTTGTGTAGAGCTTCGTGCTCAAGATCAATCATTTAGTATACTCTACTATTAGTTACGAATTGCATATCATTATTGTCATTACTTAAGTCCCTGCTTGACGCCTAGTTATAAACCACCTCGAGAGCCTGGAGCACTTCCACGTGATCTAGACGGCAAACCTCGTAACAATATGTTCCGGTTACTGATAAACCACGTTACATAAAGCTAATATGGTGGGGTAAATTGAAGCTATTTTGGGATTTATTGATCTTGTCGTCGATGTTATTATAATTCTTATTTTTTTTCATTTTTGAATGATTTTGTTAATAAGCAAGCAGGGATTGGAAAATTGGGGCCTTCTGATTGGTCAGAGTTGATCACGTGTGTAACGTAATCTATAATCTAGCTCAAGCGTTACATTATGCTTTTTTTGTAATCTAGCTCTGCTTTACGTAAAGGGCCCACCCCTAATTCCGAAGCCCTTTCCCTATGGCGGGGTACAATCCACCACACCAAATGGGAAGGGCTCGGGAGAACCCCCACTCGAAGAATCTTTACCCCGCTGTTATTTAATCGTCGTAATACCATCAGAGCGATTTCAATTCATAACTAGGATCTTCATCCTTATTATCTTCGCGGTTTCGGTCCCGTTCCTCTTCCTAACATTTCATACTGAACTAGATTTACACATAATGTCACATTCTATGAAAGATAATAAAGCAATTCGCATGCTTCAAGCAGCAGAAGACGGTGGTTATGGTGTTGTAGGAGTAGTCTCCGTACGTACATTTCACGAAAACAGAAACTCTCACTCTCTTTCCATCCCCCCTTACCATATAACTGATTCCCTATCTCTCAGTACAACCTCGAAACCATAACCGCCATTGTTCGCGCCGCAGAAAGAAAACGTTCTCCCGCACAAATCCTACTCTTCCCATGGTCCCTTCACTACTCCCCGCTTCTAATTCATCTTGCAGCCGCCGCGTGTCGAACCGCTACTGTACCCATAGTTTTACACATGGACCACGCACAATCTGAAGATGAAATCCTTGCCGCTGCTGATATGGGACTTTTCGACAGCATAATGGTAGATATGTCGCATTATGAGAAAGAGGAAAATCTAGAAAAGACCACAAGGTTAACCAAAATTTTGAGGGAGAAAGGCATAGCTGTTGAGGCGGAGTGTGGAAGGATTAATGGGGGCGAGGATGGGGTGAAGGATACAGGGGATTTGGAAGGGTTACTCACGACTCCTGAGGAGGCCATGAAGTTTGTGGACACGGGGGTAGATTTTTTGGCGCCAGCTTTTGGGAACGTGCATGGAAATTATGGTGGGGTGGAGAATATTAAGTTGGATTTTGAAAGGTATCTACAGCATATTTTCTCAAATGCATTGTCATTGGCATTATTTGGAGGCTGACGCATATCCAGACTCGAAAATATAAGAAAAGCCACAAATGGTAGAGTACGTTTAGTTCTCCACGGCACTAATACATTCCCTGATGATACAATGAGGCAATGTATAAAAGGAGGGATGACACGATGTAATCTGAATGATTTGGTTTTAAATGCCTACAACAAATATGTAGCGGAGAACACGGGAAAAGTCCCTCTGACGGAACTTATGGAAAGAGGCACAAGTTTGATCCAGGAATTGATCGAACATCAGATGGATATCATAGGCTCGACTGGAAAAGCATGATGGTAGTAATACAAGAAATTAATGGAGAGTTTAATAATGTGGTAGGTCTACCGATTTGAGTGTGAATGACTGTGTTTTGGAGTAAGTGCACCGCCGTGACTCCCTTTGATAAGTACATGGGGAAGAAAACGACTAATTCTATAATTTTGGCATTGTTCGCTTTTTGGTATTGTCACTGATAGTGAGCTAGAGCTGCACAACCTCCCCTGGAAATTACCTCTCCTTAAAAAACCTACCCAGGCTAATCTACAACTATTTCAGTCCACTAGACACAATGCACAACACATTACATCATCAACACCAAGAATACTAGCGTGTTCAAACATGGGGAGCAAAAAATCATCTATAAACTAGCCTTTCATGCAATCAAAAAGACCATATTCCCAGAAACCATAGAAGCAGAAATAAACAGCCCTCCCACATAAATATAGTAAACGATACCCCGTCAAAAATCCATAAATGCAATGCATTTAAAATTACTGCTTTTTTATGAAATAAAATCCCCAGCTCCCGCATTGCTTTTGTACGTCCGATCCATCAATGAATAACCTCTCATGTCACGCCCATGAAGAATATCTTCGGTATCGAAATCCTGAGATTGGAGGTGAGCGAGATATGGAGGGGAAGGCGAAAGATGTTGACAAGCAGGCAACTATGAAAAGGGGGAAAGAAGAAGAGAAAATCCAAGTCTATTGGTAGATTTTGACAGAATTGACAAGCCAGTATGCATCGTCGAAGGCATGGGGAACCTTGGCGACGTATTCTTGGCAGGTCGAATAGCCAGTCTTTGCGGGACAGTCCGACCAGTCGGACCAGGCTTGCCCGCCAGCTCCAGCGCCGCAAAAGGTCGTGTCGAAGTACTAGGTGGGATTAATTTGATTTGACTTTATAGCGAAGGATAGAAAGAATAAGGTTGAGGATGGTTTGAGGAGGAATAGGGGTAGGAGATTCAGAAGAGAGTAAGACTTACGACTGTCTGAGCCGGGAAATTAGCATCGAGATCACAACCGCCATTCGCACTGTCGAAGTTGGCAGTAGGTAGTCCCCACTTTGCTGGATTCGGAGTACCAGCCTTGATATCAGCAGGAATCTTGCTACGTGCAAAGAACCAAACTCTGA
This sequence comes from Sclerotinia sclerotiorum 1980 UF-70, assembly GCF_000146945.2. NCBI lineage: Eukaryota > Fungi > Ascomycota > Leotiomycetes > Helotiales > Sclerotiniaceae > Sclerotinia > Sclerotinia sclerotiorum. Next base: position 204,315 of record NW_001820828.1, read on the forward strand.
TAAAAGAAGAGGTCCATTGCATAGCATAGATACCACCACCATTCTTATTGAAAGGTGTTCCATAGGAGTCTGCGCTAGACTGAATAGAACATCCTGCACCGTTGTTTAGTTGACAATTTGTATTGCCGTTGTTGAGATTGCCGAGCTGAGAAGCCTTAGGAGAGTTAAAGGTGCAGCTCTTTTCGGTATGGAGAGAGATATAGGCCTGAGTGATGTCGTTGAAGCCTTCGAGGATATCAATTTCACCATATGGAAGATCACCACCATTACGAATGGTCCAGCTAGCGAGCGGGTCAGCGAATACTGCTAGTGTTGGTCGATTTCTGGGGATTAGATGAAAGGTGAATACTTACAAACCGGGCCATGTACCACAGTCGCTAGCGGGCATGTGGGCAAAATCACCAATGAGAATACCATGGGTAAACTCGTGAACTGATTCAACCCAGATGCTATTACGCTTTCCGTTGACAGTATCGGATAGAACTGTGGTATTATCGACGCCCATGTAAACCTGGTTACCAATGACCTTGGTCAAACCAAGCTTCTGCGCTTCAGCTAAAGAGACATAGTTGACATTTCCGTGGGTAGGGTCAGGAAGCTAGATGTTGTTAGTCTCTCTTTTAGATCGAAAATGTCTGGGAATTCTGACATTCTCATAGATGAATGAAGTGAACCAGTTGGTATGATCATAATTATGAACCAGCTTGTATCCACTCGTCATAGAGACGAGGCCCGAAAACGCACAAAGGGCGGAAAATGTAAGAAACTGCATTTTGAATTAAACTAAAGTCCAGCTTGTGTACTGAAGGAGTGTATGTTTGTATGAAGGAAAGTAATGTACGAGAAGTACGAAGAGACAGACAGACCAGTCTGATAACAACGAAGGGGATACACTTGTCGAAAGGAATATGGTTGAGGTTGTAGAATAGAAGAAGAAATTCTCAAATCAAGGTTGGGTGGAAGACTTATATAAACATTCTGTACGGTACAAGACAGACATTGCTAATCATCCTTAGGTGAATCAACCGCACTCTCCTCGATCCTTAGATGAATCAACCCTACTCTCCCCACAATTTGCCATACAGAGACGCTTCATCTCCAATTAGGATGCGGGGATTCAAAGATCCATAGGTGAATTTCGATATTGGTTGTTGTAGAATACTGGGTAAATGAATCCTATAGATCAATTACAGATATCACACTTCCCTGTCCGAGAACGATGGATCGGGTAATTTTAGATGAGAGGAATCTCATGGAAGATTAATATGCATATCCCCGAGATAACCTTGGCAAGTGCCGGATGTGGAAGTGGAGGAAGAGAAGGATGAAGGATACGCCCAATTTTGTTCTTTTTTGTTCGGTGTGATGGTTTGTTCGACAGTGTTTCAAAACTGGGGAATTCTTCGGTGTGAATCTTGGAATTAGTACAGTGGTAGTAGGATGATTTAAGTTGCGTTGGATTCTTGGCTGGATGGATGCCGGATGGGCGTTTATTATATGAATTTTGAAGAGCCAGGATGCTTGGCTGTATGTAATTCTCAAGTGACGATACCTACCTAGGTACTTCTACATCCCATCTAGAAGATTTTCACAAACATGGTACGCATACCCCAATGCTTAAATCATAAATACACCAATAGTAACAACTTAAAATTCACCTCCACATCATGAATCCAAAATATCATTTCTAAAGTGGACCTCGTGGGATTTTCCCAAACATTTTTGTTAATTATACGGATACTTTTGAATTCGACGCTGATTTTTTCACTCAGATATCGAGATTCGATACAAATAATGTTAAGTTATTTAATAAGAACATGTGATTTATCCCTGTACAACATGAAACACAGTCCTTGAATGCTAGAGATGGCGCAGTGGGGATCATGTAAGCTGATTCCTTCGTTGAAGATTATTGTACGTAGGACCAACTGAGGGTAGAATCCTTCGAGACTGAATGTGAGAACTTTAGAATTTAGAACGCCTAGGGTGGTGAAGATGTTGGTTTGTGGCTGTGGGTAGGTATATGAAGCTCAAATTTATATATATATGTGTGTATGTATGAGGGTGGTGTTTCTCATGCTTGATTTTTGGATATCGAATTGTTTATTGTTTCTCTTTCTGCTGTGTAAACCTCGAATATTTGAGCATGCAAAGCCATGACATCAACAACCAAGACTGTGTATAAACTCGCAAACAGCTCAAAGGTTATCTTACCTCGTTAATTTACCTAATTAATAATGATTGTTTCATTACCAAAACGAAATAAGAATCAAGAGTCGCTCATCTGGCGATGTAGACAGCACATGGTGGTAATTCCAACTCAACATCAGGAAAGACCACATTCTAGGACTATCTTCGAGCTCTGAGGTTCAAGTGTGAGGCTACTTTAAAAGTTTAAATTACATGACATACAATTATCGACTTTACTCGCAGCTTCACTTCCATCTTGACTTCCAGCCTTTCAAGTATCAACACCAACTTCCCTTTTTTGTACACATCTTCTAGTTTTCGACACACTTGTCTAATAGTGCCGTATATACTTACGCCGCTAGAACAGGGAAAAAAGAAAGATAGGGGGCGAATGTCAGAAGTTTCGAGATTTGAGACGGATGTGGTGGTGTTGATAATGTGCTGATACAGAGTTGCACAACAACTTGGGGGGCAAATCCATTTCATCACATGCGGACTTACTTCTTTATATTTTAGAATGATGTATTGCCATTTTCACTTTATATGTAACTCACTCTGAGAATAAGCCGCATACATAATGCAATGGTCAGGCGTACTTGAAGGTGCGTCCCAAAACATCAGGCTGAGTTTACTAGATAGAAATAAATAGTAGATTCAATATATATATTGAAGATTCCAAGAGAAGGGGCAAAAGCTATTGTAGGGACGAACTACTTGTTCACGAAATGCTTGGCAGAAGATGGCGGTACCAAAAACCGTTGACGTGAGGCAACTCCCATAACGCAATCAACAGCGAAACACCCGTATATTCTCTCTCTACTAGATATAAAATCTCATTACAATATAAATATCCCTTAATAAAATAATCCATCTAGATCCTAGAGCCGATAAAAAGATTATTTCTGTTCGTCTGAATTAGATGCAGTCTAGCAGATACTACAATAGCAAAATGCCTAATTTGAATCGCAATATTCTAGAGATTTCTCCTGCATCTAAAATGATAACTACAAGGTATTGCAAATTGATCATTAAGCAATCTATTTATATTCACTGATACTTGTTTATATGTATCATTCACTAGTGAGTTGACGCCAATAAAAATTCTGGAATAGAGGAAGCTCGTTGGAGTGGAAGCGAGGAGTAGTGAGTGTGGAGATGGGGAAGTAATGATGGTGAATAACACAAGTGATGTTAGTGATAGTGAATGATTGTTTATGATTAGGTAGTTTGATAATTTGTTATAATTTCATTTTCCTGTTCTTTACGGATGTTCTGTGGTATTGGATAGAGGAAATAATGGGGTTAAGAATTACCAATACTCCCGTGTCACTAAACTCAATGCCACCAGTTTGTATATTATCATGGTACCTCATTGCAGTACTTCTCTCTAGCAAGTCTTTTTCGTGATTTGTGATATTGAATGGTTGATATGAATTTGAACTTCTAGGCTTCGGAATGAATTCTTTACTAATTTTGAATAGATTTAGTTAAATACTGCATCAATATCTGCTGGAAGAGGCGGCTTGTCAAATATCATCCGTTTCATTTCGCACGATCGAGTAGATTACGAACGTTGGAGTTTACAATCACCAAATCTCATTCACTTTGTATGAACTGTGTTACTATACATGGTTACTCACAGGACAAATAAGCAGATAATTGTACACCGAGATTTCATTAAGTGCCCATTCGCATTATCATCATTCAAACATTCATTCATCTATCGAGCTCTAATCAACGACACTGCAGCAATTATAAGCAAGCAGATGTCGGACTCTGTATACATAAAATCTATCATAAAAATTACCCAGTTCATTATCATAACCCATCTAAGTAGTCTTATCATCCGTAGCACCGTTCTCAACTCTAACAGTACCAGCTTTACTTCCAACGGACTCGTCACCCTCATAGTGAACAACTTCCTTCTTTGAATGAAGCACTGCTTCTACATCCTGAGCTCTTTGCTCAGCATTAACAGCTCCAAATAGGATATCTAATTCCTCCAACGTCTTTCCCTTGGTCTCCTTAACGATGAGGAAAGCCCAAGTACCCATACCGAAACAGAAGAAACCAAACATCAAGAAGGTTCTCCATCCAATGTTTGAAACAGCGATAGGTGTAATTTCAGTCACGGCAAAGTTACACAACCATTGAGTTGAAGCTGCAAGACCAACACCATAGGAACGAAGACGTGTGGGGAATATCTCAGACACGTAGACCCATGGGATAGGACCCCAGGATGCGGAATATCCAATGACGTACAGGTAGATCATTACGACCATGGCGATGGATGCGGGAGCGACGGTGGTTGCTTTGGTGTTGGGTGGGTGAGTAACGAGGACAGCAGATAGGATAAACATCATGCTCATCATCCAGGCGGCACCAAAGATCAGAGACTTGCGACGACCTAATGTATCGATTCCAGTAAACAAGAAGATACCCGTAGTAATGACTTTAACGGTACCATAAATACCGGTCGCAAACAAGGCGGTGTTGGCTGCAGAGATACCGATGGTCTCAAAAATTTGTGGCGCATAGTATCCAATAGAGTTAGTTCCGGAGAATTGTTGCCAGAACATAAGGCAGAAAGCTGTAAAGAATCTGATTCGGTTGGCTGGTGCGAGACACTCTTTCCAGGAAAGTCCTTCAGTTGCAGCAAGTTCTTCTTCAATGGATGCACGGATCTCGGCAATTTCTTGCATAATTTCCTCATCTTCAGGTGTGGTACATCTGGTCCACGCCATTGAAGCAGTAGCTTCCTCATACCTTCCTTGCTTAGCCAACCATCTTGGAGATTCTTTCAAGAAGAGGAGACCGATTAGGAGGAATCCACCAGGGATGAGTTGAATAGCGACTGGGATTCTCCATTGCTTGGTGGATGTTGGAATGTGCAATGCAACACCGTAGTTCAACCAGTAAGCGAAGGTAGAACCGAGAACCAAGAACTCTTGAAACATTCCGGTGATACGTCCTCTAATAGCGGGAGGAGCATTCTCTGTGACATAAACAGGAGTGATAGAGGACATTCCTCCAACACCCAGACCAGCAATAACACGACCAGCATATATTTGTCCAATACTATGACTAGCACTAGTTTGAACAGCGGCACCGACCAGGAAAATAAAGCTGAACCCGATGAGAGAAAATTTTCTTCCAAACCGATCATTGCAGTAAGCGGCGGCTATAGAGCCGAAGAAACAACCAGCTGTAAGTAATGAAACAACATTCGAAGCAACCTGTGCATTCTCACTTCCACCAAATCCTGTTGACTCAAGCGGAAGTCCGAAATCGCCTCTGAAACTTTTAAGGGCTAAAACAGAACCCATCACACCGGTATCATATCCTGTGTGCACAAACTTATGTCAGCCATGTTCCGCTTTTATGACTCGCTCCTGGGAGTATGGAAGAAACTTGAAGTATGGAGCATAAATCAACTTACCGAAAAGTAATGAGCCCATGTAAGCCACGGCCGTCAGAAAATAGATGCGATAATTCTTGAAAAAGGAGGACGGCATGTTGACTGTTTTGCTGTCGAGGCAATTCTTGACAACTTTGGATATGTTATTCGACAAGAGGCCGATAAAGAAGAGAGAAAGAGGTTCATTCTGAGGGAGGTATCAATGTATGTTATGTACTTTCCAAAGTGGCTAAAACACAAACCACGAGCAGCAAGATGTTTCGTTGGATGGGCTTGCAGTTTATTCGTGGGAAAATTGTGTTCTCAATCTGACCTATGAACAGGGGAGAAGTAATTCCACCATTTAAAATAGAGAAAAACCAACATGTTGGCTGGAAGCCAAGCCATTGCAGAATAGTGGGCGGCTTCCCATTCTTTAGTGGTGTTGTTGATATTACTCAGGGGTTATAAATGGTTGATAATTCTTGGCGTCAATAATCCCCATGGGGTGGCAAATACCATGTTTGTTCGCCCACGGGGTCGATGGTTCCACTGAAGTCATACCTTGGAAAGTCTACTCCGTACGGAGTAGTAGTGACTTCCAACAATTCCCACACACCCCTTCATCCTGTATCAATTTGACGCAAATAATTAGAAGGATCTACGCGGCCCGGGCGGAAAATAAGCGAACCCGCCCCGTAAAAGTTGAAGATTTTGCAATTTTTAAAAAATACATATCGAGGTTTGAAAGAATGATAATGTTTTAGGTTTGAGTTTGCCCCTTTTGTTGTTCTCTTTCTGAATATGAAGTCTAGCATTGACTGCCAGATCACATAAGCTTGATAGGGAGCAAGCTCTCCCCTGCGTGTATAGGGAAACTAGAGCGAACATGCAAATACTGTATGAACGGACAAGGGTGCTGATAGCTGTTGTGGGGCAGGGTGGTTGGTAAGAATGGGTCTACGACTCTACGCGTATGTTTTCGCTCGGGTTATCCGAGGTTGGATGACTGGAGTAATGGAGTGAGTCTATGCTTCATGATACTTGAAGCGATCCGCCAAATCAATTTCTGGAGAAAATATGGAGAAATTCTCTTTTCTGATCAGTTTTTGCGTATACCCCGGACGGGGCCAAGATTGCAAATTTCTCCCCATCACGAGTATTGAGGTCGAAGCTTAAGCCTTCGAGCTGCTTACATTACTCCTATTCTTTAGGAATCAATTCTGCTATTCAAATGGATATCATGGCCTTTGACGCCGTCGTGGGATCAAAGTTGCCAGCGGTAAACAGTTTGCAGCGTCTATCTTTTTCTAGCGCCTGAGCTCCGCCCTGAAAATTGCGAAATCTTTTGACGCTGTCTTAAACGCGCGATAAAACAGCCTTGCTGCGCCTGAAGGAGGTAAATTTACTGATTAGCATCAAAAATTGCTAATGTGAGAAACGACATGAAGAGCATCCATTTTACAAATGCAAAAATTCCCACGGAGAAATTCATTCCCAGCGAATTAATCGGTATCAAATAAAATCAAAAAATGGGTCGCCGGCCAACTTATGACAACAACGACCCAACTAGTGAAGCAGAAAGACATCATCGCATCCACAAGTCATGATTTTATTATTCATCTCCAGAACTCCGCAAACTTTTGTCGGCGTTTACATTGTCATCTTCTTTTCCCAAAAGGGAAACCGATAAAAAGTCTTTCACAATGCTTACATCAAAAAAATGTATCCCGCTGCTTTCGCATGACATGATACTTCGAAGTGCTTCAGTCGAATGGCAAGTTTAGATTTAGTCTAGATCTAGGAAGTTGCTTGGCTCCCGCTCATAGCTCCAGTTTGGGCTCTAGCGAAAATAAGGATAATGGATCTGGTTACTTTATCGATTTACTAAATCGACTACCCCTTTAAAGCGGTGTATTCAACAGAGGAGGTCGGTTGAGATAATCTCTCACAGTCTGCGATTTGCGGGACAGTTTTTCGCAATTGAATGTCACAGGTTTCTCCATTAACCATGTCTCATTTTCCAGAGGTCATCAGTTTTGTATATGAAAAAAGGATGAATCATTCCTTCCCCTTTCATCATTATTTGCGTTACAACACTTGAGAACTCAGACTGATCAAAGCGCGATTTTTCAACATCAACAAAACGAACATCTGCGGAAGTCTCTGCTAGACATCATACCGAGAAGAAAACATACGTACCGATATGGCCATTCGGAAGATCCATCTTCACACTTGTGAACCTCAACACAACGAATTCCCATCCTTTCAACCGATCCCGAGTCTTCATTTCTTATACTTCGAAACGCATAGACGGATCAATCTTCGGGAGGGCATCAAGACAAATATCATGCGACTTATCATATCGCATCTCAAACATATATATGCTGTGCGACACGTCAACAAGCCACTTGCGTCAAAATCTGATCTTGTGCTTCGGATTTCCAAGTTTTACTGCCCTCATCCATCCTAATTGGGATTCTGCTATGAAGTTGAGAACGAGTGGTGATGACAAGATATTTTGATAATTGCTTTTTAACAATATCAATGGACCGAGTCTCGACTCCTAACGTTTTCAAATTTCCTCACGACCTTGCATTTTGTTTTGACAATACGAAATTTCAACTTGAGAAACAACAGTTTCACAAATCTAACTCAGATCTAACTCAGGCTTCTTTCTCCATCAATCTACATCTCCACCTCCGTTCCAAATCACACGGTCTCATCTCATCTCATCTCATGATCTAAGTACATCTCATCTCGCACCAAATTCCACCTACCACCCAAACTCCACTCCGATCGGAAAAATCCCAGCAATGAGTAACCTCAGTAAAAGCCTATTTCCTCCATTCCCTCCCACACTGATGAGTGTGCTCCAACGCGAAATCCCAGTCACACCTCACAACATCGACTCGCTTGTGTCGTGCTACTTTCGCATCTTCAATACCCCCGACCATTACTATCCATGAAACGTCACACCATAATACATCAGCTCTGCATATCTTCCACCACCATCTCGTACATGGTGTCCGATGCCAGATCTCGACCCGCCGTACCACGCGACCGATATTCAGCCCTCTGAAGATAGCCCGTGCCTGCAAGCCACCGACCTCATATTTCAATCGTACATTCTTGAGGGTTCATATCCTTGACCGCCGTTGTCCCAAACTCGGAGGTTATTGACATCTGGGAATGGGGAAATATAGAGATTAATTTAGATTAACGAGACCTTTTTTTTGTCTCGAGTAGCACTTCTATATTAGCTGCTCTGCGCTGGCCGTGCGGATGGGACACAGATACAAATATATACCAATTGAACATTGGAGAGGAAAGAAACAAGAATAAGTTTTGAGAGTAACGGCGGGCGGTAGAAAAAAAGAGAATAATAGTACATGTTTATTTACATGTTTACTGATCAATCTAGTTCGCTCTATCAGGGACATCGAAAAAGCAAAATGCGCACAAACACGTCTAGGAAACCACAAATCCCTTTCTAGATGGACCCTTTGATTGTCTCATCCCGAATAACCTTTTCTTCCCGTATCTTAATGCTACACAACTAGTTTGGCATTTGGCATCTATCATAATCATACCGCTCATTTGGCTCCTCCACAAACGAACATTGGCAATATCCATGCGCAAAACCAAGCCCTGTCATCCTGTCTCCGATCCGATTCCACCGGGGAAGATATCTTTTCTTCCTGCAGATAATGTTTGTGAGATAGATGCAGAGTAAGGTGGACCCTTACCTCTTCTAGTGGGTGAAACTTAGTTCTGTAAAGACGGGATAAACGTCATGACGTATATATTTATGATAACCGAGGATGTGTCAATGTTAAACATCTATGCATGTGTTTTGAGTAAGGTAGGTAGGTAAGTGCTTTTTGGTAAATTTCTTGATAGGCTTGGTGTCTATTGATCCTGTATATTTTCTTTATTGACATGCTTTCTTTTCTGTACGAGGAAGATGGAGAGGTAGAGATTGTTTTTGCATGAATCTAAAGGTTGTGCATTTCATTGCTAACACGAGAATGAGAATAATGGGTGGAAAGGAGACAAGGAGGGATATTTACCTCTGGACTTTGAGATTTCCTTCTCACTACCCTCGCTGTTAAATACAATAAATACAATAAATACAATAATAATCTATCAATTTCCCAACATAAACACTATCCCACATATTCCTAATCTTAATCATCATATGTCTCCCTCTTTCCCCCCCAAAAGACTTACTCCATAAATCCATAAATCAAACCCTCCAAACCCTCCCCTTCTTCTACCTACCCCAACCTCAAACCCCCACCTCCACAATTCCCAATCAAATCCGCAATGTATGATTCTAGAACCCGCCGATCCAGAAGAATATTCCCCATCCCCTTCCATCTCAAAATCTCAAATTTCACATCTCACAAGTATACGTACAACCGGCTGATCCCATAACCACGGTCCCGGATAAGACACTGGACAGCTAGGAGTTGGGAGTTGGGTTGTTTTTATATTTATAGAATATATTGAAGGGAGAGTGGTGAAGAGTATTTGTTGATTCGTTAGTGGATTTGTGTTTTTGAATTTTGAAATTTTAAAATTTAAAATTTTAGTGTAATTATGTAAGATTTGATATAAAAGAAATGTCTAATTTGATTTTTTAATATTAGTTTATTTAGTTGTGGTATTTATAAGGTTTTATAAGATTTGCACTATATTTATAAATGATAATTTTAAATAAGAATATATATATGAATTTAAAGATTGATTATTTAATTTTTTTTATTAAAGAATATAATAAATTAAATATAATAATAGTATATTATATGAAAAGATTTATTTATATATAGATGATTATATTTATTCTATCATCCCATATCCTTTTTTATTTATCTCTTTTTACTCTTTTTCAAAATATAAATCTTAAATATTTATTATAATCTTTTTATAAAAATATACTAAACCTAAACCCAATCTCAATCTCAAATCCCACACCCAAAATTGCAAACCCCAAATCTAAATCTATATAAACTCACTAATACTTAAAAAACCACTTTAGTTCATCCCCAATTAACCCCCTCCCCTCCCCCTCTTTTTTATTTAAAGATACCTAATAAACCCACTCTACCCCATCCTAGCCTATCCCCTCATTCTCAATCCCCGGTCCAACCGAATCCAACCCCTCCCTCCGTTTCTTTCACAATAAACCATCATTAATAAAATTTATATACATTTCATACCTTACTCCTCACTCATAAACCATTCACCTCACCCGTCCCTCACCCCCTCCTCATACCTCCCTCAACCCAAAACCATCTAATCACCCCCAGATCAGCCCGCATACTCATCATCTAATACAAAATACAGACTTCTTTATCTCCATAAACTCATCCACCCAAATTAATCTTAACCTTAACCTTACCCTTAACCTTACCATATAAGTCTTATAATACAGCGGGGTAAATTTTAAATTTTGATTTATGATCTTGAGTTTCGAGTTTCTGGTATTTTTATAACAAGGTTATTATAAGTTTATTCTATATAGTATTATAGATTTATTCATTGAGGGTTTGTTTGGTATATAATGAAGGGAAGTATTATTGTGAGTTATTACAGGATTTAGAGGTTTGAGGTTTGGAGAGTTGAGGTTGGAGATTTGAGATTTGGTAGAAATATGCAATGAAATTGAATAAGATAGATAGAAGATGACAACACCGAATACAATTCCCATCACAGCCTTTCAAATAGACCGACAGAAACACATCATAAGGTTAAGGTTAAATTAAGAGAATGAATTTATAAAAATTACATCTTAACCTTACATCTATCTAATCAAGAACCACGAACCTCACCCTTCACTATCCCTTTATCCCCATCACGCAAGAACAGAACTTATAAATATTCTCAAAAGTTCAATTCTTCACCAAAATGTGTACCGCTCCTTTCCTATCCTGTAAAGCCAAATTATATCCACGTCTTTCTACCTAACATTGCCCTATCCGCATAACTAAGAAATCGTCCCTAGCAATCCCCAAAAGTTTTTTCTCATCCCTCCCATCCCCATCCACCACCGACACCTTTCAGTTCGAGAATATATTGTTGATGTTGCGATTTACCATTATGTCGTCTTGTGAGGATATATTCATCTTAGGACTGTAGGGAAAACAGTATGTCGTAAACATGGGAACCTTCAATGCTATTGATCCGTGCATTAGTCGAAATTCATCCGTGCCGTGCAGGTGATAGTTAGGACTACTAATATGGTTACAATCATTGGCATGGTTCTCATAGCGATGAATACTAGGAGGAATAGGAAGCTGTTTGACATAACCTTGGCGCAGATATGACAGCTGTGAGTCTTCTGCTTTGGGAGGAATAAAAGTGATCCGAGGAAGATCGTAATATGACATCTGTCCTCTTCATAATATACATATATTCATGTGCAGCGCTCAACAGAGGTGCTGTAAAGATCATTTGTTCACCCCTGGATCCGTCTATGAAGGTCGAATCGATAATTGAATAATCCATCCCTATTTCCCCAATAAAACTTCGGTATCAGCCGAACCCGGGTAAAAAATGGAGCCTCTTACATCAACAATCACGGATACCATCAAAGCGTATTACGCCCCGACAAATCCCATGGATCTAATATCTCACCATCGTATTGCAATCAAAACAAATACAATAACAATCTCATGCCGACATGGCCGAATTGAAAAAGAAATGACGTAGAAATTGGATTACCCTCAGATCACTGGTGCTGAACTTCAGTGGGACAAATGTTCGGGAGTCTATTCGCCGGGGAAATGGGGCCGGAGCCAGAATCTCGGGGGTCTGCTGATCCATCAGTCTAGAATTGCTTACCCGGCCATTTTGTGCCACGCAAGTAGGGACCAAAAATCTAACCTTAATATTTCTGGAGCTCGCGATATTTTCAGGGGTTTGCCTTGCTCCATTAAAAAGAGACTAGGAAGATATATGCATAAAAAGTAATCATATGATTGTGACAATTTCTTTTGCTTTGCCCGTACTGTAGGATCCCATTTTCTAATTTGCATGCAACGTTGATCTGAAGTAAATTGACACTTGTCTCACGGCACGTAATCCACTAAACTGGGTCGGCGGCTTTCATTAGTGACTAGCAGAAAGAGACAAGATGTGTACTTCACATGGCTTAGATTCGGAGATCTAAATCTTGATGAGTGTCAGGAGGATCACGATATTCGATAGATGAGATTGTGAGTCACATAACGGCCTTGATGAATTGAAGATCCTGTAAATATGTATGGGACCAGGGGTCAAGTAGCGGTCAACAATCACCAGAAGGAAGGCGAGAGCCTTGTAGAGGTGATTTCGGGTGGTTTTGTAGGAATCTTTCGTGTTCTATGCAGTGAGCTATCTAGAGGTCGATCGCAATCTCAATAAGCCGCGCAATACCAGAGGATTCCGTATTACCTCTTTAACGGAAGACTCTGGTCTGACATGACAAGAGTGCTATGTTCGTGCCAATTCAATGATTTCTGAATGTTCCCGATATGATGCTCATTTGAGGGACTGGTGCTTGTTGATGAGCGGCCGGCCACACGGTAAATTTCCAGTGCGTAGATCGAGTTTGTGATCCTAGAGATCTGCCACCAGATCGGAATAGCCATGCTACTTTTCAACGAATCGCGCTGACTAACATGAGAATTATCTGCCACGTAAGGAAAGGGCCGTAAGAGAGAAGGTTCGGCAGGAATCTCCGGTCGGTTAGGTGTTTCCTCAATGGCTTCTCCGAATGTGTTCAAATCGGATACACATGAAGGCGAGTATTCTTACACCTTGGTACGCCATGCCAAAGTGTGCTCAGGGATTTGGCCCGCGATCGATTCTCGACGACAGTAAAGTTTCTTAAAGCTCATGTAAACAATGATAGCGAGGATAAAAAAACCAATTGCAGCGAGTAAGATGATCAGAACCGTAATTCCTTTGACTGTCGATTTCATATGGTATGTGTTGAATCCCGACGTTGACTTCCGAATTGACGTTTGTAGAAAAAGTTCAAAGCCGAATACGCCAAAATGATTGCGACACAGGCGAAAATAGATGGAAGAATGATGCGGAGTATGGTGTCCTCTTCAACAGTATACATGAATCGAGGCTACAACTAAGTGCGAGTCTCAAAAACACTATGAAGAGCATATCAGAAGGTGCCTGTGACACAATACAGCATGACTGCAAGAAGGATGTATCATGATGCCAATGTGATAAGTACCTAGTAATGTGTTCGTTGTGACGGTCCGTGAACTTTTCGAGGGTTGAGAATGACTCGTATGTATTGTTCAAGTCCCACGATCTGAACGCGGAAGAAAATGTCAAACAGTCTTTGAAGTAAGGTTCGTAATACGTGGTATATGGCTGTCTAAGGGTGCCATAGGTAATGAGGGAAATATATGATTAAGGAATGAGAAATAAAAAGAGAGAAATCTTTAGAGTCGATATTAATCGGAAATTTAATGATCATGGTAATCCATGGAGGAAAGAACTCATGATAGGTTTTGGGGGGGTAATTGCGACCTGCAACTGCGCCAACTGTTACCCCTCCTTAACGCTTCGACCCGCAAGCAATGTTCTCTCCTTCCACTTGATGTTTTGTTATCCCTTTGAAAAATAAAATAACAATGACTTCCATCAACCGATTCTTGGTTATGTAAGCGGTTTCCAGTACAATATGTGAAAATAATTACCTCCAAATTTGACCATGATAGATGTGGGGTACAATAGCAGTGAGTAGTTCGTCCAGCAATTGATTATTTGAGGGGCCCAAAACCCTGGTGCAGCGGCAATATGTTGTGATACCAAGATCTCAAACCAGATCTATGAAGCTAGAGGGAGTGTTTCTGCCATGCAGGATACTGGGATTGCAATCTTGGGAATTCTAGCGGTTTCCCGAGTAGAAGAATCTTCATTGAACCCTGTCCCAAAATCAGCCAGCGTCTAGATGAGTCCAGAAGATCGGGTGAATCCCTTCACTCCATTCGCGGAAGTAGGTATAATTGGACACATAATCCACTCGATTTTTATCCTTGCTGGTAGTTTTCTCCAATAATGTCGTGTGACTGTGAAGATTTGGTGAGTATGTCATGAGGCTTTTGATACCCTTGAACCCGAGGCCCGACCCAACAGCAAGTAAACCATGACTATGACCATGAAATTTGAAGCCTCTGAATGTTGATATCACTGATGCGCATTCCAGCTTCAAAAAAGCTTCAGAAAAAATTCACGAAAGGGTGTTATCACTTAACCCCCATGAGAAAAGATATCCGAAGCTGGAACCGATCGGTCATTTGTGATTAAGTTGATGTTTAGCCCTAAATAGCTGAGATCCCCACGAGACCGTAACAGGGTATTGAAAATCGGTCATATAACCTCCAAAAAGGCTTTTGAGGAGCGCCACCAACACACCATACTAAAAAGTGATAATGCATATAACTGAGGAGCTGACACCGCCTTACACTAAGAATTTTAGGAGAGGAAAATAAGACTCTCCCGTGTGTCAATAAGTTTCACTGAAAGAAACCCTTATTCATCCGGCAATTGATTATCCTAAAATCAGATTGACGTGTAGCCCAATTGATGCTAAACTCGGATTGATGTGCGGGTTAGTCAGGTGTAATAAATTGATACTAAACTCGGATTGAGCGAATTAGTCAGGTGCAAAAGTAAATTGATGCTAAACTCGGGCTGAAGTATAGTCAATAAGCTCGGATTAAGGTGTAGAATAGATGATCCATTGACATCAAGGGAAAAGTGCCCGGGTACTATCGACGTACACGGGAAAGAAATGTTAAAAAGAGAAAGATATCTCTCCAATGTAACATCAATCCAAGTTTAATCCAAATTAAATTTGAAATTTTAGTCCCCAATCCTGTTGTATTCTTTTGTTGTAGTTTATTGATATTTTTTCCATTGCCCCTCAAGAGCCGAGGTGACAATGGTGACAAGATGCCGGAACCGATGGCCTGTGTTTTTTCCCTTAGCGTGGCCGAGTGGCCCTTACCGAGATAAGGATGGCTTGCGATTTACCACCGTGGTCCTGGACCACTCCCTTGGGAATACGGCATGAAATCAATCTTGCATTTCGTTGCATTAGATCTATACAACGCTCAAATCTTGAGTAGATCTAAGACTCTCACAATTATGTGTGTATCAGTGCAACCGGCTTCCCTTGCGTGGAATTCCCCGAGCAATAGTCTGAGGGAAAAAGAAGAAAGAAACAAAGAAGAAAGGGCCACAGAGAGGGATTACCCGCAGTAAATCAAGAAAGTGTTCTTCGGTCAATGCGGTCAGAGCTGATATTATCGAAAATAGATTGGCTTTGACTGGTCGTGAGAACACAAGCGGGTGGTTCTCCAATCGATTGAAGCGGCATGAGCTCTTTTTGAGATACCTATCGGGATTGAAGATTTTCTCTCATCTAGGATATGCTCAAGAACTATCTCAGCCTCATTTACTTTCTTCTCCGAGTGTGAGCCATGAAGAAAGATAAAAGGAGTCCATTCGTCCATGTCTTCGAAGTATTCCTGACCATCATCTCAATCAGTCCTCTCTTCACATCATCCTCATTTCGACAATCATAACACACTTCCAATATCATCCAGTCAAGCATTGATCCGCCATCACAAGTCCAGCACTTCGAGCATTACCACATTCGACAACTGACAAGTTGTTGGCTGAATTCAGAAGAAGAGAATCGCGTTCGATAACCTGCATCTTTCATAACACTTTGGGTTCCAGTTTCTGGTAGTCAAAGAGCTCTTCCATCAGTAGCCATACTCAACAAGTCTCAATACCCACTCTACCTTCAACATGTTGTCTATCGCAGTTCAACCTCCCGCTAGAGCTCGCCCAGGAGCAATCTTGTATCCTCCTCTTATTGTTCAACTCAGTAGCGAACATGATTTGTATGAACATCTTGCCGGCTACTGGACCTGTGTTTCGCTCATCCATTACGCCAGCGGCCAAGTCATATATGAACAAATGGATGGTAAAGCCGCCGATTCCGCGCATCCAATTGCTCAAACCAGATTGAGGGGTGTTCGCGATCAAGCATACTTCTTTTTCCCAGATCTTGCAATTCACGCCACTGGCCGCTATCGTCTTAGAATCAGTTTGATGAGAATGGATTATTCTCCCGAGTCAGGTCCAGATGGTGCAGTTGTTTGCGATGAACAGGTGGATACACGGTCGATTACCGTGGAAGAGTCCGGTCCAAACTATACTCGACCGAGTAAGAATTTCTCTGATATTTATTTGGGGACAGATTTGGCTAACAGACGTAGATTCCCAAGAACGTGCTTTCATTCGAATGTTACGGGACGATGGACAAGATATTCCAACTCCAGCTCATTGAATGAGGTCGGAAACGCTGAAAATGTTGGAGAGTCTCACAACATGAGGTGGTATCGAAGTGCGGGGTAATGGGTGGGAATTCGGTCTTCATATTTGATGCGTTTTGGAATTTTGATTTTTGGGGGTTATGATTTTGGGATTTCTACATGGTTGTATGTTATCAGTATCATTCCTTTTTAGAGGAATATATACCATACTTATCTCTTGGTCTTTTGTTTGGATATAGACAAGACTTGGTATGGTGTAAGAAAAGAGGGGAGGTTATTGTCTTTCGGATCAGATATAATTGGTTGTTCGAATATGGATGGCGTTAAAAAGGAAAGGAATTTTCAATATCATTATCATGACATTTTGGATCGTTTTAAGAAAATATTAAGTACGAACTATCATGAATTAAAAAGTAACAATGATTTGAATTATGGTATTTGGAGGAGAACATGATGTTTTGGGTTGAAGAGGTAAAACATGAGAGAAGGTTGCAAAAGTGGACCTAGGTAGGAAATAAGAGGTATTTGACAGCTCTCCTTGTATGGAACGGTAGAAAGTGAGAGAGGGGGTGAACGCCAAGCCTTCCAATATGAGCTGCGGGGAAATGGAAGGATGTTTAGATCTTAATTAAGTCTAGTCTTTCTTCCTTCAAAAATTGAAATTCCCCTCGATATACGGTGTTACCGTTACTGTTACCATAAAAGTGGCTCGAGAGATGTGAAGTTCATGCTTGGCTTTGAACATTTTCCAGAATGAATTTTCGAATATATTCTGCCACGAAAATGCTATTATAGAAGGCGGTGTGGATTTACCACGTGTTTGACATCGGGCGGAACTTTCAGAGGTGCCGGAGGTGGGGTATAGTGTGGTCCTTAGATAGAAGGCACAAATCAGAAACGATTACTCGAGTAATGTAGAGTGGTAGTGGTCCTTAGATAAAAGGCAGAAACCACAAACGATCAATGTAATGTGGTCCTTAGATTAAAGGCAGAAACAACCACAAAGGCGGTAAACAAGTAAAACCAACAGAAAAAAAAAGCCCAGCACCTGGTTGAACCTGCAGAAAAATCCTTGAGGGGTTTCTAAAGTATTGAGTCACCAACAAGAATTATAAGAAGCAAAGACTCATAAATTTTTATATTGGGTTAGCCTACTCTAACATATAAAATCATTTACCTTCCCAACTTCACCATCCTCCCAAAGAGAAAAAGTATATCTTCTTCTTTTTCTCATGAATACTCTCTCTTTTCTCTTCCTCCTTTGACCTTGTCCCAACCATATGATCTTCACCTTTTCCATCTTGCGAAAACATCCAAACCATTGTCTAAAATTGATACCCACTTCAGTCCAAACTACCCCTCGATTTAAACCCCACCACTTCAATTCTTTTCGCACATTTACAACCACATTATACAAGATGGCGGCGACAGATTCGTCCTCAAACTTCATTTCCGAGAAGCTCAAGTCTTTGAGTGTCTCGGATCTCCCAAAATTCCCTAATTGTCACCCTGATGTCAACGTTGTCGATATCTACCGAGCTCACATTACTTCTACCTTGACTGAGATTACTGGTGTAGAATCTACCATCATCTACCGTGCATTAGCATGGACGAATACTTTAGACAAGGGTGACATAGTCTTACCTGTGCCAGCTTTGCGAGTCAAGGGAAAAAAGCCCAACGAGTTGGCAGAGGAATGGGCGGCCAAGGTATATCTGTCGCAACTTATTTAGATCATGAGATTTACTAAAACATTGATCAAAACAGTATCCTGAATCTCCTCTCGTTCACAAACCTACCACCAATGGCGTCTACCTGCAATTCTTCTTCAAAGCCGACAAACTTAATGAACTTCTCATTCCTACCATTATCCGACAAGGGTCGAACTTTGGAGAAAACAAATATCTTGGTCTCGTGGATCCAGAAGATCCATCAAAAGGACAAAAGAAGATAGTCATTGAATTCTCGTCCCCGAACATTGCAAAGCCTTTCCATGCAGGTCATCTTCGAAGTACCATCATTGGAGGTTTCTTGTCGAATCTTTACGCAGCAGTAGGATGGAACGTTACTCGAGTCAACTACCTTGGAGATTGGGGCAAACAATACGGATTGTTGGCTTTGGGCTTTGACAGATATGGAGATGAAGAAGCTTTAAAGGCAGATCCAATCAACCATCTTTTCCAAATCTACGTCAAAATCAACCAAGATGTCAAAGCCGAGGCTGATAAGATGGCAGCATTAGAGGCAGAAGGAAAAACAGATGAAGCATTGCATATCAAGAATGAGGGACTAGATGAACAAGCTCGTCGATATTTCAAAGCAATGACGGAGAATGATGAAAACGCAATTGCGCAATGGGCTCGATTCCGTGAACTCAGTATTAAGAGATATAGGGAGACATATGCACGATTAAATATTCATTTCGATGATTATTCAGGAGAATCCCAAGTTAAAGCAGAAGTAATGGAGGAGACCGGAAAGAAAATGGAGGAAATGAAGATTGCTGAAGAATCGCAAGGTGCTATGATTGTTGATTTCACCAAACACGTTCCAGGAAAGATTGGCAAAGGTCTTGGAAAAGCAATTGTCAAAAGAAGGGATGGCACAGCACTTTATCTTACTCGAGACATCAGTGAACTGTTGCAACGAAAAGAAAAGTATGACTTTGATCAGATGATTTATGTTGTTGCAACTGATCAAGAGTTGCATTTACAACAATTATTCAAGATTATTGAGCTTTTGGGTTACAAAGAACTTCGGGATAAGTGTCAACATATCAACTTTGGTTTGGTACATGGCATGAG
The DNA here is from genome assembly GCF_000146945.2 of Sclerotinia sclerotiorum 1980 UF-70. Taxonomy (NCBI): domain Eukaryota; kingdom Fungi; phylum Ascomycota; class Leotiomycetes; order Helotiales; family Sclerotiniaceae; genus Sclerotinia; species Sclerotinia sclerotiorum. The sequence continues at coordinate 224,069 of NW_001820828.1, forward strand.
TACTCGTCGCGGTACTGTCAAATTTTTGGATGACATCTTAAGAGATGTTGCTGAAAAGATGCATGAAGTTATGCAAAAGAATGAAGCTAAATATGAACAAATTGCCGATCCATTGGCTACTTCCGATATTCTTGGTATTAGTTCTGTCATGGTACAAGATATGAGTGGTAAACGGTGAGTGAATTGATTTTATAACCTATTCCCTTTTCGTAACTAAGAATCACAAACTAATTTTAAAATCAGTGTTAACGGTTATACCTTCAACATGGATACCATGACATCATTCGAAGGTGATACTGGTCCATATCTTCAATACGCCCACGCTCGTCTTTGCTCCATCACCCGCAAAGCAGCACTTACCGCAGAAGAAATCGCTTCAGCTGATCTATCACTTCTCACTGAAATCCACGCTCAAAACCTCATCAGAACTCTATCACAATACCCAGATGTCGTTCAAAACACGGTCAAGACCTTGGAACCAACAACTATTTTGACATATCTATTCAAGATGACTCACGTACTCAGCAGTAGTTACGATCATCTTAGAATTATGGGTAGTGAGAAAGAAGTCATGAAGGCTAGAATGGCACTTTATGATGCTGCTAGAGTGGTTCTTTATAATGGCATGAGAATTTTGGGATTGAGTCCTGTAGAGAGAATGTAGATGATGGTGTGGTATATGAGTTGACGAGTGGTATAATATGGCAAATATTTTTTGCTGAACGAAGTAAAAGTTAAGCCATGGTTTTGATAATTGGTTGCACGAGGATTAGAATCAATACGAGATCATAGTATAGGTTACAGAAGCGATCATTATCACTTAGAAAACTGAGAGTAGACCATACTAGGTACTTATTGATAAAATCTAAAATCTCAAATCTAAAATCTCAAACGCACGATCCGTAGCTTAAGACTAGACTCAATAGTAAAGTATTAAGTAAATCTATAAGATAATAAACTGTCTCGATTATTCTTTTCAATATGAAAATTATAAATCTAAAACTTAAGATCTAAGATATCGGTATATGCTTTTTCAGATAAAGGTGTGTTTTTTTTTTCTTCTATTAATATTAATATAAATATAAATATAAATATAAATATAAATATAAATATAAATATAAATATAAATATAAATATAAATATAAATATAAATATAAATATAAATATAAATATAAATATAAATATAAATATAAATATAAATATAAATATAAATATAAATATAAATATAAATATAAATATAAATATAAATATAAATATAAATATAAATATAAATATAAATATATATTAATTTGAAATTCATATTTCATTTTAAATATAGATAGTATTATGTTAAAGTGAATGGTTCCTGCGTAGCACGTGCACAGGGCACTAGTCCTGTTAGGACTAGATTGAGAAGCTCTCTTACCGAGAGCTTCGCATTTCCGTAGAACTTAGAAGAGAGATTA
>NW_001820828.1:226174-260416 GCF_000146945.2 Sclerotinia sclerotiorum 1980 UF-70
CATAGCACTCCCATCCATACTAAAAACATTACTTCTCATATTTCCACCCATCGTATTCCCATCCATCGTATCCCTATCCATAGTATTCCTATCCAACGTATTTCCATTCTCACTTCCATTCCCATCAATACCCAAATCTCTAATCCCTCCCACGACCAAATCCATTTCAAGACTCTTATCACCACTAAAAGTTCTTACGCCGAAACCTCTTCCCCTTCTAGAAGGTTGACCTAGTGTAGCTAATAATTCCGGTTCTTCTTCTGAGGAAATGAGAACTTCTTTTTCATGAGCATTTTGATAATCTTGTTCAGCTTGTTGATACTCCTGCGGATATTCCTGCGGATATTCCCGCGGATATTCATTCGCTAGCTCATGTCTCAATTCCTGATCATGATCGTCTTCGACATCTTTCCCTTTAACGCGTTCGGGACTCACACTCGCGGCTTTGAATCGTCTCCAATATTCCCTCTCTTCTTCTTCGTCATAGGATTCGTCATCTTCATATCCTTCTTCGCTATCCATTGGTTCTTCTTCATGATCCGTTTCCACATGTTTTATATTTCCTAACACACCTGATAATTCATCCTCATCATCCGCTAAATCATCATCGATAACCATAGGGTAACTTCCACTTTGAGGTCTATTTGCCCTCAAACTATGCCCCTCATCTTCACTATCCCATTCATGGATATTCCTCTCACTCATCGGTCTTGAAGTTTTCTTGGCAAGACGCGGAATATCTTTCTCTCTTCTCGTTGAAACCTTAGTCCATATAGGTTTTTCAACATTTGGTAATCCAATTCTCTCACACTTCAACGAATTTGCCATATCAAGGACGCTAATCCACAGTGGACATATATATCCAACACTTTTTCGTTGACTCCACGCAAGTACACTACCTGCAACTCTACCACTATTATTCCCAGGGCCCACACTAATATCATCACCTCGTTCGAGAACCCATGCACCACTATCACCTGGAACACCTATTTTACCTGCGACTTGCCAACTCATAGATGGAGTTTTCCGCCCATAAATTTTAAGAATGGACATAGAAGGAAGAATTCGTCCAGTTTGTGTACCACTAGTTCTAGCTGTACATTTAACAGGTAAATCTGGAAGTTCCGTTAATGGAACTACGCCTGTTGGTTGTGTTGTCAAAGATATTGAGGAAGTAAAATCAGGTAGACGATGTTCTTCAAACTCAAAAAGACACCAATCAATCTCATGAGTGATATCATCATGAGTCAATCGTCTAATTCCTGAACTTGCATAGACATTTCCTAGTAAACATGAATCTAAATGATCCTCATCTCTAGTTTCTGGATCAGGATAGAAATCTGGATCGATGTCATCGATAGCTGGTTGGGTGATTGGATAATTGTGAACATTCGACGAAGAAACTGGAATAGCAGGAATATCTCCTGGTTCTAAAGTTGGAAATTCGGCATCAGAATCATCTTCATCTTCTGATGCATAAGGTGAGGAATCGGAATCAAATGATGAACCTGAAGATGAATAATCTGTGAAGCTATAATTATATTCTTCGTCACCACTAGAGTAGTAGGAGGTCTCTGAATGCGTTAGGTCTGGCATTTCAAGGTATTGAGGAAGTGCTTGAGGACGTGCTGATGATCGAAGAATTGGTTTTGTTGGTTGAAGTGGCTCATCTTCGTCATCATCGGAAGGGTCGTCTAACATATGATGAACAGACATTCCATACGGTTTGTCATCAATCGTGACGAGTCCTCCAAATGATACTGGCGGAAGATGATGATCATTTATATATGCTCCCATACTAGCACCATTCTTGGGACGTTCTTGATGTTGAGTATTCTTCGCTACAAGTTCATCACCATGCGCCATACTCCTTTTGACCCCATTATTTCTTGCTCTTACAACCTTTCCACGACATACTTTTAATCCATATGTAGCTTTATCATAAACAAGACTCTTCTTCAATATGCTTCTAACTTTACTGACACTTGTACAAATGACGAGAATGGTAGGTTTCGTTTTGGTAGATGATTCACCAACTGATTCGAGGGAAATTTCGACCGACTCGGGATATTTCTTGTAAAAACTTCGAAGGACGTGGTTGACATGTGGCATAATATTAGTATGCCAAAAATTGATATGTTCTTGACTAATGCGAATAGCCGGGAATGTCTTGAGCTTAGGTTTTGATTTTATAGGTTCGATTGCTAAGACAAAAATGGTTAGATTGTGACAGTGGTGAAGGGGCTATCAACTCACCAGAGGACTTCTTCTCTGTCCATTCAGCAGTAGCCTTTTGTGGGGTCTTTACACGTATAGGTTTCTCACCCCAATTGATTTCTGGTTCTTGTGGAGCACTAAAATCAATCTTTGCATCCCTTCGATCACGATATCCTTTGGTAGATGAAGATGGGGCTTCAATCTTCAAAGGTGTGGGTACCAGTGATGGCTCATCACTTCTTTCACTATCATCATCCGAAACATCATCGAGTGAACAACAAGTATTAAGTGCTTTTGATACACGCCAGAAGACTTTTTGATGCATAACATCTGGTCTTGCTTTTCGTGAAAGTTCTCCTTCGGGTGCACTTAAACATGCTTTCACCGCTTTGACATAAATATTTCCACATCGAGATGCAAGATGCTTGAGAACATCTGTAGGGTTTGAAGGCACTTGAGATGCTCTTGGGAAAAGTTCCGATAAAGAACTCCAGAGACCAATCTCAAGAAGAATCATGGCAAGACTGTACAAATCCAAAGATTTGCTTTCTTGGGATAGATTAGTATATCTGGTACTCCTCGGGTCGAGTGGATGCTTATACAACATGGTAGCTTGATCCAAACTTGGACCCAAATCTGTAGCAGTATCAGAAAACAAATCATAAGAACCAAGATACGACTGTCGCATATTAATCTGTGTTAAATCAAAGGCCCGTGGTGATGTAGGATGTTCAATGAAAAGGATATTGGAAGGAAGTAAGTTGCCATGAACTATTCCTTTGGAGTGTAAATCAAAGACGGCATTAGCTATATTGTAGGCTAATCTGTACTTGACCTCCAAACTTGGTTCGAATGCTGGACTTATTAGAAGCTCCGACAATGAGTTTATCGTGGGCATTTGTAGGGTGGGACTTTGAATGTCCATGGGTCCAAAATTCGTTGGCAAGGCAAACAATAGACAAAATCTCGAATGCTCGGCATCTTCATAATATCCAATGAGACGAAGTAATCCAACAAGTAATCTGTCAGAAGAGTAATATGCCTGTGAAAGTCCAGCAAAGAGTTTTTCGAATCGAGTCATGGATGGAGTGATTCCGGTAACGGAATATATAGGATCGTAAGGAGCATATTCGACAAGAACAGGTATCGGGTCAGGAGGTTGACCGATGGCTTTTCTTAAATCCGAAGAATTAACAGACCTTCTCATCAAGACTATCTGTCTCAACGTATTGTTCGACGTTGACCTCGATGTACCACGTGTAGCAATTATCTGATTCCCCGTCCAGATTAGAGTTGCTGGATCAATTTGTTGTGGTGCAGACATTCTTGTCGATTCAAATTGTCTTTCCTCAAAACTCGAAGATTGATCTTTTGAGCTTGAAACTTCCGAAGTCTGTAGACCGAGACCACTCCTTGCTGACTGTCTTGTCTTTGATAAATCATAAAGAGTATCAATAGACATGGTTAAATCTCGAATCAAATCCTCAAACCTCGTTTTATCCCATTGAATCAAAGCACTCTTTTCCGATTTTTCTGATGGTCTTTCGTCTGATGTCAACCTTTTGGAAGATTGCCATAATGGTTCAGCCTCAGCTAAAATCTCCTTAATTGTTGACATGACATTTCCGACGATTTCCGATAATCCTGCCTTTGATACTGATTCATCGATATCAGGTGATTGTGAAGGATCCGACCATTCCAACCCCCATGATACCAAACGACTTTGTTGGATGCGTAACTTGCGATGTAATAATTGAAGTTCATGATCTTCGACATTTCTCACAGGTTCTTTGATGAAGTCGTAAATATTCTTGGTGTCAGTATAAATTTTGGTTAATCGCCTTTGAAGAGGTATTGAAGGTGCAGTGTAGTATGGATCCATGATTACTGAGGTGGGAGTGGAGATGGGAGTGAGAGTGGTTGTAGTTGTAGATGTAGATGTAGTTGTAGATGTAGATGTAGTTGTAGATGTAGATGTAGATGTAGATGTAGTTGTAGATGTAGATGTAGTTGTAGATGTAGTTGTAGTTGTAGCTGCTGTGATAGTAGTTGTTGATGTGGTTATAGATATATTTGTTGAGGTAGTAGGTGTTGTGGTTGTGAATGTGGTTCAAATCATAGGCGACAAAAATGACAACAATGCCAGCAATTGCAATAGCAGTGGAGTAGCAACAAATCAAGCTGGGATGAGGATTAAAAGATGATACGAAGAGTAATAAGAATAATAGTAGCAGAAATAAAAGATGTAGTATATGGTAAGATTGTAAGATTCTATGTAGGTATGTATGAATCAAAAATTCATCATCCCAAAAAAAAAGAACAATCAAGTCAAAACAAATTGATAATCGACGGGTCCGATGAATAACTCAAATAATAAGGTTAAACCATGCAATGATTGATTAATCTAAAATGTACTGAGTAAAATCGATCAAGGGTTATCAAGGGTCTCTTTGGTCTCTTTTCTTCCAAAATGTAACCTATGAATCTTGAAGAATTGATAGAATTCGGATGCCTACAGATCCTCGCCTTTCCGAAGATTGTTGCCTGGAATGAAAATGGAAGATGATTGGATGAAATTGATTATGTAAGAAGCATGATCCAAAATGCGGCTAAAAGACACATTTTGGCGACATTGGCTTGCGTTGGTGGGAAAGAAAAGAGAAGAATCCCAGACGGGTGTTTGAGACTGATGTGAGTTATACGACTCATGTGCATGAATGAGAGAGCCAATCAAGAAAGAGATTTGGAATAATTGAGTCAATATATGGTGAATGAATGAAATGATGGGAGATCAAATTTTCCGATTCTTATCTTGGAGTGAGGTCGAGCCTATCTTGGCATTTATTTTGGCATAAGAATAATTGCTTGAGGCTCAGCTTTCACGTGAGCTGATGAGCTGCTTGGTGTAGGGCACCAGAATATTGGCCGTGGCTTGGCTTGGATTGTATTATATGCGTCGGAAGTATGATTTGTCAGTGATGATGATAGCTTTCCCCGGATTTTCATTCGCCGATCCTTTTGTAAGATCTTACTACTTCTTGTTTTGATGTTCTTCTATTATTCCTATTACTTCTCTTCCTCAAGTCCATCCATATATAAAATATATCTTCCTCAGGTACATATCTTGTCGCATTTGAGTTCGCATCCCCTTACCTATGTAATACTTTTCCTCTTCCTGTATTTTTCACATCTATCTACATCCACCTTCTCGTACACACCTCTTTCCACCACAAAAAGCAGTATTTCGAATCTCAAACCCAACACTCTCCTTTATCAAACATCAAAATGCTGAAGCCTAAGGGAGGCAAATAAATACAATTCCAAACCACATGGTCATGCACAATCACTCCAGCTAATATCTTCCATTTCTTCACCTCCTATATAACTATCCTAATAGCCAGGTAAGTAGGTAGCTAGCTACTCGGTAGATATTACTCAAAGCAAATAATCACCTAGCATACAGAATACAATACGTATAAATATTACCAAACCAAAATGATCCGATAGTAGCTACCACATCTCCATCTCCATCTCATCCGCATACAGGCTTTCCCACCGTGTAACAATCGCATGGACTCACCATATTCGGACATGATATCCACTCTACTTTTCCAACCCTATTACCTCCTCACATAGTACACAGTAAGTACATCAGCACTATACATTCATTATACCCATTCCACATCTCATTCCCGCCTCGCCTCGGATTAAAAAGTCGATTCTCCGATATGAAATGTAAGATATAAATGCTGCCTATTCCAAGAATTTTCTCTATATACCCAGCTAGTATTTACGCCGCAAGTCCCAGTTAATGCAGGGAAAGCGCCATAAGCTATGTTGGCTGAAACTTGGGTTGGGTAGGTAGGATAATTATGGAGTACTTGATGATTTTCATTTTGTGTACTTCGTTTTATTATAAGGTTGGCTAGCAGGTATTCTTAATGTCATCGCGTCGTTTGTCCATTCCTGATATAGGTAGTCAGCTTTTCAGATATTGTTCACTATCTTGTGAGATTATTTCATATAAGGTCACATAACAGTACTTAGATATATGGTTATAAGATCCATCAGATATCGCCGTTGTCATTTCATCGTCTGAGTGGCATCTAGAACTACCTACCTATACCTGCCTATACTATATAATCGAGCAGTATCATTTCCCAGCTAGCCAATAATTATAGGAATAAATATCATGACTTAGTTTTTTTTTTTTTTTAGTTTTTTTCAATTAATCAGGCTACAGTTAAAGTTAATTTGCATTCTCACGGATTTCTCGGATCTGATGATTGGATGATTTGATAATATGATGCGCAATCTCACATCTCTCTAATCTTACCTTACCACCAGGAAAACATATGAACATTGAGAACTAGAGTAAATCTATCAATATCAAGCCTACCTGATAGGATCCTCGCATTCAGTAACTAGGTACTGGATATATCATATCAAGCCCTTCATTTTTTGATACACGGATGAAATCAATATAAAGTAGACGAGATGCTTCATTTATCAGATCTACCACATGAATTATTTCTTCTATCGGGCGCAAGATATTTTGTAAGATCTTAGTATGAATAATAAATGATAACTAAAAGCATCCGCTGAGGGCCAGTTGAGGGATAGATATATTTTATAAGATTTTACAAAAACTGAGATTCTTTGGGGAATTATTTTGATTGGTGTGTGCTTATTTATATATATTTTATAAGATTATAAATAGTAATTAATATAAGTTCAAATAACGTGGTTTATCAGCGAGTCGCCACTATCAGCGAGTCGCCACTTTTTCACTTATTCAACCACTTTAAACTTATTTTAATCAACAATTATTGAATCAATTGATTTAAACTATTAAGAATCTAATAATCTAGGGTCTATTATATTATTAGAACAAGTTCTTGAATTGTGACCAGTCTTTCCACATTTACTACAGCATCGATTAGTAGATGATTCCCCATTGGAATTTCCCCTATTTTGACGCTCGTCGCGTCGAATCTGAATATCCACCTCTTGTTGTGATATTATATCTATAGCTTCCTGACCAGTAAGTACTCCTCCTTGATGTAATTGAGTTTTTTTAACGTGTCGACGTTTGCTTAATGCCTCATTTGCCTTCCGAAGCATACGAATCTCTGCACTTAAGAGTGTATTCTCATGAGCTAGTCGTTCTGTACCCTTAGCTAATGCAACTACAGTTTCGAATATAGGTGTAGGAGAGCTTGATTGATGTCGAGCAATTCGAGATTTCACTAAAGTTGATTGTAAAAGAGCTTCAGTTGGATTGTGAGGTGTTTGAGAGACCCAAGAGTTGGCAGATTCCAAAAGGATCGATGGAGGGGTAGGTGTGCGAATTCGAATATCTAATTTCGAAAGCACAGCTTGAGGATCAAATGGTATTAGTCCTGCTCCTCGAAAGCCAGCTTTCATATTCTGAATTGTAATCGATTGTTGATATGCAGCTTTGAAAGCTATAAAGAATTCAACCTTAGAAATATGATTGATATATGCCTTGATAAACTCATCAACTTGACAACTATATGAACGTTTGAGTACGCTAAAACATCCAACATCAAGTGGTTGAGTTAAATGACTTGAATGCGATGGTAACTTTACACATATAATGTCATTTGACTTGCAATATGATTGGAAAGGTATCGATTCATGACTTTCATGCCCATCCAATACTAACATTCGATATTTGCCCTTTCTTCGTTGACTAGTATATTTATCGAAGTGCTTTAACCATTCTAAACCTGTCTCATTATTCGTCCATCCATTAGAAGTAGGTTTAATAGCCCAATCCGCAGGAAAATCGGTTTCGGTATACCAATTGGAAAGATGAACTTGTCCTTGAACTATCAGAAATGGAGGTATAGTTTCACCCTCTCCATTACCACATATAATTGCCGTAGCCCATTCTCGATTGCCTGGTTGTATTGCCTTGTTTCTGCCATTTCTTTCAGAACTAATTACAACCATTCCAGGGCATATTATACCCATCATAAAGCCGGTTTCGTCGAAGTTGTAGAAATCGCAATCTTGAATACCATATTTCGCCCGCATATTCGATACCAATCCAAACCACTCTTCAATAAGCTTGGGATCTTCGCAAAGAGCTCTTTGAAAGTCATAAACACGACTAAAACGCGTCTTTAATTTTGTACAACGCTTTACGAATCGATGAGCCCAGAGCTTTCCAACTCTCTTCGCACCTCTTGATTCGAGAATATAATTCGCCATATCTTCTACACCACTTAATTTAGGTGCAAATCCTCTTTCATCCATATCGATAATATACTGAATAAGCACCTCTTCTTCTTTTTCAGTCAAATTAAGATTATTTGCTCGAGTTTCCATTCTGTGAATTCGACCGCCCATTCTATCTCGTAATGTTGATTGATTGATTGATTAAATTAACGTCTACACTGAGTCTATGACTATCTAAGACGGCTAGGAGCTTTGTAGGCTTCTAACAATAGTAAATGGAGGGTGGCTGGCCTTATTCGACCGTAGCTAATACAGGTTGGGGAGATTGAAAGCCTCAATCTTCTAATGTTTGAATGGGGGAAGTGAAAACTAATACTAGGGAACCAAGCCCGCCTTACAGATACTGTTGACCTCCTGGGATCTTGGCAGCATATGCATATATAGTACATATGCATATAAGGAGCAAACAAAACTCAACTTTTAATTCATTCTTTCCTTTTTGGTATACTGTTTGTTTGCTTTCAATATTTTGATTTCAAAGCACTTTAATTCCGAAGGCTGAATACCCAACCTATTCCTTCATTTTTTTGAATATATACTCGCAGCTTAACTGCTTAGCTAGAGAATCAATCAATTCAATCTGATACTCTTTCTAGTCTCAAGAAACCCAACAGTTATGAGCCCGGTGCTGACTTTCAATTAAACATCCTGCACAATACTTGATTCACATATACCGAAACTCTACGATACCTTCAAGTTTCACTCTTTTAAGAATTACCTTACGTAGTGTGGTTTCTATAAAACCCAAACCTCGATAATTCTGACTTTATTTCTTCAATATGACTACAGGCGATAATTCAACTAAAATCATCCTTTCCTCACCAGAGGATTGGAATAGTTGGATTCGAAATGTTCAGCGTATTGCAGAATCCGGCGGCATCAAATGCTGGGTATACCTTGATCCCACTACAACAGTTGTACCTATACCAGAGTTGCTAGATGAACCAGAGCTACCCACAGTTGATGAAAATGCTTCTGAGGCTGTTATTGATAGGGCTTTAAAGCAATATCAGATGCAACTAGAGAACTATCGTATCAAGAATACCAAATACGAGAAAATCAACAAGGCCATTTCAGAGGTTCTCAAGTACATACTTTCATCAATCAACCGCAATTGCGAAAAGTTTATTAGTACCACCAGTATCACAGCACCTCAAGTGCTTGCTGATTTACGCAAAAGGCTAGCACCAACTGATCGTGCGAGAGAGCTTACCGTCGTAGCACGATACAATTGTGTAAAGCAACCCTACAAATCCAATCAGGATATTTATGAATGGTTGAACGAATGGGAACTCATCTACACTGAGGCTAAAACTCTCAATCTGCCAGACGTCGATCGAAATCGAGCTGCGTTCGACTTTTCTACAGCCCTTATGAATCACAGCTCCTCTTGGGCAACTTCAACTCTGTTGGAGATCACCAAAAAGCTCAAGAATCAGCCTGAAGAAACGATTGATGTGTACGATTTAATCGAAGACTTTCGAAACTACACTCGACTCACACAGGCATCAACTACTTCAACCTCTTCTACGTCATTTGCAACCTATAAGGATGGGAATAAAGATAAAAAGGAAGGAGAGAGAACCTGTCTATGTGGCAAGAAACATCTATATGAAAAATGCTACTATCTATATTCGGATAATCGACCAAGGAACTGGAAACCAATCGATGCCGATATTGAATACTTCAAGAAGTTCTGGGGAAGGCAATCAACAAAACGAAGGAACTGGTTTGTTCGTAGACATGAAGGAACTAAAGAACTTCTCAAGCTAGCAAATCTCTCTTGGGATCCAGCATGGAAGGAAACATTGACTAATCCTTCAGAATCTGGAAAAGAGAAAGATAAGGATCTTGGGGCTTTTCTCACTAAACAAAGTCCTACCTACAACAATGCTAGCATCCTTCACAAATGGCTAATTGATAGCGGTTCCGATACCCATGTCACCAACTCTCTACACAACTTTGTTCTTGAAGAGTTTGGAAAGCCATCCGATATGATAAGCGCTGGAAGGGACCGATTCCAAATTGAAGCATTCGGTACTATCACTATGTTGATCAATACACCAACTGGGCCAGGGCAAATAACCTTAAAAAGAGTGGCGTACATCCCAGGGTTTCTTACAAACCTAGTCTCTCTAGCTTTACTCTCAAAGAAAGGTGTACATTGGAACACTGAACACCCAGATGTCCTTACAAAAGAAGGCATTGCATTTATTACTCTGAAGCAAACAGGAGACCATTGGACCCTCGATCCTATTATCCTTTCTCAGCATGCTTCGTTTGCCACCAAAAACCACACCAAATCAATATGCCGAAAGGTTACAACAACAGAGTTACATGATCTTCTAGGCCATCCTTCTCTCGAAGCCCTTCAGCACCTAGAATCAGCAACTACTGATATCATTATCGACAAAACGATTTCGACACCTTCCTTCTCTACCTGCAAAGTTTGTAATCTCTCGAAGGCTCAACAGATTATATCTCGTAATCCAAGGAAGGAGATGCCAGAGAACGGCCATGTCGGAGATCGATTGGCATGGGATCTGTTCGAGATGGATGAGGCTTATAATAATACCCGATATATCAGCCACTTCTGGTGTACGACACACAAAATACAATGGGTGTATGTTCTAACTAGGAAAACAGAGATGATCGATATTATGGATACTCAATTCTCTCTGATACAAACACAATTCGGCTCAAAGGTCCGATTCATACGCCTCGACGGTGAAACTACGTTAGGGGGCGACTTCAAGAGGATCACAGACAAACGTGGCATCATTGTCGAACGCACTCCACCAGATACACCAGCACAGAATGGCGCTGCAGAGAATGCTGGTAAAATGCTCATGGTCAGAGCAAGAGCCCTCCTCCTTTCAGCAAACCTACCACAAAACCTTTGGCCAGAAGCAATTAAAACAGCCGGTTATCTTGAAAACCGTACTCCAAAAAGAGCTCTTCAATGGAAAACACCATTTGAAAGTGCTACTGGCAATAAACCTTCGCTAGCACATCTACATCCATATGGGTGCTTGGCATATGTGCTCAACAAGCAGATTCCAAGACGTGCGAAGATGCAACCTCGTGCAAAACTGGGCTATCTTGTAGGGTATGATTCAACGAATATCTTCAGGATCTGGCTCCCTTCCATAAATCGCGTCATTCGAAGTAGGGATGTCAAATTTGATGAAACCCGGTATTATCGACCAGAAGATATAGATATTGGCTTTCTTATTAAGGATCAACTTCGGGATACTGCAGCTATTCACGAAAAGAGGGCAGAAGAGATAGAAATATCGAATCTGTTGAGTGAAGAATCAGATGAGAGTATTGGTGATATAATTGTAGTTGAAGGGCCATGGAACTTACAACACAATCGCTTAAACGAGCGACCAACGAATGAAAGCTCTTCAAACAAGACGGATGATGGTATTCCAACCAATGAGGGGGTTCCTCAAACTAACCCTCAATTGCCAACGCCTAGAGCAACCTTATCACCAGAAGCACTTACAAGACAATCTACTGGAGATGTTCCTATACCATCATTACCGGAGTCAGAACTCTCATCTTCCCCATCATCATCGTTAAGTCAACATGATATCATCACTACAACATCATCTCATAATACAGCACCTTTGGCAGAGCAAATACGTGCCGATATCGACGTATCCCATATAATTCAGGGTTCTAGACGTTCACAAAGGAAAGAACATCATGCTGCAGCACTTTCATCACTTCCTCAACTATCCAGCTACTTTGCAGCATTTGCTATCGGAAGGTCTAAATTACGAACTCCTAGATTACATCAAAATGATCTACCACCTCCACCTCGATTTTATCATGAGCTAGTACAGCATCCATATGCTAGAGAATTCCAAAAAGCATGTGAGGATGAGATCAACGCTCTGAAAGAACGTAAAACCTTCGAATACATCGATATATCTACAAGAGGACAAAAGCCTTTACCATTACTCTGGGTTTTCACTTATAAATTCGATCAAGATGGTTATCTCATCAAGTTCAAAGCAAGAATCTGTGCCAGAGGAGATCTTCAATCAACCGAAGAAGAGACATACGCTGCAACGCTAACTTCACAAATTTTTAGAGCTATGATGGCTATCGCTGCAGCTTTCGATCTTGAGATTCGACAATTTGACGTTTCCAATGCTTTTTTACATGCAACATTAAGGCAACCAATTATTTGCAAGTGCCCTGATGGCTTCGAAGTCCCAGGGAAAGTGATTTCCGTAAACCAAGCACTTTATGGCTTCCGAGAGTCTCCAGCATACTGGTATGAGGATCTGACCTACACGTTAACCGACTTTGGTCTGGATCCAGTTCCAGGAGCACCCTGTGTTTTCACCAATAGCTGGCTTACGGTTCTCTTCTATGTCGACGATATTATCGCAATTTGCAAGAAAGCTGATTTGCTACGATTAACCTTATTCGAAAACACCTTAAAATCAGCATACACCATCAAATCACTTGGAGATATACAGTTCTTCTTAGGGATTAGGGTACTACGAGATCGACAAAATCATCGTCTGTGGCTTTGCCAAGATAACTACATTTCAAAAATATCAACACGCTTCAATATCAAACCTAATCCTCAAGCCTGTTCTCCATTGCCAACAACAGCACTTACAAAGAATCCAGCAATTGCAACTCCGCAACAGGTTTTCGGCTACCAGCAGCGAGTTGGCAGCATTAACTACGCTGCTGTTGTGACTCGGGCTGATATTGCAAAAGCATCTTCAATACTATCAGAATTTCTTCGTAATCCATCCGCTACTCATATCAATGCAGCAGTACATACATTGCAATACCTTGAGAATACCAAATTCTATGCTATCATGTTCGATGGGAAGAAAGCAACAACTACCAGGAACTTTCAAATCTGGAGTGACGCCTCCCATGCTGACGATATCGATACAAGAGTTTCTTCAATGGGATATTGCCTCATACTCTTTGGAGGTTTGATCCACTTCAAAAGCACTAAGCTGAAGTCGGTGACTACTTCCAGCACACACTCTGAAATACTGGCTCTTTCCGTTACTGCTCGAGAGCTTATGTGGTGGATACGCTTCTTTAAGAATGTTGGTTTAGATCTCGAAGAAAAGGCTTCAATTTTCTGTGATAATCGCCAAACCATTCGACTTCTTCAGCATAGTACTCCTAGACTTGTTACAAAACTCCGGCATGTTGATATACACTCCTGTTGGCTTCGCCAGGAAGTGCAAGCAGGAAGGCTACAAGTCGAATGGGTTCCAACTACTGAAATGGTTGCAGATGGTTTCACTAAACCTCTACCACCACAGAAACACACTCATTTTATCAATCTTTTGGGAATGGTTGACATTCGGTCTCAGGTTCAGGAATAACCTCATTATTAACTAACTCGGTAATCCCTGAGGGGGCGTGTTGACCTCCTGGGATCTTGGCAGCATATGCATATATAGTACATATGCATATAAGGAGCAAACAAAACTCAACTTTTAATTCATTCTTTCCTTTTTGGTATACTGTTTGTTTGCTTTCAATATTTTGATTTCAAAGCACTTTAATTCCGAAGGCTGAATACCCAACCTATTCCTTCATTTTTTTGAATATATGCTCGCAGCTTAACTGCTTAGCTAGAGAATCAATCAATTCAATCTGATACTCTTTCTAGTCTCAAGAAACCCAACAGATACTCTCGTATTCAAGTAAGAGGAATAACAAATGAAATGTAATGAAATTTGACATTGGGGTGATTGCCCAAATTGACCAAATTGACCAAGTTGACCAAATTGACCAAATTGACCAAAATGACCAAATTGACCAAATTGACCAAATTGACCAAATTGGCCATAATTGATCAATTCAATCACAATCTTCCGGTCCACCCCCTTCTTCTCCGCCTTCTTCCTCTTCTTCTTCATGCATTCTATTGAGATGCCATGATCTGGTGGCTATTCTCGTTGCCTCGATAAATTCGAGGGTCTTGATGATTCCTGCTTTAGTATGAAGCAGATATTTCATAGTAGGTCGGACTATGGGGTTATCCTTATTGAGGGTTTTCCTTGCCATTTTATATAAAGGACAACTGAGCAGAAGATGATCAGGAGATTCCTTTCCCCCACATCTACAATTGTCATTAGAGGAGATACCGAATCGTTTCAAATAAGATTTGAAGTATCCGTGTCCAATTTTGAGTTGGAACAGAGCACAGATTGTGCTTCTTTTGATGTTTCCTGGAATTCTGATTTTTGAGCTGATCTTCCAGGGGTAGTTTCTTGAATATGTTGACGATGGTTGATGAAAGTTGTTAGTGTTAAGGATGGCTATCCAGTTCTCTGATTTCATTCTTTTTATATCCATTCCAATGGAGGCATAACTGGTTTCGTGAGATGAGGATGGTATTTTGGTCGCCTCTTTTGCAAGAGAATCAGCTAGCTCATTTCCTTGTACAGATGTATGTCCGGGGACCCAATTGAGAGAGATTTCGGCTCCTTTATTTTGAATAGCTTCCGCAGCTTTTATAGCTTTGATTTGGCATGATTGACCAGGTGAATCGGAGGGGGTTTTCAATCGGAATAATCCTGCTTGATTATCTGAGTATATCTTGAACTTGTTTCCTGGTTGAGCTATTGAATTTGCGTATTCGATCGCTTTAGTAACTCCTAGAAGCTCACCGTTATAGACAAGCTGATTCACGCCTATATTGATAGTCTCTTGATATGAGTTTCGGCCATTTGGTAAGATGACTACTATCCCGATCCCAACCCCTATTCCCTCTAGAGTGGATGAGGCATCAGTGTATATGGTAATGGTATTTTTGCATCTATATTTGAAAGCCAGATTGTGGATCATCGCAGCTTCTTCTTTTCCTAATTTGCTGATATTGACTCTATATGGAACTTCCTTCTTCCAAGGAGGGAAGTAGAAATGATGAATTCTTTCCAAAGTGAGGGGATCGAAGTCTTTCTGGATTGAGTTTTTGATCTTTTCGAGTTGAGTAGGTTTTAATTGCTTTCTTTGAGGGGTTGCAACTACATCTTGATTTTCCTTTTCTGTAGCCAGCTTTGTAGCTATTAAATTGACAGGATGAGAAGGGGAGATTTTCAATAATCTGAAGGCGTATTGTTTGATTCCAGCATTTAGCCTTACTTCTGGAGGGCACAATGCGGCTTCTATTTCCATTGGTTTTATTGGTGAGGTTTTGAATACTCCTAGGATTTTTCGAAGGGCGAGGTTTTGCAAGGATTGGAGGATTTTCTTGAATTGGTTTTGCCCTTTCCACCATAAAATTGAACCGTAGTCAGCTATGCTGGTGACGCATGCCATATAGAGCTGTCTCATTGCCTTGGGACTAAGGCCTTTTTCAGAATTAGCAAGTCTAGCCATTCGGTAGAATGAGGTTTTAGCCTGGGTAGCTCGGATTGTGACATGTTGTTTGAAACTGAGGCCAGGGTCGAACCATATGCCTAGCCATCTGACTAGTGTTGAGGGTTGAATTATCTCCTCGTTCGGAAGCTTGATTGAGGCTGTCTTCGTATCTTTGGATGTAGAGAAGTGTATTAGTTCCGTCTTCGCTAGATCAAATTGAATAGCATTTTCTTTGCCTAGAGCATATATCTGTTTAGTTGCTCTTTCGAGAGAGATGATGTTCTTTTTCCAGGATGTTGAAAATGTTGTTAAAGCTATATCATCTATATATGAGAGATATTTGATCGAATTTGCTGAGAATAGATCTCGAATATAAATTAAGAAGAGGATTGGCGAAATAGGGCTGCCTTGGGGGATCCCGGTATTGATCGGTTTGAAGGTTTCAATTTGGCCATCGAATGAGAGCTTGAGTAGCCTTTCCTTCAAAAAAGATGAGATCCAGGCGATTAGGCTGGTTGGGAGGTTTAGGTTCTTGCAGATATCTAATAATTTGTTCATAGATACATGATCAAAGGCGCCTTTAACATCCAGGAAGAGAGTTGAGGTTTTCTTCTTGGATCTTGAATTTCTTTCGATTTCGGTAGTGAGTAAGATTGCTGTGTCGATGGCTGATTTCTTTTGTCTTCCACCCATTTGAGAGTAATGAAGTAATTGCGTAGTCTCCGCTAAGTAGCTAAGCCTTTGAGCCAGAATTCTTTCACTTATCTTGCCAAGGCAATTTAGCAGGGCAATAACTCTATAAGCTTTTGGGGCCGAGTAGTCTGGTTTTGAAGGTTTCTTGAGAATCGCTCCAGTGGCTTGTTTCCAGCAAGAAGGATGGTAACCAAGGTTGATAAGATGACTGAATAGGGTGAAGAATGCTTTTGGTATTGCTTTGTACGCTTGAATAATGATATCTTGAGTGATCCCATCGGGGCCAGGGGTCTTTCCTTTGATTTTTGCAGAGCACGCGTTTAGGAGTTCGCTCTCTGTGAGATCAGGCCATTCCCATTTCTTAGATTGTTTATAGCTTTCCCAATTGGGCGGTGGGGTGAATGGAGGAGGAGGAAATAGGGTCGATCTAAATGCAGAGCATTTTCCCTCGAAAGAATTTTCTAGTTTAGAGGGATTGGATCGAATATTCGGGATTCGTTCGGTTTGTATATCTTTTGTGTATGACATTGCCTTGAATATGGATTGGGTATCCTCTTTTTCAAGGAACTCATTCCAATGGTTTTTCTTTGCTGTTTTAATAGCTTGGAAGTAATGATTCCTGGCTGACTGGTAGATTTTCTTGAACATATCGTCTTCCGGGCAAATCTTGGCGTTCTCAAATGCATTAGAGAGTCGTTTTCGAAGGGCTTTCAGCTCTGGGGACCACCAGGGTTTAGCTCTTTTTGTGGACTTGATTCTCGGTATACTGGTTTCAGCCGAATAAGTGATTATTCGGGTGAATTCTTTTGCAGCTTCATCCAATACTTGTATGTATTGGCTCTTGTCGAGAAGGGAATCAAGAGAGTTGGATTCTGAGGTAGCGATATTAAGGTATTCACTCGAATTTAAGGTGGTTGATATCGATATTTTCGATTTGAGGGTATTCGCGAATTTTTCCCAATCCGCAAGTTTTGTATTGAATCTTGCTGGCTGAGCTATATTCGTTGTACGGGATAAAGTGCCCTTTACTTCAAAGAGAATGCTTAAGTGATCTGATCCAAGATCCGGGAGGACTTGCCAATCAGTGATATAGGGAGATACTGAATCTGTGGCTAAAGTAAGGTCTAAGACACTTGGATTTGTCATATTTGTTCGATAAAAGGTGCTCGTGCCTGGTTCGTTAAATAGAATGAGATTGTGATCCTCAAACCATTCGGTGAGTAGGTCGGCATTTGAGCTTTTGTTAGAAGCATTCATCACATAATATACATACTATAAACCATAACTACTCACACAGATATATCAAAACTACTACTAAAATCCCAAGACCACAGATCATACTCCCCAATACCCTTATCCAGTCTGTATATAAACACTACATCCCCAGATATCACATCACTGCATCTTACCAGATATAAAGCTTTATCCAAACCAAATCCTCCCTAGGCGAAATAATCAACAATAAAGGCGCCGACACATATACAATCAAAATTAAAACCAGCATGAATTTGTCCAGTCGTGACGTTAGTCAAGCCGATTGTGTATATATATAATTATAAAGAGCAAGAACAGGAAAAAAGATACTAATAATTGACATAAAGTAGCGACAGAACCACAGCAATAACCGGAGCAGATAGATCATCGAAATATCTATGATGCAATATTAATTCATCATAGATATAAAGATTAACATTATCAATAGAAAAATACCTGCCAGCACTGTTAGTATTGCGGCGATTGGCGTCGCGCATTATGTTTGGAGTTCTAGTGTCCATTTTTTAATCCTCTTCATTGGAGATGTCTGTTTTATATCATTTCCCTGAGTCTTGAAGCTAAGAGCAAGTGTAATAAATGCTAATCTCATATCAAAGCTATCGTTGCAGTTTGTAGTATGATTATATCGACTCTGTCACTAAGAATTCGAAAGATATCGTTAAGAATTATAGCTATATGGTTCAGCTACCACATGTAGATACACAATCTTGTAGAGAAGACCATCCTTTCTTTGAGTATAAATAAAAACTCTCTTTCAATACGCAATGCTGGGCTTATAGTACCCGCTTGAGCTATGCTGCCTCGGCTATTGTAAGATTACTGGCGTCGCATACTAGATCAACGGAAATCCTCTGAGCTATACTGATAGAAGATGGATAGAGTTCGCAGACTTCATAGAAGAATTTCAACTTCTGGTCATCGAAGTCTAACTGTAGTGAAAAGGTGGTCCGTAAGTGGGTGGCTCGAAAGTAAGGTAATCTTAGTTGACTTATGGGTTTAATTAAAAAACTAATTGTATCTTGGAGCTGACAAAATGGAGAGGAAAGATGGAGATTTGCTAAGTTTAGGGAAGCGAAAAGGAGAATAGGTATGTATGAGGATACAAGTCCGAAGCTTTTCGTTGAAAGATTGTAAGGCCGATTTCAAGCCCGGATTTGGATTTTCTTAGAGATGTGTAGGTATTCATACATTCTTATTCGCCAGCTAGGGATAGAATAATCAGCCAGAGGTTTAATTTATGTTGTCAGCGGCAATAGAACGAAGCTCCTCAAGTTAAATTAATATTTGAATATATTTACCTAGATACCACAAATAGAATAGATGAAAGAGCACATGTGTCTCCTATTTCTGTTTTGACTTTTTGGAGAAGACATTCCAGAAATCCAATAAAGTGGTTGAAGTAAATAAATCAAAAAAAAAATTTAAAAAAATTAGTTCAACTAATTCAGAAATCTTACCAATTGGTAAAACGAGCGACTAAAAACCACCACAACACAACTGAAGCAAAACAAGCGCCCAAAATAACCTAATCCATTTCCCTCCACCATCCTATTCTCCCCCCTTCAAAACCCAGCACCTTCCAAAACCCCATTCCTACAAGCCTCCCACCTTCCAAAATCCTTCACCCACAAAGACCCGGCGCAACAACCGAATTACTCTTCCCATCTACACAATGAAAAATAGCATCAAAATCATCAATAATAAACCCAATACTACCAATCGTTCCAATAATACCACCAAGCAACGAACCCAGCGTTGGACCTACAGTTTGCAAAATCTCCGAAGCGACGACTTCGAATGAGAGTTTGGCGACGTTAGTCCAGGTACTGGGGAATGTGCATTTAGTGACTAGATTTTGTTGAGTCACGAGTTAGTGTCCGTTAAAAGTATTAATTTGGAGCAGATTTTCGACATGTATAAAAATAAGTAAAAGAGTATAAAAAGTAGAAACCCACTCATTCCCAATCCCCCATACGCACACCCCGCTTTATCCGTATACAAGCTCCCATCCGTCCTAAAAGCCGTAACTTGCACTGTACAAGCTACCCCGGGACTAACTCCCGAAGAAGTACTCAGATAACAACCAAAACTTGCATAATTGGCTTGGAAGGAAGAGACTGGAGATGCTAAATAGACGGATGTAATAGTAGAACCATTGACACCCACGGCGCATTGTTGACCGTTGATTTGTTGGAGAAGTGTACCGGTGCCGGTTTTACGGACGGCGCGGAAACCGGCGTAGGTGAGTTGGTTGTAATAGGTTAGGGGGGCGTTGGATGTGAGACCTGGGAGGCCGGTGATGGGAATACTTTCGTACTGTGGATGGGGAAAGTGTTAGAGATATTTTAGAAGGGAATAGAGTGGATTGAACAGAGGGGTACAGGATGGTAGGTTCGTACATCACTAAGGACTTCTCCAAGACTTCTAACTATCAGCTCGGAGTCTGCAGCACGAGGAACTACTGCGGGAATGCCTTCATACTGAAAGATGTTAGTTTGGATGACAAAGATTGTTGGGAATGTTGTGGCCGTTACATTGAGTTTGAGTTGTGTGGTACGCTTCACAATCTCGGTGGGAACTGCAGAAACCAGAAATGCACTCAGAAGTAGTGAGAGGAAAGATGTTTCCTTGAACATCATTTTGAAGAAATTGACGATCGAATATTGAATAGGAACTGGTAACAAAAAATGCTAATTCTCAAGAAAAGAGCTTCTTCATAAAGTGAATGTTATGGAAAAGGATACTGACTGAGTTGGAAACAGACAAGAGGACGGCTACCCCTTTTATGTATTCACTCCACTCAGACGCCCTTAAATACTATTGTATTTCGATCTGATTGCCATTTCTACAAGATATCGAGTTCTAGTTAGTGTGAATAAGCCCCAGAAACTCGCAGAACTGTGATCTCTGTTCCTATAGGATGGGAAAAGCCCCCAGAGGTAGCTGAGTAACAGGATTCAGATAATTCATTAAAGACGCATAAGGAGAATTCATAGAACAACGCATTGATCAATTTTAAAACCTTCAATAAGTAGAGATTATTGGTTCAAAAAGGCCTATCCAAGAAAATGGGAAACGGGATATAGACGAAATATGCATGAAAGTTTTATAATGGAAATTGATAGTGTCTCTTGATAGAATGGGAAGATTATACTTCGGAGATTAAAACTTGTGTGATAGCTGACATGGCGGAGACTTCTCCTGTAAAACCGAAGAAGAAATGCACATCTGAGCCTTTGTGTTCAGAAATTTTGACTGAAATGTTCTAAAATGGTGACGACGTGGATGAGTGGCTATCATCTTGGCCACCCCGAATTATTGACGCATCTAGAATTCAAAGGCTCGGTCTAGTCAATCTCACAGCTCAACCTTCCCCTGAATGGATCCCTCGACAAATCCATTACCTCGACTTTCTTATTCCATCGACCGCCAATCTTTTCCAGGTATCTCAGCAGCCTTATCAACCGCCTCTGCAAATGTTTATTACCAATATAAAACTATCCCAAGCTATTATAGGTCCGATTCGAGTCCCAAGAGACTTTTGTGGCTTTTGAGAATACTGAAAAGTAAGATCTATATGCTTGTTGTAGATGTGGCTGCATGTTGGTATTACCAAGCTGACTGATTATGCACGACAAAAGACGCCAGCAAGGGATATCTAATCAATCACCTTCGAGAGCTTTTCCGATGGATAGCACACCGATTGATTGGAAATGATTCTTATATGCTGAAATCAGACTGGAGTTTGTTTGTGTTCAGCTGGTTCTAGAATGCTGTGAAAAGTTCGCAGGTGCAGATTGCTGTGGGGGTGAATGCGAATTAGAACACGTGATAGACGGTTATTATCATTACCTGCCGCAATATTTGAACAACCTGAGATGATGTTACTAATACATTAGTTGAACGTTAGACGATTCTGTTCTTGAATTAGTGTAATTCTTAGAACAATAAGTTTGCTCATCGTAACTTCAGCATTTCCCGCATTATCCTCTCGAGAACGGGAATTAATTATGATGTCGTTTATGTGATGAAGAATCCATCATGCCTCTCGCAGCTGCAGATTGATTCCTACTGGTGAGTTATTATCCCCTACTTCCTCTGAAGCAGGGTGACTCTTAAGATGCTTTCGAGCTTACGAAATCGATGTGTGTGTACAGGATCGAAGTTAATTCAGATCTCGAATGAGCTACATGTGTATTTCATAGCTATTAACTTGATTTATTGACTAGATCGTAGGATGCGATGTTTGAGCCATAGATCAAAACTCGAAAACCTAGGGACTTCTGAAGAATAAAGAGGTCAAAGCGTTCTCATTTGGTGTTGGTGTGAAAGGTCTAAAATGGGTGACCACTCTTGTAGGAGGGATAATTATTGAGACAAAACAACCTTATTGATCAAAATTTTCCATCAGGCACGGAGGCTCTCCAAAATTTTGGGAATAGTAGCTTCGTCAAAAAAGAAGATGGAAAATTCTTCCTAGACTACCTCGTAATTGAAGGTGAATGAATGAAATAGCCAATGAATGAGTGAATGTACATGTGTCACGCTGGGTACTTTGGGCAAACTCGGCTCACCGGCTAAGAATATAACTCGGCTCCAATAGCATATATGAAAGGAAAGGCTATGAGCTTTCATTGGCAAGTCTCGTATAGTGACTCGGAAAGTTTTTTGCCATGAATCAGCGAAGTCAGGGAGATTAGGGACGACCGAGGATATTGGCAATCATGGCTCATGACTCATCGAAAAGCACGAATGAAAACATGGGTGATAAACGACTAGTCACTGGGAATAATTGAAAATTCCGAAAGCCATATAGGCGCAATCTCGCTGAAGAATCATAAAATCTTCTCAAATTGTTAAAATAGGCTTAGTCGAGATAAAAGCAACTTTCGGGAAAGGCTTTAGTAAAATTGGCAGTGTCTGCCATCCCCGAGCTTCTGAAAAAGTCATAATCTCGCCTTGGTTGAACTGGCTAATAATTCACAACAAACTCTGACGGTCAAACTTAGTAAGTCAGAAATGGCACAAACGTGATTTTTTTTAGATAGAACTTCACGTCTATAATTTAGTAAGGGCTTCAATCGAGCCATCATTCTGAATTATTTAATTCTCATTAGTATTATCCTCCAACATTATGAATCACCGTAAATTCTTCTCATATCTTCTAAGTGAATTTCATTGCTCGTGCTACTCCACATAGATTCCATCTTCAAATTAAGTGCCAGATTTGTACATTATACTCACCATTCTCTACAAATCTCTAGTTTCAATAACTTTTTATCGCGTGACTTCTGAAAATTTCATGAAGCGGAGGAGGTTATTCAATTATCGTTGCTAGACTTAGCGCATTGACTAAGTAGCACTAAATGTTCTAGCGAGTTAACTAGCGAACCAGATAGGGGGATAAAGTAAGCTTAATTAACGAAAGAAGCTGCGTAGTTCGGGGATGTGCTTACCTTGAAGTAAGGATTAATGATACAACAGACTTAATTTAAGTTCTAGTGATCTGGAGTAGGGAAGCAGCTTCTGGTAAATTCTTCCAGGGAATTTTATCCATTATCTATTTTCTGAGTGTCGCTGGCTTCATTTCCGCATTCACCAGCACACTTACATCAATATACATATATATACTAGACAGACGACATAACGCTTTCTATCCATTACTATAATCGTTCGCTCGGAGTCTAGGGAAGAACAATAGCTCTCAATCAAGATGGTATGTGTTCTTTTCAATCCCAGTGCATTGCATTGTATTTAATGTTTGCATTTATCAGAAACTTCACCACTTTAGTTGTTCTTCCTTTGCTCCTTAAATCTGGCTAATACGCCTTCATGATAGGCAGCAGTTCAAACTCCTCTGTTGCTCACCAGTTTCACATCCATATTCACTACGCTCAGCTCCACAACCATCGAAGAAGAACAACAACAATACGATTATAAGGCACTATATGAAGCACGACAATTTTTTGCATGGTTATTCATATTACTATCCCTCGGGGTTATATTTCAACTCCGTACACTGTACGTCGCAATCTGCAAGGACCGCCAATTACAAATGAGAGAGAATGGTGCGGCTGCAGTTGATGAGTTGAAGGATAGATTGAAGTTGGAATTCACAAAGAATGATGTACTTGGATTAGGGCTAGATGCGATCGAGGGAATTGCACGGGATGAGGAAACAACTGCTGGGCGGGAGAATGGGACATAGCGTAAATAAAAAAATACTTGAGAGATTTGGTTAAAGTCGTTGTGCAGCTTTTTGGTAGTGAGTAGGGTTTTTTATCCAGTAATTAGCGAGTACAATAGCTCAGACAGCAATAAGAACTTAGAGTTTAGGAAACGCCTCAAGCACCTTAACAAAGTGGTCATTTGAAATAAAATCCTTATCAAGATAGTTTCAATGGTCACAACCATTTTAGCGTCCAGAGTTATTTCAGTAGTCGAAAGTAGCGAAGCGCTTGAAGTCTCTCTATTCTTGATCCATAGTACAGAAGATTGACGTGATCTTCATCTGCTCGATTTACCTTGTGAGGTAGCATTTGAAGAATTGCTAAATAAAATTTTCTGTTAACGCTTTCACTGAGTATTACCCTCAAGAGTCACAAATGGTAAAGTTTCTGGTTTAAAGATGCCTTAGAGGCATAACATATCCTTGTTTTCCGAGATATCTAAGCTTCTTTTCGTTTTTCAGGACCCAAAACTAATAGTTTTAAACACAATTGCTCATAATTCACTCATAACTTCAGAATCATGAGTGACCACGCTCTAGAATCTAGCCTTGTCTAAATTCAAACTTGAACTCTAAGTCATGCTAATTGGAACTAAAGACAGGCTAGAATATCGCTAGAGCTTAGAACCTCTCTAGACACATCTTAGCCCTGGCAAACTAAAATAGAAAAGTTAGTTCATGGAAAGTTTTTCGTATATATAACCTCCGGTCTTTCAAGCTCTTCCATTTCTGTTGACCTCCTGGGATCTTGGCAGCATATGCATATATATTGCATGATGCATATAAGGAGCAAACAAAACTCAACTTTTAATTCATTCTTTCCTTTTTGGTATATTGTTTGTTTGCTTTCAATATTTTGATTTCAAAGCACTTTTAATTCCGAAAGCTGAATACCCAACCTTATTCCTTCATTTTTTGAATATATACTCGCAGCTTAACTGCTTAGCTAGAGAATCAATCAATTCAATCTGATGCTTTTTCTGGTCTCAAGAAACCCAACATCTGTACCTTTAACTAAAACTTGTACAATCTCAAATATAGGTGTAGAAGAACTTGATTGATGACGAGTTATTCGAGCTTTTACTAAAGTTGATTGTAAGAGAGCCTCAATTGGATTATGAGGGATTTGAGAGATCCAGGAGTTGGTAAGTTCCAAAGAGGTAGATGAAGAGATAGAAGTACGAATCCTAATATCTAGTTTTGAAAGTATAGATTGAGGATCGAATGATATTAGACTTGCTCCTCGAAAACCAGCTTTCATATTCTGAATAGTAAATGATTGTAAATATACAGCTTTGAAGGCTATAAAGAATTCAATCTTGGTAATATAATTGATATAAACTTTGATAAATCCTTCAATTTGATAACTATATAAACGTTTGAGTATATCAAAACATCTAACATCGAATAGTTGAATTAAATAACTTGAATATAATAGTAATTTGAGACATATAATATCATTTGATTTGCAATATAATTAAAAAAGTATTGATTCATAACTTTCGTACCCATCCAATACTAATATTCGATATTTGCCCTTCCTTTAACGAATAATATATTTATCGAAATGCTTTAATCATTCTAACCCTATCTCATTATTCGTCCATCCATTGAAAGTAGGTTTAATAGTCCAATCCGCAGGAAAATCGGTTTCGATATACCAATTGGAAAGATAAACTTGTCCTTAAACTACCAGAAATAAAGGTATAATTTCACCCTCTCCATTACCATATATAATTGCCATAGCTCACTCTCGATTACCTAATTGTATTGCCTTGCTTCTGCCATTTCGTTCAGCACTAGTTACAACCATTCCAAAGCATATTATACCCATCATAAAGCCGGTTTCGTCGAAATTGTAGAAATCGGAATCGACAATACCATATTTCGCCTGCATATTCGATACCAATCCAAATCACTCTTCAATAAGCTTGGGATCTTCACAAAGAGCTCTTTGAAAATCATAAACACAATTAAAACACATCTTTAATTCTGGGCATCGTTTAACAAAGCAATGAGCCCAGAGCTTTCCAACCTTCTTCGCACCCTGCGATTCGAGGATATAATTCGCCATATCTTCTACACCACTTAATTTAGGTGCAAACCCTCTCTCATCCATATCGATTATATACTGGATAAACACTTCCTCTTCTAATTTGATCAAATTATAATTATTTGCTCGAGATTCAATACAAGGGGTAGTACCGTCCATTCTGCGCTGAATCTTTGTACGCAGGATATTATATAGCTTAGCAACCTTCCGAATGCTTAATTTTTGGTCTTTATTGATAGCTTCGATAGCTAAAAGTATTCGACCTTCTTGATCATTCGATTCCATAATATATTGTTGATAAATCGCGTATTGAAGTTGAAAGATATAAATTGAGGTAAAAGTGGCCCGCTCGGTGATATGGCCCGCTCGGTGATAAACCACGTTACAAGAAATCTTTAATATTATAATTAATAAATAAATACTAATATCTCAATAATTATAAAAAAATCTTCTAGCCTCAATTGATTTAATAATCCTACCTAAAAAACACCTAATAATGAAACAAACACCTATTTCTAATGTTACGTGACGGTTGTTACCCACTAGTGGCTCACGTGCACTAGCCCTGTATATAAAGACCTTCTTACTTAGAATCTTCTTAGTTCTTTAGTTTTAGATTCTAAGTGATTGAATTGACTCCGTTTACGACTTTTCCGTCACATCTAATCAATGAAAAACTTATAATTGAAAATAATATATTCGAGTATTTTGATATATAATCACTCAATCAATTAATTAATCAATCAATCAACTTCACATTCCATTATCGCCATCCCTATCACCACAAACCCCAACAAGAAAAAAAGAAAAAAAAAAGCCCTCGTGCACAATTACCCTATCCATCCATCCATCCATCCATTCATTCACCCAATCCATCCAGCACCAAACCCTCAAAAATCCCCTCAAACAAATCACCTCCCTCGCATTCGCATCCGCACCCAGCCCATCCCCATAAAATCACATGCTCCGCTCACCACAAAACTCCCTCTAGATTTTAACACTTTAACACTTTAGCACTTTAACACTTTAACACTTTAACACATGCAAAACCACAGAGTAGTTTTAATTTCCTACAACCTAGTAAAGGTAAAATCCTCATTCATATTCATATTCCTTCCCTCATACATAAAATCACATGTCAAACCAACACATTTAAAATTTCCCATGCCTTCCAAAACCAGCCAGCCAGCCAGCCAGACAGACAGACAGACAGAAAAAAAAATCTCCACCCATCCACCAGCTCACCTCCCAAAGCAGAAAAGAAACAAAGAAAGAAAGAGAAAAAAAAAAAGCGCAAAAAGTAAAAAAGCTACAAAAGGGCGGATAATCCGCCCTACCTACCTAGCAATTCCAATTCCAATCCCAAAACTCCACAGCTAACTATCTACATAGTACATACTAATACTATTGGCGCAGAATGCAAAAAAGGTACCTAGGTACTTGCCTAGGTAAAGTATTGCTAATTGGTAATTTCTATCTTCTTCTAGAGTAGTAGCGTAGTATTTCACTAGGAGTTCCGTGCCGCCGTGGGAAAGCTGCATGAACATAAAAACGGGTAGGGCTTATTCCATTTCCTTTTTTTTCTGCTCCTATTCTATCCTATTCTATTTCGATTTCGATTTTGGTTTTGCATTGCATATCTACCTGGGTAGTCAATCGATGGTTTTGTGCTAATTTTTCTTTTTTCTTTGGATATCGCATCATGTTGATCACGCCACGGATGAAAGGAATGTATTTAGCAATATCTACCGGTTATTCTTGTTGAGTACAGTATTTAAAAAATCTTATGATATTCTTTGATGTTGCACTGTAGATCGAATGAATGAAGGAATGATCAAGAAAGATCATCTCTTTCTTAGGCATCAAAAACC
The DNA here is from genome assembly GCF_000146945.2 of Sclerotinia sclerotiorum 1980 UF-70. Classification (NCBI taxonomy): domain Eukaryota; kingdom Fungi; phylum Ascomycota; class Leotiomycetes; order Helotiales; family Sclerotiniaceae; genus Sclerotinia; species Sclerotinia sclerotiorum. Next base: position 254,148 of record NW_001820828.1, read on the forward strand.
GATAACAAACTTCCAATATCTGTGCAAGATGAAATTTCGATACAGTACTCAAATCTTTTTCTCAGGAATCACACTTATGTTTGGTATGCGGTGCGGTATATTTCGTTTATCGCATGCATATGTATCTAAAATTTGATGCGCAATCATCTCCCATGAAGCACAAATCAAAATGGAATTGAGAGCTGGGATCGAAAGACGATCATGCTTGTTGGTGGGTCCTTTCACATCGATCCCAACAGTGCATGAACTCTATGGAGCAACGCATGGAGGAGCTAGGCGACTATCGAATGGAGAGAAAAACCAAAAACTAGGTTACGCAAACACCATAACATTAAATCAGAATATATAACATCAGAATGCTACTCTGTTGTACATTTTGCCTATCCAGTAAGATAGAGCACTTCATGTCCATTGCAATTTGGATATTGTGACTGGTAGTACAAATGAGGGGCAAAGGAATGATGAACCAAAAATTGCTCATCTTCAGACTTTAGCATCTGAATGAGGGGCAAAAAATAATTCATCCACCCATGCACCTCCCCGTACATGCATATAGCACGGACCATACCACGTGTGGATTATTGGCGTTGGGCACGAATGAGAGGGAGTAGTTGGGTGGGTTGACTGCAGGTATGGAAAAGATTTTTTTCTCATGGGAATCGCATTTTTATTTTGTTGAGCTAAGACGGAATGATGGCCCGGAATATTCTTCAAAGTTCAAGCTGGTGTGAAGAAAGAAAGGAAGAAATATTTGGGAAATGAATAGACCGAATTGAGTACCGAACGTTCCCAATTTTGGGCATGAAAATATATGGAGGGAGATTACGAATGAGAGAGACAGCTAATAGATGACGAGAATCCGGGGTTTAGGTGGGATCCACCCGGGGAATATGAAAAGAAAGGAATAACTCGGAGTAACTTTTCTTTTGAGGCAGGAGATGATATTTATGATGACATTAACTTGGAAAGTGCAGAAAAAAGTGAGTCTAGCGAGGGTAAGGCTACTTCTGCGGTGCACATATGCAAGGCTTTGATTCATAACAACATCTGACTATCTATGGTCGGCGATAATTCGCATTTATTTGGACGAATAAAAAGGAGCCTCACTCGAAGTCAAAGTCTTAGCCATGCTGGAAGATAGGTGTTTCAAAATAACTAATTAGGAACTTTTTTGTATATCATGTGTAGCTAAAAGGATATTAAACGGCGATACATGAAATTCAACGTATAATAAGTCAAAGAAAAGATATTGTCTAAGCCCGAGATAAGATAAATGCACGTGAACTGCACGTGTCAGACAGACAACGGAGGAAAAGTGCAGATCTCGTCATTACCAATCATGTGATACACCCATCACCAAAATCTGCTTCCTGCACTGCATCAAATGTATGGATGGATCAAGTCCTTCAGCCCCCAAAAGGTGAATGGGTGCAGTGCGCCATCATGCAACCGTCTCCTTTCGGTGCATATTACACATCTAAACCCTTGCAGCCTTCTAAGACGGGAAGAAAAACGATGAGGAATGGGAAGCGACGCGGGGGAATAGAGAATGAAACAAAAAAATCTTGGAATAGATTGCCAATACTCGTACACGCAAAAAAATAATTCTTGATAAACTGCAAGGTAGACAAAACAACGAAGAAGAATTTAGAAAAAAAGGGCCTGTGAGCATGCGACCATATACTTCTTACACACTCGAATGATTGTGAAAATGGTCAGAAGGATGAATTTGGAAACTTTGAATGGGTAAAAAGTCTCAGTGTAACAAAAGATGGATATTTCTTGGGACGAGTGACTTTTTTTGAGTCAAAATTGTGGGGAGATGCTTATCTGCTCATTTGTAGGGAGAAAGTGCTGATATGTATGTATTCCTTTCCCGAATAGGCAATTCAGGATTTCGATAAATTGACATAGAGTGACTCGAAGGTACTGTACATATGTACAGACAGACATAGGCAGCTAAGGACGGGTAGTATGGGTGGATGCAGGGCTATGGCGTAGAGATCCTCCCTTACGAAGAGATGGGCACATGATTTTGAGAAAGCAAAAGATAAAGGAATTCGAGGAACTCGCAGGAATAAAAGGTAATCGTGGCTTAAAGTATACTATGGCCAGATGATGTTGATGCGAGACGAACGGCAGTGTGAAGAAGCGGTGAAGTAGGGTTTAAAATTGAGGGTGTGGTGGGGCGAAGTATCATTCATTTGTTACAGAGTAAAGAAATATTGCGGCTTGATTTTGATATTAATTTGGAATTGGAATTTGATGAAATGTTAAATGTTCAAATGTCTGTTATCCATTTGGCTCAGAGACAGTTTGACGTAAATGTTCTGCTTTAAAATATGTACTCTGATGCTTAATTGCTGTATCATGATTCGTTTATGTGGAGGGCGGAAGCATCACATTGTCTTGTGATAATGGTGATGATAGCGGAGGAGGGGTAAGTCTCAGCCTTGTGCATAGGTAGCGCAGAAAAGAATGGCCCAAAGACTTTGAAGTAGATAACACGATACGATAGATGGGAGAGGATGGTCTGCTGTACTCCATATAGATACTCCGTATAGATAAAGATTCTTGGTAAATCAAGGTTCAGATATGCCACCACTAGATAGTAACTCTGAATCTGTCTCTCTTTCAAACTCACCCTCGTCCGCCGGTGCAGTAGCAGAAAAACATTATCCTAAGCGACTTGACCTTATGCCTCTGACTCGAATCGGTACTTTAGATACGTACTTGGGACAATACATGCGTGAAGTACGACAGCGGGTGTTACCTGTCAGATTTTTCGGTTTTGTACATGGAATACAAGGTGATGGGAAATACATGTGCCCCGACTTCGATTGTGTCCTGAGTCCTGAGTCCTTCGGTCGGAAGACGAGGGAAAAGAATTAGAGACTAGGCGAGGGTAGAAGGAGGCATCCCTTTTCTTTTACAATAATAGACTACAGTAGTGCCGAAATTCGAGTAATGTATATGGAGATTCCTGAAATTCCTTAGATTCATTGCATGTAATGCATAATAGTGCGCCATGAGTTCGATACTCTGATTGGTGAATTTCCACTCCGGATCTGATAATGAGAATCCTTCGAAAAATATTTGAAGCAGTCATAATAACAAAACACTTCGAATCGGCAGGAGCGAGAAAAAAGCCGCGTCATAAAAGCTCGTAAAGATTCCTGAGAAGATTGGTTAAAAAAAAGAATAAAAAAAGACTACCAATTGTTGGTTTGAGTATATATGACTTGCAGGATATATGCGCTGCGCTGCGATGCGTTGCCTGGGGATCGTTGGTTACCAATGGTGATGATGAGACCCGACAATTCTGAAATCTAAATGTAACAATGGAATTGTTTTGATATGAAACACCTTAACTGATGTTTATCAATCGAACTTTGTTTCTTTCCTTTTTTTTTTCTTTAAGAAAAAGAATGCATATACGTTGCTGGGCGGTCTCCAAGGCAGATTTCTAAAAGAAGAATGTTAGTTATGGATTGTAACCTTAGTAAATCGGGTTAGATGGGAAATGTGCGGATTGCTGGAATATAGTCATAGAAGAGAGCCGAAAGGAATGGCTAGATTGCACAACAGGATAAATGATGAATGAGCGAATGATTGATAATGAAAATTTGGCCATTGCTAATGTTGAATTCGATTTCTTCCAGTGCATGAAATATGGCTTCAGATGGCGTCTGTTGTAAAGTGGCTTGTCTGTTTCCTCGTTTCGAGTCATATCAAATTGTCAAACTATATCTCATAATTCTTCACATTCTTGATTTGATTGCTGATACTTTCAAGAATACTGCAGCCTGCAGGTAATCATAATCTTTGACATCTTTGATATCTTTGACATCCAAGTCATTGACCTATTGCGTATGCCCGTCTGTTGAACTCCAAGCTAATATCTAGGTATCGTGTCGATGTGCATATGCTACTTTAGGGTATATGCAAGTAGTCCGGCGTGAGCAACTAATCGGTTGGTGTCATGTACGGAAAAGGACGGAGTACACTGTAGATGGGTCTGACGTTGTGGGCTTAGGTAGCTACGGTACATCGTGCATTTGATGCAGTGCATCAATTTTTCCATTTTATCGTCTAGGAGATCGATTTGAAAAGCTGCAACCAACGGTTTTCTCGTATGCAAATCATGGTTACTGCTTGATGAAAGTAGGCAGAACCCCCTAGGCAACTTTGTGTATCAGATAACCAGACAACCAAATTCTTTGAAGCACCATCGTCGTCATCGTGACTTTGAAATCATGTACGGTTTTATGTGGGTTAGGTTAGTCCTAAAAATATTCCGTATCTGTAACGTATTATTGGGTAGAGAAGTAGCATTTGCCGCCTTGCTAAAATAACTTATCTGGGCTATTGGAGAAGGGAGGGAAGGAAAAAAAAGATGAAGCGAAGCGGATGAAGGAGGCGCGACAAAAAAATAAATTATCCCCGCAGGTAAACTTCTAGAACTCCATTCTCTATTCGCAAATTCCTCCATCCCTCGCTCGCCAATTTTCTACTCGGCCTGAATTCTGACAACCAGTTACAGATTGTTATGACACTTTCATCCTCTCTTCTATCCCAAAATTTGAAATTAGTCCCATTTGTTGTTGTCCCTTCCTTTTCCTTTCATTTCCCATCATTCTTGCCAACATCATCAAAAATTGAAGAACATTACCATTCATCACCAATACATGCATGCACTTCTCAGTCCCATCCATCTTACGTGCTTTACCAATTTGACGCTGCATTCATATCTTTTTTCAGCTCAAAATAGACATCTAGATTAATAAGAAATCTTACCTACATACAACTTACCACACCTACTAGCAATGTTTTCCAAATTGCGCTAGTCTTTTCTAGCTACTATGCGACGGGACTTTTGTATTCAAATCCCAACTCCATTCATCACATATCTATCTATATATTGATACCCAATGAGCTCCTGAATTCTGTACCACGACAAGCATTAGGCTGAAGGACTGACGGACAACAACGAATGACTGATAAACTAATTCTTTCTCCTTGATTTTCTCCTGCTACGAATTTACGAAAAATTTAACCTACGGGAAACAAGAACACCCTCGTATGTTGTGGATTTTTCCAAAACTACAAAGCTACGAGAGCAAGACCAATTTATTAACAGTTTTGAGACATCAAAAGACTAGATACCCACCAAAAGTCCATTCACAGGAATAGCTTGGAAACCCCAAGAGTTTGAGATAGCCATTCGGATCCAGGCCCATATACTCCGCATAACGAACCCTTCAATATTATCTTCTCCTCGACAATATAGCCAAGGACAGACACAAATTACAAGAACATAAACCGGACTAGGATTTTATTTATAAAGATTTCCCATCATTATTCCCATCTGGATATTCACGTTACCCGAAGGATTAGGACTATTTCTCTGTAAAGAAAAGTCGAAAACACAAAAAACCAAGTACAATTCGACCCAAGTGTACTTATTTTTCTTGTCCCATTACATATTACCACAGCTTGAACCAGGTCTAAAAAGAGCGTACACCCTACCCTGTACCGTGTATCATCTCTTATTCTCCATTTGGATATATTCGTACTCTTTCATCAGAAAGTTTATGGGAAAGGTTTTACCAACGTATCCTCGTTGCTGATACCACAAGATCCCGTCATATCATATCACGGATTGCTCATCGATAACATCCCTTTTTACCCACATACATCCACGTCTACTTTCTCTCCTCCTCGTGGTTCTTTTCTAATTACGGGATTGCTGATCCATATCATATCTCATCGACGTTTAATCCTAGACCTATTCAACTACTCGCCTTATGGACCTAATCACCACCAACCACAATTCATCATCTATCAAATCACCCTGACGAACGGACAATCAGCGAGGGAAGGAAATCCCCCCCCCCCCCCCAAAAATAAAATAAAATAAAATAAAAAAAACACTAGCCGTTACCCCAAAGTCTCAGCTATTGTTTTGGAAAGTACTACCCTACTGACACTACTGCCGGATTGCGTCGCTCACCCAATCAATCATTGGTGTCTCTCGCCATTTTCCCTGCTAAGGGTGCGATTAGACACTTAAAAGAGCTCAGACTCCCCCATATTTTTTTATTTATTCGACGGTTCGTTACGCTTTAAGTTTTTATTTTTAATAAGATTCATTCGTCCAGGCGGGCTCCTTTCCCGATCAGCCAGCGCAACTTAAATTTCCGCGACGCGCTCCGGACAACCAGAACCTTTACAGCATTTTTCAATTCACCAAAACTTTTTTTTTTTTT
>NW_001820828.1:261740-264204 GCF_000146945.2 Sclerotinia sclerotiorum 1980 UF-70
AAACAGCTCAACCGTCTCGGAGAGTAACTTTAGCAAGGCAGACAGTACACACAGTCGCGAAAGTCATTATAGCGAGGTGGAAAACACTTACAGCAAGAACAAGAGTAAGAAGAGCAGAGCTAGAAGAGATTCTGAAGCTATGCCACCACCCCCTCTTCCTTCTGCTAAACCTGCCCTACGACGACCAACAGTCGAAATGCCAGTCTACGATGACAACCTCTCTCAATATAGTGTTGAAGAGTACCATGAAGAGACTCCTCGCCCAGCACAACGTCCTCGCCGACCAAGTCCTCATCGAAACTCCATTTCTTATGATGTGAGCGACCTACCAAGAGAAGCAGAGAGGTTCAAAGTTGAGACAGCCAGCAAGAACAAGCGCCGTCAAAGTTACTATGGACAATCAACATCTGCTTCATCCACTCAAGCATCTACTTCAGGATCAAGTGGCTATAACGCAAAACTTTCTGCGGCAGCTAATTATCTTGAGGAAGTTAGTGGTCCATCTATCCCACTGACTGCCGAGGCTTTGAGAAAGGAACAACGAAGACAGGCTGCAGGTAGCAGCAGAAGCACAAAGAGCAGTGAGAGTCGTGATCTAAGTGATTACCGAGGCACACAAACCACTCGTACTACTCGAAGCGGTGGTGATGATGATGTTACTATTGAGGTAACTGGTCAAGCTACGGTCACAGTTGGTGGAGCGGAGATTCATTGCGAAGACGGAGGAAAAATCCAAATCCACCGTTCCGAAAAGATTCGCGATGGAAGTCAAGCAACTACGTCGGAATATGGACAAGGACAAGGATACGGACACGGACATGGACCTAAATTAATTGATGATCGTGATCGCCGAAGCCGACTTGACCGAAGTGATAGTCAAACAACTCGACCTCGCATGAGATCACAACATTCTTACAACCGAGTCTCACCTAGACCTCACGATAGGGAGCGAATACCTCGTGAACGTCGTGAGTCACCTAGATCTAGCGATAGGGATCGAGCACCACGTGAACGTCGTGAGGATTATGAAGCTCGCGCTGCCAATTGGGAGACAACAACTACCTCAACCCGGATTTAATCTTTACAAATTCATAATTCACTTCAATGAGCGATTTATTTCTTGGAATTCGTTTTAGCGATATTTTGTTGGCGATTTCATATCATTTCTTTGAATTATCTTCTTTACTTTTTCTCTTGTGCATATTGTTCGGTTGGTGTTACTTTCTCCTCTTCTTTGGGTTTTCAGAAAAGCGGAAAAAGTTTATACCCCAAAAGCACTTTGAGAGCAATTTTCTATTCTATTCTATGCTGTTTTATTTTCTTTATGTTGGAAATGGAAATGGAAATGTTTCAATATGATGAATATACGATTGTATGAGTTATGGTTATGAATGTTTTAAATTTCTTTCATCTTCACTTTAGCGATTATTTTGATTTTTGGTTTGAGTGTTGGGATTAGGATTGGGATGAAAGACAGATGCATGCATATTTGCTAGCAATGGCAGCATGTACGATAGGAATATGGAGAGATCTGTTTTTTAAGATTTGGGTTTGGGCGTACATGGCTGGTACATGAGATTTGGAATGGTATGATATGTGAAGGATGGGAAGGGGATATGGATAAATGGATGTGTGGATGATGTATGGCTGTTTGGATGTATGGACGGGTGGACAGATGGCTGGATGGATGGATGGACGGATGGATGGGTGGGTGGACGGGCGGACGGGCGAATGGATAGGGACACCTTTGATTTGAACTGGGGGTTCAGATCAAAGTTGTATCTATTCAAATGGGAATCAGATGTTTCAGGATTGCGATTGGTAGGATTATTGGATTGGGTTGATTGGATTGGATTGGATTGATTGGATTGGATCGGATTGATTGGTTGATTGATATTTATAGTGTTATGATGACTTTAGGATAGTTTTAAAATATGATACCCCCTTATATTTTCTATTCTGAATACAAACATACTTGGTATCTAAAGTGAATTTATACTATCTTGGTATTCATTATCAATTGAAAGCCGATATATGTGAATGCGATGTGATTATTCATCGTATAACATATTAACTATCTAGATAGCTAGATAGATATAATAATAATATAGTAATAAAAGTAAAATTAATATATAATATAACTTTTAAATATTATTTTATATTATTAAATAAATATAATACCAGGGTGTTACGAGGTTTGCCGTCTAGATCATGTGGAAGTGCTCTGGGCTCTTGAGGTGGTTTATAACTAAGCGTCAAAAAGGGACTTAAGTAATGACAATGATGCAATTCGTAACTAATAGTAGAGTATACTAAATGATTGATCTTGAGCACGAAGCTCTACAGTAGAGAAATCCATCCTGGTTATATAGACTTTCGTGCCTATGGCAAGTCAGGACCGCCAGCGCTCCTCAGCGGTCCGCCCCGAGCGTTAAGGTCACGTTACCCTAAGTTAGTCATGTGA
>NW_001820828.1:264471-391503 GCF_000146945.2 Sclerotinia sclerotiorum 1980 UF-70
CCATGACTAAACCAAGTTAGCGTGATTAAGTCCACGTTATGGACCGCTGCGCGTCCTGACTAGCCATAGGCATGAAGGTCTATATAATCAAGATGGATTTCCTTTGTATAAAGCTTCGTGCTCAAGATCAATCATTTAGTATACTCTACTATTAGTTACGAATTGCATATCATTATTGTCATTACTTTAAGTCCCTGCTTGACGCCTAGTTATAAACCACCTCAAGAGCCTAGAGCACTTCCACGTGATCTAGACGGCAAACCTCGTAAGAATAATGTGATTAATTACCCAAGTAAGTTTCGAAATTTGAAGCGAATTGCACTGAACTGAATATCCTAAATAAGGCAGCTAGGTACCTAGTAGCTACCCACCCAATACACAAACCTACACCGCAACCACAACCTTCCTCTCCCACCCATTTATCTCATTATCAACATTATCAACATCACAATCAACAACATCATCATCCAACAAACACATTTGGGTACCCTTAACCCTCGCCTTATTCATCAATAACTGTACCGAAACCTGTTCCTTCATCCACATCCATTCATTAGTCATTACCTTCCTCGCGATATCCTGATCACTCATACTCCAGATTCCGTTTAATTTGTTATTTTCTTGGGGTATTGCGTATATCTTTTTCGAGATGTGGAGGGGTTCTGCTTCGAATTCTTGTGGGAAAATTCGTTTTAGTTTGATTGTTGTTGTTGTTTTTGTTGTTGTTTTTTGCTGGAGAGGCTGTGCGGATGTAGTTGGATTGTTTTCGGTTTGTTTTGCGGTTTCGAGAATCTGTACTGTTGTGGGAATGGTTTGTGGAATGGTTTTATTGATCGGGGCTATTTCCACCAGGGCTTCTCCAGAGTTCTTGGATGCTGGAGGATTTAATGCTACCGCTAGTCTTGACTTTTCAGGATCGTTGGTGTTGGTCAGATCTTGATCTGATTTTGGTATCATCTGATCGTCCGTTGCAAGCGATCTGTATTGTTCGAGGGCATTCTTATCTAATAACTGACAAGGTTCCCCGGGATCATTAATCAGATAGCTGCGAACTTCACCACGCCAACTACGTCCTGTGTACTCAAATTCATCAGCTCTTCTATCTTTGGTGTTATTTGACACTTGACTTACTATAGCCACCTCTCAGACGAGTCAAATCATCAAGAAGACTTCCATGACTGACAATAACAACTTCGGCTATGTTGGTAGTGGACCGTAAATCTTTAAGCGCCATCTTTAAGGCTGGCATTTTCCAATCCTGATTTCCCGGAGCCCATTTTCCAAAAGATTTCTCATTCCATCCTTCCTCTACTTTTTCAAAACCTACTTGTGCACCAAAGAGTTTCTGTAGGTCTTCTTTGTCCATCCCTATACCATTCGCAGAAGCATCCCGATTTTGAAGCAAATCCATAGCTTGAACCTTCACACCTCTCTGGATGACATCTTTGAAGGATAGAAGTGCAGTATTAATGGTTCTTTTCATGGGTGAACACCATATATGAGTGATGTACTTGCTATTCGAAGAAAAGTTCTTTGAAAATTTCCGGCAATTTGAACGGCCCTCTGTAGTCAGATCTGGATCGCACATGAAACAGGCCAGTCTTTCGTAGAAACCGGGCGCCTTATGCGCAGACTAAAGAGCTTGCTTAACTCTGATCATTCTCTTGTTCTGACACGTACTTTGGATACGGAGAATTACTGACCTTTTCATGACGAATCAGATGTACGATGACATGCATCATGAAGCGGATACTAATGAGGAAGAAAAAAGGTTCGAGACGGTGACAGAGGGAAAAAGATATAGCTTGAATTTTGGGACGTGAGGGTGTCTGTCTAACCCAATGACGACCAGGTTTAAATGATTGGACAGTAAATCACCTTGAGATGAAAAAGCTGCCAACCAAAATATGGAACGGCCTTTTCTAGATATCAGATTGATAAGTTGGACGTATGTCCGTATGTCCGTCTGTCAATTGAGTCTTTTGAACGGGTTTGCAGTTGGGAGTTAATATGGCGTACTTGGTCATAGAAATGGAGTTTTGATACATGAACGATAGGATAACCTATATTAATTTTCAGAGAGAGGCAGAAAGAAGGAATGGCAGTGCAAAAGTCTCTCTATGGATGACTCAAATCTGATGCATCGAGCCGAATGCAACGTGTATCCTTTAGAGGCCAATACCTGCTCGTAGATATGCCGTAGATATGCATCAATTTGATAATCGAGATAGAACTTTTTGGACCCAATATTGGGAAAGTTAACAATATTACCATCTGGCCCACTCTCAGCCTTAAAACAATATCATATCCTCAATGCTTCATGCATCAGATCCGTTGATCTATTTCGTGCATATGCGCAAGGCCCATTCTTTAACCTGGATTGTTCGTGATGTCTGGATTCCATACGGAGGATTGCCTTGGAAATGCTGAGGTTCTGAGAACGTTAAACGCTAGAGACACTTGCTGTACCTAGCGTGGGCTTGGAAGCGAATCATGGCCAAAAATAAATTGGTTGTGGGGCTGGTTGCTGTGTAAACAAAATAATAAACCAACCTCCCGCTTTTTCCCCAGCCTCGTCTTTTACTATGGATCCATGAGTTGGCACTTTCACACGACACAGAAATTCCATTTCTTGATGAAGACTTTGTAGTCTTACAACTTTTTTTCAATCGATTTCGATAATTTAATAATACAACAAACTCAATTGACGAATATTCAATTCATAATAATCTTTTATTATCTGCGGATGGTGCGAAGCTGCACTTAGTTGGAGTTTATACAACTCACAGCATCGCAAAAACCAAGGCAATTCACGACAATTACTACGAAAACGCATCAATCATGCCTGTCATTGCCTCTTATGTCTCCTCTCACCTCAAACGCACCGCCATTGCGTCTCCCTCTTCCGACAACGTACCCTCTGTGCCTAATATCATCACTAGAACTCTCACCGCACGCGATGGAGTCGGCACGGTAGATCCTTCTAGTGGTGTTACGCCTTTCGAGAATGTTCCCAACAAATTCGTCTTTATACTCCTTGGATTAATTGGTGCTGGCTTTGTTATTACTGGCATATGGTTCTTCTTCATCGCCAAGAATGGTGGATTTGTCTTTCATGAAAATGATTGGGATGATTATAAGTCTACCGTCTTGAGACGCAAAGGTCCTAATGGTACTACACTTTCTGGAGGTTCAGAAGCCACGGATCTTGGAGGTGGCAGTATAGTGCATGGAGAAAAGAAGAGGAGTACATGGGGAAGGAAGAATAAGAAGAGTAAGAAGGGGGGAAGTGGGATGGAGAGGTCAAGATATAAGGACTATGACGAGGAAGAGAGTTCGCTTGGCACACAAAGTGAGCTTACTTACAGCGAAATGAGCGAGGTCAATTACCCGAGAAGGGAGAAGAAAAATAAGAAGAGTAGACTCCGTGGAGGTGATTTGGGCGATGTACCGGAATCCGAATATGGCGACGATGTTGCGGACCTTCGAGCATACCGACATGAGAAACCAGCACGAGTTGGTGGCATGAATAGAGAAAGCGAGTCTAGTATCTGGGAAGGATCAACCAATGCTGAAGGCTCTACTGTCTCCGACGGACTTATACAAAACCAGGAGAGACCACCTGAGAATACTCCCGAAAGGCCAAGGAAGAGCAACAAGAGCAACAACAAAGATCACTACAAGATTCGAAAGGTTGTCGGTACAGTTCAAGGCCCACGTCCTTCAACAAAGGAGACTGGTGGAAATCCGGCTTTCTGGAATAGACAAACCACCACTAAGAAGAGTTCAAGACAGAGTGAAGCCGATTCAAGCATAACGGACGACGAAAGAATCAAAGCCGAAGCAAAGAAACTCCAAGATAAGGGAAGAGCTGCTCAGCGTAGAGATTTCAGTTTCCGCGTTGGAGATGACAATAGTTCCGCTGCTGGATCTTCTCTAATATCAGCTCGTGACGCAGCCGCGATAAAAGAACAAGAGCGTCGCGAACGAGAAGCGAGACGCGCTAGACGTGAAGCTAGAAAACAAAGTAGAAGTCAAGCACATTTGGCTCCACCTGCTTATTCGGCCGCGGAGTCAAGTGTGGGTGGAAGCGAATTGACTAGTGTACGAGAGGATAGTGAAGTTAATGGCGATACGGGACATAAGAGTTATCCTTGTTTTATACCGGGGTTGAGTAGTGAGAGAGGAAATGAAACGGATTATACGGAGGATAGGAGGAAGAAGAGAAATGGTGGGTATAGGCGGGAGTAACAAATCTGAGGAATGACGATTGGGATGGATGGATCGATATGTATGTTGTATGAATGGGTTAAGGATGGATGAAGGAAAACGGAAACTGGCCAGTATATAGGTACGTACTGGTATGAAATACAACACGATGTTATGGACATGATGGTCGGAGCACGGATGAATGGATGCATGGATGAATTGTAGGAACTGTGGATATAATGGCGATCAAGGATTTCATAATGAGATATGGTTTTCTTTTTTTTTTTTCTTGATAAGGAGTTCATATCATATCACATCATATGGCCACAGCCATTCTAGGATTTGTAAATGTACAAAAATCACACAAGATAGATAGCATGCAATTTATATGGGTATAGCGGATGGGACTTTGTTTTATATATGCATTTACATGTACGTAGTATGATTTGGTATAACTCATTCATTTATTTGTGTTTGAAATACGGTTTAATTCAATTCAGTACAATCCATCTATGTGTGGATGCACACTAGCAAGCTCATTCATTCGGCTGTATTTCACGAATGGCAAACTCAACGATCACATTTCTCTCCCTCTCTACATCTTATTTCTCAAACCCCATCCCCCCATTTCCCCAACTTAAACAAAAACTCTAGAATTCAGACCCTGCTCCCCAAATCCTACCTCCCAAACCTTCTGGAAATATCTCCCCCTCCAAAAACCAAAAGAAAATAAAATAAAATAAAAAGAAAATAAAAAAAGAATCCCCAAACAAACCAACACAAAACAAAACAAAGCAAACCCGTCAGTGCTCTCTTTACTCAGCATATCTCCTACTCTTTTCATATGTTTTTTTGGGGAAACTTGAAATCTTAAATCTTAAATCTATACCCAAGTAATCTATACCTAAATATAAGATCCAAGATATAAAAACCAAAATCCAAATCCCAAAACTATGAAAAAAGTAAAAAGCTACTCAGCTTCTCCGGAGTAGTGAATCCAACCCAACTATATATACATACATACACGATACAGTACATCGAAGAGGTTTTGCAGGAGTAGAACGCTACTTTGATGGACTGTATTGTGTTTTGTTGTGTTGTATGGTGTTGGGTTGGGAGGGAGAAGTTATTTTGTTTCTTCATTCGGGTTTTTTGTTTGTTTGTTTGTTTGGGAGGTTTCTAGGGGTGTTTAGACACCGAGAGGGGGGAAGAACAGAGAGAGGAAATATGTTGATGATACTTACCACTAGCTTGATTTGACATGGAATGAAAATCACGCGAAGAAAGCAGGGGGTTATTGGCTCTGTTCGAGAATTTATGCTTTGATTTTCGGCGTAAATCTAGTGCTTATGTTTTGCCGTCGAACTCACGAGTTTCTTTTTAAGATGTTTGGGAATTTTATCTTTCCTCTTTTCGCGTTTTTCCTCTTTGACTGCTTTTTTGTGTTCCTATTGTTGAGGAGATAAATTAGCGATCTGAAGTTATAAACCCATGTTTAAGGATTGAAATAGTTGAGTATGGTCAGACAAAAAGTTCTCGTAATTTGTAATCTGGTCCCAGAAGGGACGTCATGTTTTGTGGATGGAAATTGGGTCATCATTCCGTGATAAAAGGTACGGAGTGTGGTAGGTTGAAAAGCGAAAGAAAAAATGCCAATACATACCTTCTTAGCATCCTTATCCTCAAATCTCTTGCCCCTAGGCGTACCCTTTTCAAATCTCTTCTCGTCATCATCTTCATCTCCATCTTCTCCATCCTCATCACCCTCCTTATCCTCCTCATCACTAGCCTGGCTGTCACCCACAGTATCCTCTGCATCCGCTTCGTTGCCTGAAGACATTGGCATCTTATCAGCAGCCAACAAGTTTCTGTACACAAGGTCACCTCTCTCGCCTTTCCCTACTTTCTCGGCGTCGCGCTCGAAATCGTAGACTTGTTCTAGAGTTTGTGGTATGTATTGTTGACGAAAGACTTCGTTTTCGACTTCTTGCTCGGCGACGGCCTCTTCAGTTATAGCTTCTTCTGGTCTTTCGATAAGTAGTTTCTCGAGCGCTTCGCTAAGTCCTGGCTCCTGAGTTGGTCCATCGTGGAAAGTTATGAATTGGTAAATAGTTTGTTCGGAAAGAACCTCGACATTCTTGCGCTTGAAGAAATCTGAGACGTTCTTAATATCCATTCGGAGAAACTCCAACGAACGAGGATGGTCGTGCTCAACACTTTGAGATACGTCGATAATGAAAAGCTTTTTCTGGTGGTATAACAAGTTATACTCACTCAAATCTGCGTGAACAAGTTTACATGATTGGTACATTCTTCGCATGAGTCCAATGAGTTGTAGGTAGAGTAATCGCCATTGCTCATCGACATCTTCACCAGAAAGCTCGACATCTCGAAGTCTTGGCGCTGCCCATCCCTTTTTGTCACCTAGGAAACCCATTACAAGGACATGTAATCGAAGATGAACTGGCTCTGGGCAAGGAATTCCAGCCAAGTGTAGACGTTTTAAATTTCGGAACTCTTTCTCGGCCCAGACTTTGACCATAGCTCTGTTATTTCCTTTATTATATCCAGATCTGAATCTATGTTCGCCGGTAACATAACGATCACGATCCTTGAAGACCAAAATACTAGTCTTGTAGACTTTGATAGCCCGGTGAATTGGTTGTGAATCTGCATCCGCGGAAGGGATTGACAAGGCTCCATATACGTTGGCTTCCTTACCCGTACTTAAACATCCATTGACTTCGGAAACAATACCTCTATTGATCATTTGAAGTAAAATCATACGTGTACGAGGATCCAAAACTTGTTCACTCGTCGCACGATCTGATTTATCCTTCCCATGTGTTTTGTGACCCCCATCGAATCCACCATCTAATCTAATCTTCGCAGCATGTTTTGATAAACTGCTGATCTGATCATCGACACTTGCCTTGGTATTCGCAGCCGGTCTCTGAGGATTTATTCGAGGAGCGCCGGTGGCGTTAGAATCATTGAGCTTGCGTTGACGGTTGTAAGATTTGGTGAGATCACCAGAGGATGGGTCATAATCGACATCGTCAACGTATCCATCATCTTCTTCATCGAACAAATCATCGTATGCATCGTCTTCGTTATCTGCGGCATATTCTGTATTTTCACCAGAAGTCGGCGTCATTGGAGGGGCATCTGATGTGGCGGGGCGGACATATCCTTGATTTGGAATATATGTGTGAGTTGGGTCTTGACCTGCTGCTACAGCAGAAATAGACGTAGATGTCTCAGCACTATCTGCCATATTTCAAAGACACAGAATAAAATTGTCTTGGGTATCAACTTTCGGTGTTTTGAAAGTGGTGGTGGTAAAGAATGAAGTGACTGAAATTGTCAAGGAGAATTTCTGCCGGGCGGTGGGAAGTCACTTTTCCACGCTAAGAATCGCGAACTCTATCGCGTTTGCTGAACTTCAGTTTATTGACGCGAACGAGCTAGCCCATTATAACTCGATTGAATACTGTTGTACAATCAGTTCCGGTGGAATCCTACTTACTCATTTGAATTAGCCAGAGACCAGTTCTTCTTATTTGGTGCGCTCTTCATAACAACTAGGAATTGCCGTTGCCCCGCTGGCGACGAGTGGTCGCGATGGTTTACATTAAGCAGATAAATATCCAAGGCTTTAAAAGGTCTGTTTACAACTATTCCAGAGGATGAAGCATGCTGAAATTCATGTAGCTACAAGGATCAAACGCTCATCGACGAATTCTCCCCGGGGACAAATGTAATCGTTGGTCGCAATGGTTCTGGGAAGAGTAACTTTTTCGCGGCCATTCGATTCGTACTCAGCGATGCATATACTCAAATGGGTCGGGAAGAGCGACAGGCTTTACTTCATGAGGGCTCAGGATCAGCGGTCATGTCTGCATATGTTGAAATTATCTTCGATAATTCTGATGGACGATTTCCAACCGGCAAAAACGAGCTCTACCTTCGACGAACGATCGGACTGAAGAAAGATGAGTATTCTTTGGATAAGAAAAATGCTACGAAAACCGATGTTCTGAATCTGCTAGAGACCGCAGGATTTTCTAGGTCAAATCCGTATTACATTGTGCCTCAAGGACGTGTTACAGCTCTTACAAATATGAAAGATGGCGAAAGATTAAACTTACTAAAAGAAGTAGCTGGAACGCAAGTCTATGAGCAACGTCGTACTGAGTCCTTGAAGATCATGACAGATACCAACAATAAACGAGCCAAGATTGATGAGTTGTTGGATTACATTAAGGAACGTTTGGCGGAACTAGAGGAGGAGAAGGAAGAATTGAGAGGTTACCAAGAAAAAGATAAAGATCGCCGATGTCTACAATACGCCTTCTTCCACCAGGAGCAGGTCGCAATCGCCGAAAAGTTGGAGGAAATTGATGAGTTCAGACAAGGTGGTGGCAATGGTGACGAGAACCGGGATGCATTCTTGGAGGGAGAAAAAGCCATCGCTGAACTTGACGCCCAGATAAAACAATTGAATCGACAAATAGAGCTTCTTGGGGTAGACAAGCGACAATTGGAGGAGGACAGACGAGACACCGCAAAGACGAGGGCCAAAATTGAATTACACGTCAAAACTTTGACCGTCAATCAATCGTCCACAGAACAAGCACGTGTGAGACATCAGCAGGAATTAAGTTCTGTTAAGAAGGAGATAGCTTCAAAAGAAGCGGAACTTGCACAGTTACTTCCGGATTTCGAGAGCCGTAAAGCTAGCGAAGGAGAAATTAGACGAAGTCTCGATGAAGCGGAAGCAGGCAGGAGCAGGCTATACGCTAAACAAGCTCGCAGTAACCAGTACAAAACCAAGGCTGAACGTGACCAGTTTTTGAGAAAGGAAATTGAGGATCTCAACTCTTCGATTGGATCTCAGAAGGCAAATCGAATTGATGGTGATGAAGAGGTGAAGCATGTGCAATCTGAAATTCGAAATTTGGAAACAGAAATATCCGGCCTCCAGGAGCGATTAGACGGATGGAGTGGCAATAGGATAGCCTTGGCTGAAGAGGTCTCGACCGCCAAAGACGCCCTGGAAAAGTTGCAGGACGAGAGAAAACTGCTACGAAGAGAGGATGAAAAGCTTCACTCCGTCATAGAAGATGCTCGCAAGGAAGTTAGTATAGCTGAGTCGGAGTTGTCTAGAACTATGGATAGTGCTACGTCTCGTGGTTTAGCCACTGTCAGACGTCTCAAGCAACAGCATAAGATTCAAGGAGCATACGGCACTCTAGCAGAACTCCTTGAAGTTGAAGAACTTTACCGAGTAGCAGTGGAACAAACGGCAGGCAGTAGCCTTTTTAACTACGTCGTCGATAACGAAGAGACTGCAACGCAGCTTATTAATGCATTAAATGCTGATAAGGGCGGAAGGGTTACATTTGTACCTCTGAGCCAACTCAGAACGAAACCAGCCACCTTACCGAATGCATCCGACGCTATACCAATGTTAAGCAAGATTCGGTACGACAAAAAGTATCAGCCAGCCTTCGAGCAAGTATTCGGTAAAACCATTGTTTGCCCCAACCTCACAATCGCTGCTCAGTATGCAAGAAGTCATGGGTGTAATGCCATTACTCCAGATGGTGATACGACTAACAAGAAAGGAGCTTTAACTGGTGGTTATCTTAATCCGAAGGAATCAAGACTTCAAGCAGTCCGTGCGCTGAACAAGTGGAGGGACGAGTATGAAACTTTAAGGGTGCGCCAGGACGAGATTAGAAAGGAATTGGAGCAAAAAGATCAAGAAATTACAGCCGCATTTACAGAGGAACAAAAGGCTAGTCAGAAGATGAACCAATTTGTTGACAGCTTGGATCCTCTGAAATCAGGATTGAGGTCAAGACAGTCGCATCTCGAAAGGCAGAAGATACAACTTGAAAAACTTCTCCAAAATCAGGCAGATGTTATCAAATTGTTGCAGGAACATAATCGAAAAATCTCCGATTATGAGGCAGAAATCGCTTCCGACTTTAAAAAGGCCTTAACTGCTAATGAGGAACGACAACTCGAGCAACTCAATGCTTCCGTCCAGGATCTACAAAAACAATGGAATGAACATAGCAGAAATCGAAGAGAACTTGAGAGTCGCAAACAGTTGATCGAGGTTGACCTCCGTGAAAATCTTAGACTTAAGCTTGATCAATTGAACAATCAAGAAATGGATCTTGCTTCTGGAAGTGGTACTGGTAACTTGAAGGAATCTCAACGAGAATTAAAGCGTATCATCAAGGCATCCGCTGTTGTGGAGACAAAGCTTCAGGAAAACGAAAACTCATTGGAAGAAGCTGAATCAAACATCATCAATCTTCAACAGGAGAAGAGTCAAAAAGAGGACGAACAACAGAAGATTGCCGTATTGATTGAGAAGCACCAGAAGAAGATGGAAAGGAGCATTGCTCGAAAGGCCATACTTACTACCAGTGCTTCAGATTGCGCCAAAAATATTCGTGATTTGGGTGTTTTGCCTGATGAAGCATTTGAAAAATACAAGGATTATGACCCCAAATCTGTAAGCAAATGGCCTAGCTCTACTTATACCATATATACTGACATTGTTAGATTCAATCGCGCCTCAAGAAGGTTCAGGAAGCTCTCAAGAAATATAAGCACGTGAATAAGAAGGCTTTTGAACAGTACAATCAATTCACAACTCAGCGAGATAGCTTGACCAAGCGTAGGAAGGAACTTGATGATTCTCAGGCATCGATTCAAGAACTCGTTGAGGTCCTCGATCAACGTAAAGATGAAGCCATCGAGCGAACTTTCAAGCAAGTCTCCAAGGAATTTGCCCAGATTTTTGAACGTCTTGTCCCAGCTGGTCGTGGTCGGCTCGTCATTCAACGTAAAGCGGATCGACGTGCCAGAGAGGAAGAAGATTCGGACGAGGAAGCACGTGATAGTGTTGAGAATTATGTTGGAGTTGGAATCAGTGTCAGCTTCAATAGTAAACACGATGATCAGCAACGTATTCAACAATTATCTGGTGGACAAAAGAGTAAGTCATTCCACCTCCAAAAACCCTTCGTGCAATATACTAATGTGGCTCTGCAGGTCTGTGCGCCCTTGCCCTTGTCTTCGCAATCCAACAATGTGATCCGGCTCCTTTCTACCTCTTCGATGAAATCGATGCAAATCTTGATGCTCAATACCGTACTGCTGTCGCCCAAATGCTCAAGGAAATCTCTGCCAAGCAATCACAAGCTTTCCAATCACAGGATAATTCAGATGAGGAATCCGACAATGATGAAGATGATGAGGGTGGTTCCAAGAAACAAAAAGTCATGGGCGGCCAATTCATTTGCACAACTTTCAGACCGGAGATGGTATTGGTGGCTAATAAATGTTATGGTGTCACTTTCCATAATAAGACGAGTAATATTGGTGTTGTTGGGAAGGAGGATGCGTTAAGCTTCGTTGACGGAGAGGCTCCAAAATAGGTGTGTTCGAGGAGAACTACTGTTTCTGATGTGTGTAATGGGACGTTGTGCCTTGGCGTCGCTTTGTCCGTGATACCTTCTCCAAATGTGTAATTTATTGTGTTTAGCTCTTGTTTAACTCGCTGTATTGGGAGCGCCGTGGATACCTGGTGGCGAGGGGAGATGTCACGTTGGGAAATACTTAACGTCTTGCTAGTACTGAAGCGAAGTCATGTATTTTGAATTTTCATAGAGAAATTTTTTCACATTTGCTTATACCGTAATACTCAACTTCCAGTGAAACTTAATGATTCAATTCATACCTGATATCTGCCGTCAACATAATTTAGTTAGGCCACGGTAGCTAGGTCTAGAAGAGAGGATGCTGTATAGTGGCTAAATCTCGTGCAGTGTCTTTAGGTAGGTAGAATACCTCAAGCTGTGGTCTTGGTGCTAATAATCGAGACCGTTATATTCCATCGCTGTCTCTACTTTGTATTGCACCAGCCTGGTTTACTCTACCTTTAATCAGCATGCACTTCACTTCTCAGTATTTTCATCATCGCTTTCTGTTCATTGGCGTCTCTGGAATACAATAATTATTGTCACTTTCGAATTACAACCCATGAACAGGACAGGTCTAACGTGGGATTTATCTACCTCCAGCAATTTGCCTAGAACAGTATGAGGACTAGCTATTGGTAGCTCCGGAAAAGATGTATAGTTCTGCCTTGGCTAATTATGGGATTCAATGAAACACGTCGTAGTCTAGGATTGTGGCACCTGGGATATGCCATAGTGTAGGTAGCTTTGTATATACTTCCTGGTTGGTGAGCGAGTAGTCTACATCAACTATGGTCAAGTTAACTAATCTGACATATTCAATTTCCGAGGTAAGATACTTGAGGATTCACTCCTTTGGGTGAAAGATGGGGACGCGGGGTGAGCAAGCTGCTCGTTTCTTACGCGAATAACTGGCTATAAAAGAGATAAATGTGTCATAGGAGTTGGGAGATCTGCTAAATAATGCTAGTAATGTCTTGGTCCGTAGGGTTGGGCGCTTTACATAAAGTAGGGCATTTTCATGTGTAAAGCGTGATTACAATGAGCATCGTTATTATTCGTTTTATTTTTATATAAGAATTAGAATTGATATAGATTCATCACTTATATGTAAAATTTCTTGCTATCGCCAGAAGCTGATGTCACGTACTGATTGTGGATAAGGATAGTTGAGTAGCTAAGCTGCTAAAGTAATAGAAAGATATGAGAATTCGGTGAAAGCAACATGGGGTATATCCCCAAGGCCTCTCTCTTCATTCACTCCACATCGAATATGGTATCCCACCATTTGCCTCCTCACCCAGGTAAGCTAAGCATAAAATTCACCCATCTCCCTCCGCTTCCAATACCTCGACCCTTTCTATATAATCCAGCTCAGATACCAATTTACCCACCCTATTCATTCCATACGCATGATGAAAGTGCTTGGAGCATGTCCGCAAATCCCTTTAGATTTTTGTTTAACATTGAATCCGCCATAAAAACTTAAGCTACTAGGTATTCCCTGATACTGTCTAGAAGTTGCTTCTGTCCAAAATTTATGACGGCGGTTATTACTATCTTTCTTCTTTGTTACTGTCATAATGGTCTTTTTATTTAAAAAAATTTCTACCAGGAAAGTAAATGGGTTGAAACGGGTGAATGGACTTTTAACCCCCTAATATTTACCCCAAACCTAGAGTATTCGGTCAGAAATGATCTGAAATACAAATTTCTTTGAAAGTTCTACTCAAATGAGGACTTGTATCTCTGAATTCTCGATAACTATCACTTCTGAATCAAAAGATGCAGTGAATTGTAGCATGTCACGTAGTCACTCAACTAATATCACGAAAGTTTCAAAAACTCGACAACGACCCAAGTTTTGAAAGTGGCAGCAGTTAACACTTTTTTGCTAAAAAGAACAACGATGACGAAAGAGTTCCTAGGTAAAGAAAACAGAAAAACGGCCCTCATATTCCGCCATCCTCTCTGATGGATCTCTCACCCACACGTAGCTTTCCTCGATGAAAGTGCTTCCTTCTCACAGACCCGCAACATTCCCCGCAATATTTATTTCACCCCCTCAACCCCCAATCTCTTTACACCTCCTCCCTTAAAAGCTACCGGAACTTCCCAATCTAAAATAAAAAGGGTATAAAGCAAAATAAAATAAAATACCACAATCTCACGCCCTCCCTATTCATAAACAGCAAGAAATAAACTCATGGATAAGTCCCCCAAGAGTCGTTCGTGTCATTACTACCCTTGAACGTCTAATGGTTGAACTGACTTCTGCACTTCCTTTCTGACTGTATTTTTTTTTGTTTTGTTTTGGGTGATTTGGTATTGATCTGTAAGATCAGGCGATTGGGATTTGGTCTGTATATGATGTGTTATTGATGTTAGTTTTTATGGAGTAAAGTGATAATAATAATATAAGATAGGAAACTTTAGTGCGTAAAGCGTAGGTTGAAATTGCCGTTATCTCGGAATTCGAAGGGTTGGGAGTTGTGAGATATTCTTGAAATGATTGATATTGTCTGCGGTAAACGCATGAGATGTTGAAGTTTTGAAATGGAAATGGCATGTTCGAGGATGTTAGTTATTAATTTTGGTAAAGTGTAATTTGGTGAAAGTAAAAATTGGCGTGGTGGTGATACGTCGAACTAGAGATTATTTCTCGGAAAGCAAGGTAACGTATATTAACCCAGCACCTAGATCGTGATTTTCGCGTTTAATTAATAGGTCCTTCAGTCTTGGAGGCTTCCACCTCAACCTTAAAGGATTTGAAGTCCGCCCAAGGAACCATTTCGTTATTCAAATCACACTGAAACATTTGATCTCCTTTCGCGCAATCGTCTCTCCCTTCCCTTACTTGTGGAAGGATTTCTTCATAGTACAAATTATGATGTTCTTCAACTCCTTCCTTAGGTTTTATAATTTCGAGGAAGTACTCGGCGGCGGCATGATTAGCCATCTCCAACGCTGTGTAAAGTTTGCTGTCATCGATAATTCCATTGGTCCGCTCTATCATACAGACCTTCTGGGTCTCAGGGTCAAGTTTCTCTATTATCTTCTCATATCGAACCGTATAGTATTGATTGGCAAATCTAGGATTAATCTGATGCGGATCAAATTTATCGATATCTTTGGGATTCATTGGCACGGCTTTGACGAAAACCTTGGTGATTTTGTGGTCATTGTGGGTGATTTGACAGGAATAGTTATACTCCCTGTCCCACTTCTCCACAATCTCTTGCTGCATGTACTTTTTGGTCCTGTATTCGTTGACGAGAGTCTGAGCATATCTGTTGGCCTTATCTACATCAAAGAACTTTTTCTTGAGGGCGGCTTCGTCTTCATGTTCGTGAAGAATTAATTGTGTCATTACCATATATACATTGACCATGGAATATGATGGAGACTTTTGAGGCTTCTCACGCTCCGGCTGGGATATTTGGCTTGGTGTTGTGAGCTGTGTCGATTGCTCTGCTAAAGTGAAAGAGGACGCTTGAGTTAATGAGCCTTCAAAATATGGAGTCATATCAGGCATTGGCTCGAAAACTTGCGCACTATGATCATCGGTGTTGAGTGCAGTGGCTGCCATTTCAGTTCCTCTTTCAATAAGTAGCTCTTCTTCGAAGGCTGCTTCGAAATCTTTCTCGAGATCGACCTCTTCCACGACAGGAGTTCCTGATTGTACTTCGTCAAAGGTGTTGTTAGCTTTCGTAACATCAACATTTTTCCGGACATTTTCAATGTAACGCTGTGTCGTTTCTTCATCGTCAGGGTCCTCCTCGGACTCAGAGGATGATGAGTCGCTAAAGAGTGGTCCTAACTCCTTCACTGATGATGTTTGACAACGTCGAGCGGCATGCGATTCAGCCAATGCCTTCAAGCTTTCGGCTGTTCTGACTTTATGGTCTTGTCGAGCCTGGGTCTTAGGATCGTCGTCTTCTTGCACATGATTGGTTTCGCTGGCAGTATCTGAAGATGAAACTTGCGCGGCCGTACCAAGTCCATTGGGCAGACTAGAATTTGGAACAGCTTCATTCTCATGCTCACTTGAAGGATTTTCTCCCGAACGACGTCTATTTCTTCTGTTTTTGTCCCGCTGTAATACTTATTAGCATGAGCATATCAAGATATCATCGTGGAATTATACTTCTCGCTTCTCCATGAGCTTGTCAAGCATGGTTTCCAGCTCAGCCTCACCAAGCTCCCTACCATCTTGGCGAGCCTTATCCCTAAACTCCTTTTCTTTCTTCTTGCGATATTCAACTGTCTTCTTCTGATAAATTGTATCCCTTTTTGCATCCAATTCTTTCTTTTTCAATGCATCTATCCGAGCTTTCGTTTCGGCCCTGATTTTCTTCCGACTAGCTTCAATCCCATCTAACTCTGCTTGTGAAATAAACTTAGTTTCTGGTCTAATTGAAGTTGCAGTAGGTTTTGGAGGAGGTGAAGGTAAGGGAGGCGGGCGTGGTTTTAGGACTGGGGGATCTATAGTGTCCTTCTCAGTGACAGTAATGGGTCCTTCCGGCTGTTCGCGAGGCAGAAAATCATCTGGTCCATGTAGAGGTCTCAGTTTGATGTCGAATACCGAACTGCCTGGCGACTTCGCCAAAGACTTGTTATGGTTTTTCTTTGCTGCAGCCTTTGATGGTGGTTTTGAAATGACCCTAGGAGCAGCTTTACCAGCAGTGGTGTTTGGACTTGGGTCAGCGGCTACAGATTTCTCACGCTTTCGTTTTGCAGCTGCATGTTCACCTGGTCTCTTTTTGCGAGTAGCTTCACGTTCCGCTTCTCTGTCTTCAACGTTGCCACCACTAGTGTTGGGTATGGTCTTGGCAAAGATCTCGGCGATACTAGCAGGAGATTGATCTTGCTCTACAGATGGGACCATAGTGGAGTCACTATTAACAGCTTCTGGGATCTGAGTCTGGTTTGTGACCTGTACATCTGAAGAAGCTTCAACAGGTGTTATTTGCGTCTCTGGAAAGAACAATGAATCTTCATTATCGACTTCCATGTTTGTTGGAAGGGTGGCTTGCAGAGGTGAAGTTTCCTCTGTGTTCGTAGCTCCATTCTCAGTCGCGGACTTCCTCGCAGGTTTCAATGAGGCAGCTGTTTGTGCTGTCACCTGAGCAGCAAGCCTTTGAAAGTCGCGTTCCAATTTGTTCATTTGCTCTCTGTTTTCTCTATCCGAAATCTGCTTTTGTTCCTCGAGAGCTTTCAGCGCAGCCAATTCTTCTTTTTTCGCCTGTAATTTGTTATGGGCATCTTTGCGTCTCTTTTCTGCGTTCTGTGCTTCCCTCAAAGACTGATGACGGCGGTCAGCATCGCGGTTGGCTTTCCTTGAGGCTACGTCTTTGTTCTTCTCACGCTGCTCAGCATCCTTCTTATCACGCTCTTTTTGAGCCTTCAATTCATTCTTCTGTCGTTTGACCTTGGCATCAATGGCATCTTGTTTCTCCTTGGCTTCTCGCAATCTCTGAGCTTGAAGACGTTTGGCCTCATCGCGCTCTCGCTTTTCCTCCTCGGTCTCACTAACAACTTCCCCGAAAAGATCTTTTTGTAGAGCCTCACGATCAGCGATGAGCTCTCTGTTGACGATTTTCTTCGCTGCTTGTCTCTGTCGAGCAATTTCTTCAGGGCTTTGTACTTTACTAGTGCTAGAGGCAGCTGCTTGTCGTTCTTGAGCATCCCCCGCAAAAGTTTCAACTCCATTAGCACCAGGGCCATCCTGCATAAAGCTTTCTCGAGTATTCGACACTTTGATAGGGCCTCTTCTTGCCGGAGTCCAATGGTGAGGTATAAAAGGCATCGAAGCACGGGCACTGACAGCTCTTTCAGGCGTCACGAGATCAATGGTGATATTTGAAGCGTCTGCTCCTCTTGAACCTCCAGAAGGGCTTTGATAGATATATTTTGCTGCTTCAGAATCGCTCCTTCGAAATGCACTGGACTTTGGTAAAGCTCTCATGAGGTCCATCGGGGCGTTCTGAATATTCGTCTGGAAGTTTGGCCTGCCCTGAAGTGCTTCTTCCAACGGTGTTTCATTGATATCGTCATCATCAATAAAACCATAATTATATTCTTTGGGCTGGTTTGCAACGGCTTGCGCTCCACTAGGAGTAACGGAGCTGCTTCTCGCTGGTGGTTTCCTTGGGGTATGTGGGGTCAAGTCCGCAAAGGTAAGCTTTTCATTGTTCCCTTGATTTCTGTGCAAAGAAGAAGGTTTCTGCATGACATATTCACGGCCTGGCCATATCGGTGAGGCAAGCTGGAGCTCCTGTCTTTTTCTCAGATTTCTAGCACTAGAAATACTATTTTCGGGGCCTGGGTACAGATTTCCACTATCGTCATATGAACTCCTCGGGCCAACACTTTGCGCGCGAGAATAATCAAGACGCTGCCTTGCCTTTGGTGTGAGCACTAGTTCGTGGTTTGCCCTTGTAGATTGTTGATGATATTGGCCGGTCGGTTCATGAGTGAAAGTGCCAGGTGGCACAGGATTGTAATTTCGCTCTTGTTCCATGTGCTCTTGTTTCATGCGCTCTTTTGCAAAGGAATTGCCCTTATATGCAATAAAACTAGATTCCCTAATGAACTGCTCACCGAAATCTCCCTCTTCCACATAGACTTGATCTTGATATGCATCTCCTGTGCGTGAATTTCTGCGCGGATCTGACTTTCTACTTTTTGGCAAGGTACTTTCAACATCGAAATATCCACTATGATGCTTGTTCTCAGTGGCCTGATATCGAATGTCATTGCGGGGCACCAACTTTTTACGAGACTGCAGGACATGTGGATAGTGATCATGCATAGCCTCCTCTATGTTTGTCTTGCGACAGCGACCAATCCCACTCGGGTGTTCGCT
The DNA here is from genome assembly GCF_000146945.2 of Sclerotinia sclerotiorum 1980 UF-70. Classification (NCBI taxonomy): domain Eukaryota; kingdom Fungi; phylum Ascomycota; class Leotiomycetes; order Helotiales; family Sclerotiniaceae; genus Sclerotinia; species Sclerotinia sclerotiorum. The sequence continues at coordinate 283,054 of NW_001820828.1, forward strand.
CTGATGCCGTTTCCGTCCATCCGGCACCGGCTGAATGGGACTTCTCATTCTCTTATGAGTAGCTTGTGGTTGTTGCACGAGAATGGGGTATTCATTAGATGAGCTTTCATCATCGGACGACTCATTATCAAGGTTGATAGGCGCATTGTGATCGCTGTGTTGTGGGTGAGAAGTTTGCGAGTGTTGATAGTATTGAGATTGCATCTTAGAGTTGCGCGCAGCTTGCCCTTTGTGACGAGGCTGAGAATGATTCCCTACCCTGCTGTTTGGTAAGGGATCAGGATCCCAACTATCGTCCAGCTCCATTTTTGACATAAATGATCTCCGGAAGGTTCTTTAAAGGTAAAGTGATCGCAGCGGAGATCTGATGGTGATAAATTATGCGGAGTATAAATGTTGGTAGAACTTGAAGACTGTGACTAGGATTCGCCGGGCATGACAAGCTGCCAGTAGAATTGGAATAAACTTTATAGGTGGATGTGGTTTTTAAGTGCGGGGTAAAGATCGATATGTGGGAGAAGAAGAAGTCGGGATAGCGAATCCAGAGCGGTAGCGATACCGAGCCCAAGATGACGAAGGCTATATCAGACGAAGTCAGTAAATGCTGCTATAGAAATAGAATGGAAGACGAAGAGTGTTGGTTTGACTTGTAAAAGAGGCACTTGCTTGATTGTTGTTATTGTTGCGTGGTTGTAGCATGGAAAGCAGGGAACCATACTCCTAAGGCTAAGATTGAAGGAAGAAAAGTAGTAACGTTAATTGACGCGACGTCCAGCGCCTCCCAAAAAGATTGACTAGCTCTGAAGAACAACAGGTGGACAGAGAATAATGTAATTTGAATGAGTTAGCTCCAAGTCCGTAAGAAAAAGGTGAAAGCTAAGGAGGGGAAATCTTTAGATGAACGGACCTCGAGCCAGCGCCACAGTTCTTTTGAGTGAATAAACGAGATTTTGATGAGTGAATTCACACCTTTGTGGATGACCCAGATAGATTTCTAGAAGTTATTTACTCAACTCTTTATCATAAACACGCCTTCGTACAAAGTTTACGAGACTGAAATGCGTGAATAGAAGGAGGAATCATGAGTGGACCAGAATTGATAATCTTCATCGACTCCATTTAGTGAATGGAGGAAGGACGTTATCATTGATCATGGGCTATCATTGAGATATGTCTAAGCCTCATGGGAGCATGGACATGAACCTAACTCATTGGCAAAATCATAAATGCCCACAGAATACTCTGCCATTCTTTCACCCTCCCATGTAACGTGTGGACGAGGCCATTGCAGATTCATTAGATTAGTTCACAGATGAATTGAATGGCCTTTCCTGTGTCTCTAATATATGTATCAACACATCAGTTAACCCTCGAGTAGAAATTTAAGAAGAGAGAAAACCTCCGAACACATAAGCTCGAGGCCAAATGGCGGAAATCGCGTATCAAGAGGGATAAGTTTTGATGCAGAGGATAGCGTCGAAAAGGGCAATGAAAGTGAAGTTGAGAGTACAATATATGCTTATTGATTTTAGAAACTATGCTTCACAGTTTGACGTTTTCATAGGGAGATATGAAAACATAATTGATTTCTGCCCAATCCTCACTTGACCTAATGCATCCTATTCTTACATATTATCTGAATCTGGAAAATCGACTATCCAGACTTGCGTCTTATTTCATGGCCGATGGATTGATTGTACCATTTTTGCTTGTCCCATGCTTTGTATATAATAGGAAACAGTTCTTTTTATAGGAAACCACCGAACAGACAATGATTTTCAAGTGCATAATTGTAAGAAGTACATTGCAGGGTACTATTCCTCAGAGTGAACCTCACCAGGACCAATACAAGCCAAAATAGACCCTATAATTATCATTTCATACTTTCTGATTTCAAAGGAGATGTATTCGAAGTACAAAGATCTGGAAATAGAACCATTTGATGTTCAACACTTATTGAAACACGGATCATCTTACCCTTATACTCCCGTTTAACCCCAAAGCACGAAACTGCTTGTACTATCGGATGAACATACTCGTATGTACCAAAGCATCACCCATTGGCCGACTCCCAATAGGATATCGATCAGTGTGAACTTAAACATCAACTAAATCGCTGACAAGTATGAGCTTGAAAACAAACGCATTTCACATGAAAAGAAACACTACGGATATACCTCAAACATCCACGATTGGGCTGATCAAGGGAAATCACAGTGTTGAATCAAATGGATGTACAACTAATAAATAGTGGTGGTAGCTCGATCTTTTCGTATAACGTCTTGGAGTCGACCTGCTGGCTAGAGACGCCAGTCTAATCGCACTGATGAGCTCAGATACGAAAGCTGGAAATCCACCCATCATGGACTCAAGAAGTCGAGGGTACATATTCAACAGCCTTAAAACAATCCCACTCCAGCAACAAAAAACCGCGATTGGCACACCATCTCAAGCAAGCTAATCCATGGCAGCGACCTTCCTTGCTAAGATCAAATTCGAAAAGAATAGCCGCGAGTTTAATCCGTCCTCAAGATATCTTTTTGAAAAAAAATCCATTCGGTTTTTCTTTGGCCAGAATCTGTCGTGTTTGCACTTCATCCCCAATGATCATGACTGAAGCTCCAACTTGGACTTCATGATTAATGTAAGTCTTACATTGACGAGGAACGAGAATACCCACACTCAACAAATCACCACGTGATCAATCATTTTCTCATTCTTCTGAACTTTTGTTTTTTGGATTTTTCTAAAAAGACTTTCTCATTTTTCAGATATGCAACAAAATAATCAATCATGTGATCGATCATTCTTCTGAAATTTTTGTTTTTTTGATGTTCCTAAATAGACATTATGATTTTTCAGACATGCAACAAAACAACATATCACGTGATAACATTGCCGTGAGTTAAGTTCTGGTGTTTTACCTCGGCCTTTGAGTGGAAGGGAAACTGCCTAGGTTATTTACATGTATCATAAGGATTGCATCATACTTGAAGGTCTTCAATCAGAGAAAACGGCTGCTGCATCCCAAACACCGGTGCCTGCCTTATGAACAAACTTACATCACAGCGTCTTTACCGTGAGCCTGTCAAAATGGTATCTTATTCAATACAGTACTACTAGCTAAATTATTTCCTCGACTTCGCCTTGAATGTTTTCAATGGATCTGATTTCCTTCCCTTCCCACGTCCTTTTGCCTTGTTCGCCGCCCTAGCCTTCCTAATTCTATTTTCCGTCGTCTTGTGCATTCCTACAAATCCAATATCTCCACCTGTTATTCCTTTCTTGCCTTCTTTCGGGAGGAGATAGTCCGGCACATGTTTCAAATGTGCTTGTACGCGAGCAGGTCGTAATTCACCATCGTGACGAAGATGGTACAAATCACTTGGATTCTCTTCAAAATGGCGTTTAAGCTTCTCACTCTTCATCAATTCCTGTCTGATCTCTCGTGCCTTGGCCTCCTGCACCGCGATACTAGTAACAGCTCGTAGCGCATCGCCCATTCTGTATCGAAAAGCATCCACTTGCTTCATGTCAAAATTGTATGGTTTAACTTCTTTGCCCTTCTTTGCTTGGTGCTTGATAATTTTCGCCAGTACTTTCTCGTCGTCTTTTGCTGATTCAATGCTGGTTGGTTTGTGCTTTCGGTATAGTGCAGATGGTATGACGAAGGATAGTGCCATACCAGTCTGGCCTGCTCGGGCAGTTCGGCCAATTCTGTGGGTGTATGACTTGGATGATGTTGGGAGATCAAAGTTAAGTACGCAGGCAACATTCTTGAAATCGATTCCTCGTGATACTCCGTACTCTTTGTCTTTCTTTCCAGTCTTTTGCTTCTTCTTCGATGGTTGCTTGGTTTCCTTCTTAGCATCCTTGGCATCTTCTTTCTCTCCACTAGCGTCGTCCGCCTCAACCTCTTCAGTTTCCTCGGGTTTGGGCTCATCCTCGTCTCCCAAGACTTCATGCTCATCCGAAGCAATGATAATATCATAAACGTTCTTGTTGAATTCTTCGACAACATGGATACGTGAGTTAACAGGTAATTGCGAGTTGAGGATACAACTCCTTGTCCCAAATTGCTCCAAAAATAATTTTAATCGATAACACCTGTCAATGTCGCCAACAAATATGATGCATTTGCCTTTTATAAGCTTCAATTTGAATATCACATATACCAGGAGGAACTTTTCGTCTTCGGCGCATCTGTTACTTGTTAACATGGATAGCACAGAAAGTTTGCATAAACTTACTTCACAACGAATTGACTAACACCTTTTCCCTCATCCTCCGCTTCCTCTAATTTCAATACCTCTGGGTTCCTACAGAAAAGTCCTTTCAAAGTTTCGACCTCACTTGTCAACGTGGCACTCATCAAAACAGTCTGGACCCCCTTGGGCATGATTTTGGCAACATTTTGCAAATCCTCATCATAACCATAAGATAATACTAAATCGGCCTCATCAATCACCATGTGTGTAAGATTTGTGAGTAAGAGCGCTGAGGTGTTGGCATTCAGAGAAGCTCTGGCTGGTGTCGCAATAACAATATCCGGGGAGTCTGCGAGAAGTGATCGTTGAACTGCATCGGAAACTCGCTGTGTCAGATTGACTGCTCGCACATCTTTCGCGCAGAATGCCGTAAAAGATTCAACTGTTTTATAGACTTGATCTGCGAGTTCTCTGGTAGGTACAAGAATGAGGGCGGACGTGCATTGGGTGGGAGAAAGCTATAACTGTCAGTTCATCCTCTTCTGATGAGGCCTTTTCAACCCACCTCCTTTCGCTTCAATATCGAATGAAGAATTGGTAGTAAATACGCAGCAGTTTTTCCAGATCCAGTCTTAGCTCTAGCCAGTATGTCGCGTCCTTCCAATGTGAGTGGGATTGCTTTGCTCTGTACCAGCGTTGGTGATTGAAAGTTTTGCTTTGCGATTCCTTGGAGCAAACGGGCATCCAATCCTAGGCTAGCAAAAGTAGCTTTGCCGTTTGCGGCCTCTGCTTCTTCTGTTGGTACAGGAACATCATTGACATCGAGTTTGCGCTTCATCGTTGAAATTGACGTTGTAAAAATAAAGATTATAAGAAGTTGTTTACTGAAGTCCAATTTGCTCAAGAGACGAAATTATTTTTGCAACTTATCGGAAGCGGAGCATTTTGATAAGGATATTACGTAAGCCCTCACTTTTCTCTCATGCTTCCCTAGGCGACCAAAGCAATTTGTAGACCTTAACATTTTTTCGCAAGTGAAAATTGTGATCAGAGTGACCAGTTTATTATTCTTTCAAGTTGGCCAAATGTTCATGTTACTGAATTGATATTCTGTCGGAGTTTCACGGAAGTAATAAATCTAGAAGAGTCGCAAGTGCATTCTTCGGGACCCAAAGTAGCATGAAATTGAGCTCAATATCGAAGGATTAACTGGAATATATACAGATATCGTATAATCCTGCTAGATCTACGGGCCAATACTAGGTCTTCACTATCATCTGGATTATTGATGAAATCATTATAGCCAGAGTGTATGCTTGAGGGCAAACGAGTTCTAGCATTTTTCATTAGATAATCCAGATGGGTAGCTTGATGTTCGTCGTTATCGTTCGTTTACAGGAAAATACCTGGGGTCGATTAATACGGTGTGATATGTCTCGAAACTCTAATTCACCAGTTCTGGCGGGGATCTCTTTCAAACCTACCAAAGAGCAAATACGTGAAATTGATTGTACTCCGTACAGTTCAAACCATGATAAATAAAGGAGGAGCTCGATGGCCTCCCTTGAACAGCCAATCGCATACTAAGCTAAGCGGCTTTTACGAGACTCTTTAACTTTTACATGCATGAACATTCTTGGATAAACCCTCGTCCTTCTCATTCACTTATCGATCTTCATCTATGGACGTTGAAGGAACAAGTAACATAAAACATTTTGACCTACGTTTCTTTTTCTGAATTTTTACACTGCTTCACAAACTTTGGTAGAAATTCGACTGTTCCTCTTCACATTCGGAGTTTTTCATATTTTCGAGGTTTCCGAGATTCTCAATAATTTTATAATACTTTCAATCAAGGAAGTAAACTCTTTTTGGGGCCAGGAGGTATATGATTAGTAATGAGGGATCAAGGAGGGCCGCCGATGATTAGAACTCAAATCAAAGTTAACCTTCATGACACTCCACACCACCTCGCATGATGTCGGCAGCAATAAGTTCCCACTTTTATGTTTCGTTCAATTGCATTTGCACCGGCTAAATTCCATTGGCGTATATTTTATTCGCGCTCCAACTACGATTAAAAGATTTACATAATGCTCTCATGTACCTTGTCACCATGGTTATTGTTTGAGATAAAAGCGCTGAACTCTTCCGATGTATTCCATCCCAACTCATTCTCTGTTGGAGACCTCGACTTATCTTTCTTGCCTTTGGCACAAGTAGAATTATGTTCGTCCTTCACAAGGTTGTTGGAGTGTCTACTCTCATATTCACCGTAGTTTCTAGTCAATATATTTCCTTTGGCTCCAGTGCTTTGAACGCCAGACTTAATTCTTCCAGTCAAACACTTGCGTCCTTGATTCCACAAGCGTTAACGACGTTCGATTTCTCGCCTTTTGATGTTCTTTCTCAAAGGAGCCAAAATGGCAACTATCATGTTGGCGACATCACACTCAGATATCGAGCTGTTGGAGATAGTTCGTGGACCAGTGTCGATTCCGCCGCCGAGAGGGCTGCGGTGACTTCCACAGGCGTTACTTCCGCAAATCTCGCACCAACACTACCATCAGGGATTCCTTTAAGCATCACGCGAGCCTGGTCCATAAGTGGAGCGGACATCAATCTCAACTTCACTATAACCAATCAAGGCACCAGTAGCATTGAAATTGGAGCACTTGGATTCCCTATTGAGTTCAATAGCATTTTCACGGACAGAACAGCAGTGGATACGCAAAAAATGTGCTCTCTAGTGGATCCAAATATTGGTCTCGACGGTGGCTATCTGCGTGTGACGCCATTGTCAGGAACAGGTCCAGCACTGGTAGTGACACCGCTAGGGCATACACCCCTTGAAGGTTGGCGATTCTTAGAAGAAGATACCGACACGGCACTGGGATATCAAAGCCAAACATTCGAAGGGTTTTATTCTTGGGAAACCTATACTTTAGCATATACTCAAAATGAGTGGAAGGGAACGAGTCCTTGGAACCCCGGTACATCGGTAGTACTTGCTGCAGGCCAATCAATCACGAAAGGGTTGAAGTTTTCAGCTGCAAGCAGCATCAGTGATATTGAATCGACTGTGGCCAATACAGGAACACCAGTTGCTATTGGTGTTCCGGGATACATCATTCCACAGGTAAATGACAGGTTCTTTATTTTGCACCCCAAAAACCAACATCTCTTCTTGGATATCTCAATCGATTCGAATGTTTCATTCTGCGCATTTGTTTTCCTCTGTACAACCTAGTTCTTTCATTTACTTGGGACGGAGCCTTGGCCAAGTAGATTACTTACTCCCAATAGGATCTCACAGCCCAATTGTTCCTGCAGCACACTTCAACCGTCTCTTCTATCACATCAACTCCTGCTGGGGCCTTCACGTTTTCAACCGCAGCCAAGAATAAGTATACTCTCACACCTAGCTCGTCCCCCTGGGGAAGAGTTCGAGTAACAATTACATATGCCGATGGCCTTGTACAAACGGTTAATTATGTTATTACTCAGTCAGCACCTGGAGCTATATCTTCGCTGGGCACATTTTTGACATCAAATCAGTGGCTCGAAAGCAGCAGTGATCCTTTTGGTAGAGGACCATCAGTTATATCTTACGACCGCTCAGTTAATGCTCAAGTTCTACAGGACCCGAGAGTCTGGATTGCTGGATTGAGTGATGAAGCAGGAGCTGGTTCCTGGCTTGCAGCGACAATGAAGCAAGCAATCTCACCCAACGCCGCTGAGATAACCAAATTGGAGCAATTCGTTACAAAAACGTTGTGGGGAAATATTCAGAACTCCGATTACAGCGTCAAAATGAGCGTCTTTTACTACCAGCCAGGTGCAGTTTCATACAGTTATTCATCATCAATAGATTGGGGGAATTGGTGGAGCTGGAACAAAAACTCAGCTTACGGTACCGGAAGAACCTACGATTATGTTCATGTGACGGCTGCTTACTGGGCTCTCTATCGTGTCGCTAGATTCTATCCAAAATTAGTGACGAAACAGACCTGGCAATGGTATTTGAATCAGGCCTATGAAACCATCATCTATGCGACGGGCCCAGATACTGGGTACGTCGATGTAGGGCTAATGGGTGAAACAGTTTGGGGATACGTTTTGCAAGATTTGCAGAACGAAGGCAACAAGACTGCTGCTAATGCTGTGATTGCTGCAATGAAGACAAGGGCGAATTTGTGGAATAGTGAGGCTGTTCCTTATGGAAGTGAGATGGCTTGGGATTCTACTGGGCAGGAAGGAGTTTACTATTGGTCTAAGTAAGTGAGCCGTTGTTGGTGGTTGAAAGTTACTAATATATATGTTTTCAGCTACTTCGGGTTGACAACCACGGTGACGAAAACAATTAACTCGATCTTGGGATATATGCCTGCAGTAAGTCATTGGGCATGGAATGGTAATGCTAGAAGATATTGGGATTTTATGTAAGTCAACAGCACTCGGTAGTTTGCACAAGTTGCAACGAAAGCTAGATGCGTACTAACGATCCTAAGTTATGGTGGCAAGCTGATGCGATTTGAGCGGATGGGTCATCACTATGGATCCGGCTTAAATGCACTTCCATTACTATCACACTTCGAACAAAACCCCACTGAAACATATCTCCTTCGAGTCGGTTATGGAGGAACAAATGGTCCCTTATCCAATATCGATAGCGAGGGCTTTGCATCAGCAGCATTCCACACATGGCCAGATACCATGGCATGGGATGCATATAGCGGAGACTACGGTCCAAATTTCGTCGGTCTAGCGCTTGGCTCTGGTACCTACGTCGTTGATGATACAACACTAGGTCTTATCGCTTTCGGTGGCGCACTCACTGGCTCTAGCACATCATGGGCCGTAGCACCGAAAGATGCCGTGAGGAGAAAAGTCTTTATCGCACAATTAGGATTCAAATTCGAAATTGATGCCGGTGCGATAGCAAGTGTAACATACACGAATGGGACTGTAAAACTTACTATCGCGCCGATTGTTTCTACGGTTTCCACTATGGCGAGTGCTTCTTCGACGATTTTGAGGGTTACGAAGACTGCGCAGGTAGGTTCGGTGGGTAAGGCGACTGTGTCGGAGTTGGGTGCGCTGAGGGGTGGATGGGCTGTTGATTTGACGGGTGGAGAGGTGGTTGTTTCGATTACTTTTTCGTAGGTGGTTGAGGTTCCGGGGTGAGGATATGCAGAAGTGGAAAATTAAGTGTTTAGTAATATGCAATGTGTATATCAGCACGAGTGAGGAGCTGTGGTCCTTTATTATCACAGTCTAGAAGTTCAATATACACTTGCTTCTTCAGACCTCATTCATAGTTTCACTTATATTTACGTTCTCCAATCTAATAATGGCCCCTCAATTTCAAATATTTCCTCACAAAAAGAAATATAACACATATGACATCTTCCTTTTAAATAGCGGTAGATCTAAGCATACACTCGAGCAATTCATCACCGTCCACCCCAAGCTAAACTCGCTTATTTCCTTCTCTGTCACACCGTTCCTTAATTAACTATACCATTCCTGCACCCCATCAGAGAAACTAGCTTTAATCACTCACTCAGGAAACCTCTTCTCCCAACACGATCAATGGAAACCAATTCCTCTGAAGAAAAGGATCGGGATCAGTCACAATTTTTGCTTTTAAATTGTTAGGAAAGCTCGGAGCGTTTGAGTGTGAAGCATTCGACGAAGAGGTCGCAGTTACATAATTTCAATTAATAATATTTAAAAGGGAGCTTGAGTATCAGGTGACTGGCTTGTCTCCAATGTGTTTCAATCAAATTTTATAAGTCTTGGTCAAATGATTGGGATTTATGTGGAGAAATGCCGTTTAGGGCCAGATGCTTAGTGTTCTTGTCCCGAGTGGAGACGTATGAGCATCTATTAACTTTAATCTCGCTTAGATAGTTCGGTAGAGCGCCTGCCATGTTGACAGGATGCGTTTTCATCAGATTGTCGGTTGTCGTGAGATCCTGAGGTATCGAGACTCTAAAGAACTGTGACATGATAGACATCCTGGTTAAAAGCTTAAGGGTAGTTAAATGAGTAGATCATTGAATGTGAGTCTTGTCTTTGCCGCTAGAAGATGTATATAGACATGAAATTAAGCGAGACCACCTCGTCAGGTAATCACTAACCGCTCAGATTCAAAGTTCAAGCATTCTTCCCATTCTTTTCCTATGGCACAATCATCAACCTAAATATAAGTACCCTTGTATAGAATAAGATGTGCCTTGTTTTTTCGGGCATGGTCAATTCTTCTTGAACCATTCTACTCCCGTTGTAACGTGTATCCTCAAACCGTCAAACAAGGAACTGATTATCAGAGACAGAAAACCAGACGCCAATTCTGACACTTTTTCTTACCACAATATCCGAAGATAGATCTTTAGTCTTTGGAGAGGCAAATAAGGACCGTATATAGACTATGTCAATTTGGAAGGTATAGTGTTATGTTGAAAATTGAGCGGATATAACTTTTAAGGAAATTAGACACGCTACAAACGTTTGACAAATACTCAACCAAGCTACTAGCCCATCAATCATGATGATATATGATATATACCCCCAGGAGCAAGTAAACACCATTCAAGAACAGCAATAACAAGAAACACTTTTAAGCCTTAAATAATCACGAAAACCCTGCGAATTCCGCTTTGGAAAGTTCTTACAAGAACTCCGAAATCTCATGCTCCCAAAAATCCCCCCAATCTATCAGATCCTCAAATTCCATAGCATTCACACCAGAATCAAACATATCAAACTCTTCAACAACTGGATAATCGGCGTCCGGCGGCTCGATAGTAGGTATCGGAACATTGTAATCTGGTATTGCTGTGCTACTGATAGCTCCGGTCGCTGAAGCAGTACCTGTGTCTTGATCGTATGATATCGGGTTGAGAGGAAGCGAGAGTGTACTGCTGAGTCTGTAAGGATATCCTGATGCAATTTCTGAGAACACGCTTGTTGGGTCAAAAGGTATGGTTTGATTGATTGCAGAGCTCATGATATCCATTTCGGCATAGCATTCTTGTGAAGGCATTTGCGAGGCAGAGTCACTCTCGACCCAAGGGTCATAGAGTGGCAACTGGCGAATTTGAGCTGCCGAGCACAAGAAGAAGGGAGAAATGGCTCTGTCATCGAAGAAATGTGGGAGCGGATAGAAGGCTGGTAAGGGAACATCAGCTGTTTCAATGTCAGTATGCGTGTTGCTCAGGTTATGTAATTACATACTTAGGCAGTCCATGGAGGAAGAACTTTGGGAGCTTTTAATATTAGCGTCAGCAGGAGCTGGCGCAGGAAGTATTGGCTGAATAGGACTTTTTTTGATCTCCTTCTTGCACCTGTGCCTCCCAATTTTTACAAACGAATTGCCACAGTGTTGACAATTTGACGGTCGTTTGGTAGTACGGGAAATTTCGCGATGCACTCTGCGTTTATGCTGAACTAAACCCTTCACCACCGAGCGGCAGATAGAACATTCCTCTTCATCCTTATGCACAGTACGTATGTGCGAATCAAGTAGCCGTGCCCCGTGGAACGTCTTAGAGCATTCAGTGCAGGTTGTTGCATCTAGCGAAGTTGCCATGACCGGGTTAAATGAGGTGTTTGAAGATTATAATTTGGTTACAGAAATTATGAGGTTGTAATGTAGTGAGAGTTTGTGATTTAAAAGTAGAGATTCTAAATACTTATAATCCAAGAGGTCATCACTCACCAGTTAAATAGACTCATCACCATCTGCCATGTCAGAAAGAGTAAAATCCAAACAGCAAACGCTGCTTAAATTCACAAGTTCATTTACTGCACCTTTCCATCTCGCAGTTTGGAACTTTCATGGCTTTCGACGAATCCAAAACCAAATTCCAATGTTTAAGTGATTCGTGTAGCCTGACGGGGAGAAGCATGCTCGATGAAGAAGTCAAAGTCATCCACTTGATTGGTTTGCTGATCAAAGGAGAATAATGACGGTAGAAAGATTTGTTTGCTTGAGAGGATACGCAAAGAACAAACAAATTCATCCTGGCCTAGAGCGATGAAGGCAGCTCGAAGACATAAGTAAATAAGCGTGCCGAGACTTTGGGTGAGGCGTGGTAGTACTCATGCAATATCAGCAAGGGTAAAAGGAAGATTTTATGCTCGCGAGAGGCGTCTGATACTATCTCTAAAATTCCTACATGGTTGCGTAACACATCATTGGTCTAGCAAGTACCAGGTCCTTGGAGCGACCATGTTTTCCACTGATTCATTGCCAACGTCCGTAGCTGCGTCGGATCGTGAGCTATTGAAGGTCTGTATCCACAAACTATTGCATCTGGGACGAAGAGTGGAAAGGAAAAACACGTTTGAAGATTATAATTTCCACAAAAGGACATTTGCCGTGGATTCCTTTTGTTAAATATCTAAGAGAAGTCAAGACTTTCAAAGGAACCCTGCAGCTATGCGACGACTCATTCTGGCTAGAGGTGGAGGGCATATAAAGGAAAAAGCAGATCGCCATCATATGTAAATAGGATTCGAGATAGAATGGAAAAGAAGAAATGATAATGATTAGATTCTTCAAAGCGCTGCATAGATCGGCCTGGTTTACAATGGCATTCTTTCGTTCGCACATTATTAAGAAGCATAGCAAGTTAATGTTGTCTATAACGATATTGCGCGTGCATAGGTGGCGTTCATGAATTGGATTCCACAAATCGGGAGAGGAACCGGGGATCAGAAATTGTGTTGTATGGGTGCTTAAAAAATCTGTTGTGCGAGGAGAAATAAGTATGTGATGTATAGTAGAGCTTTCAAGTGCAAGAACCAAATTCAAGACAAATAGAAGCAAAACTACTTTCCACTATAGAGGAAAATGTGGTGGGAAGTTTGTTTATCTGACATCGTATGTAAAAGAGTGGCTATTGGTTCACTTTGGATACCGGCGTCAATATAACGGGTGCAAGAACATGCATTTTAATATGAAGAGCCATGTCGCCTGCAAGTTCATGCTTTGTGGTTGACTGTACAGGTCGTTGTAAAATCCTAATTGGCTGTTTAACATCCAATCCAAAAATGGAAGGTAATGTACTAGTGTGATAGTGAGTACGTAACATCCTAAATCGTAGCATTGGCTTCTGGTCGTGTTTGCTACTGAGCCCTGAAAAGGTTATATGTTGCGACATGCGACATATTCAGGGAGCCACATGTTATTGGTGTTAAATAGTGGTGTCACTGACCTGATAAGCTCAGCAAAATCGGATAAATCATTGGGAAATTTGAAGATTTGGGTATCAAAAAATATACATTTTAGATTATCGATACCGAAACCCCTGAAGTAGCTGATAGATATGCCTAGTGCATGATCTACTAGGATAATGTTATTTTGAACGACTAGTACGATATGACTTGAATATCAAACGAGAAATACATAGAGAATCCATTCATTAATTATACTTAAAGTGCCCTTCAGTCAGCAGTTTTTGATTAGTTCTGTCAAGTCCGCATAACAGGGACCAATAGTCGAGTGCAGTCAGCGGAAGCCTGAATGCTGTTGTGTCCTTTATAACCATATTTTTTCATCGGATGAATACGACATATATCGGATCGATGCAGTGCATGAAAAGGGTCGTTTGCCTGTAATGCGGTTCTCGACAATATCCTTGCGTCCGATGTCTAGGGCGCCACGATCCGCGAAAATGCTACCCCACAAACAAGTAGGTACCTATACCGAGTTTTCATAGGAGAAAAGGGATTCTAGACATACGATACGACTTCTGGCTTTTGATTTACATTCAGAACCTAGTTGAAGGAGCATAGAGGGTGTGTGTCCCATTTCTATTCTCCGAGGATGCTAAGGAATGGTTTCGGATGGTGTAGTGTCTAGCGCGGTTGAAGTTTTCTTTTCTGAAATTGAAATCTTCCAGTTAATGAATTCCATATGATTCAAGGCTCCCAACAGGTTTTATGCCCTGGTTGCCCGGGTAAAATCGATTGGGTCATTCAACATCGCTTCATCATCTCTGTTGACCTCGAACAAGTGGTGCGCATAAATTGAAAGCCATTTTTGCTGTGTCTATCCTCTAAAATGTAGCCACAAGGAAAGATACATGAGATGTTTCTAGCGAAGTTTGAGTGACAGGGCTCAAAGGACATAAAATAGCCACCTGTCAGGTTATCGGATTGTTAATGCCGGTAGTGGATGTGCCGACTCCTTCATCGGGTCAAACCACATTAACCTAAAACATAATAACTGCTTCCAGAATCTACTAAATTTTTGATATATGATGTAAGGTTATTTCGCTATTAAAAATGACTACACAATACGAGTAGAAAATAGAAGTTCTTAAGTATGAGTCGAAAGTAAAATTGAATTTATTGATTCTTGTCAGAATTAACTGCACAATGCTAATGACACTTTAAATTTAGCGTGCGCGTTATGCTAAGTTAACACAAGTTTACTACGTGACTGTAACAGCGCCACGGGAACGCGTCTATTTCTCCCAAATTGGCGTAACTAAGTAGCTCTCAGCCTGACTCTGCGGCGATTCTATCCCGAACGGAAATGGCTAGGAGTAGTATTGAAAATGAAGCATATGAAGCATTACACAAGGATACACAGGTCAAGCTATGTAAGATTGCATTGAGATAAAGTGGTCATGGAATTCCCTTTTCGTTTGCTTGACTCCCAAACATTTTAGCTTGTTTAATCTTCAATGCATTACTTCAAAACTTTCTACATCAATTCCTTGTGTTGGTATTGATAGTGTCAAGTATTTCCGGAGTTTAAAATTGTATTCCTCTAGAGTATTGCAGCTGCAAGTGACAAACCAAATCGAGATTTTATCGTATTCATGTAACGAAAGTTTTCGTCAACCAAAATCTAACTAAATAACTTTGCTGAAATCTACCAGTTTTAAGATTTCATCCTTTTCCAGACCGCTTTTCATCAGAGATGAGAGCTCTAGTTATTCGCACGATCGTTCAAAAGAACGTCCATTCACTTCGTGGGAACTTCGCTTAGACAAAATTACTATGGCCATCTTACAACCAGGGTTCAGAAGACCAGTAGGACATACTAGGTTTTCTGTAGAAGAGAACTTTATTATACCCGGGGAATAATACACAGATATGTTCTATCCACCTGCCCCGACCTAAACATCACCACCGCCACCGCCCATACTCATGGGGCATCATTCTAATCTAAGTTCTCTAACAACAGAATATTAGCCAAAGTGGCAGAAGGTCCATCAACATTCAGCATGTGTTGCATCCCACGTCCAAACGCAAAGCCTTATCATACTCTGCTATAAGCTTTCTTCTTCCTACTAGGGCTCATGTGCTTGGCGCCTTGTTCGTCAAAATCCCCGAAAGCCATGTCGCTAGCTTGTGTCGAACTCAAAAGAATGAGCATTTTCTCGATGCAAGGCTAGAAATACACACAATTAAACTTGATAGAAATGTGCGATAGCTTCGCTTCGGTCGAAAGTTACATAAAGTAAGAGTTCTTATTATGCAGAGGTCAAAGACTTGTGCTTTAGGAAAACTACACTTCTGCCTAAATTCTAAAAGTGGCAAGTGATGATGCTTACGCGCTTGGATGCTGCCTTTTTTATGTTTTCCAAGACCTTGACTACTAGTTTGGCGACTCTTGTAAACAATATGAAAGCACTTGTATGTCTAATTGGTGACTACCTGACCATTAATCGTGGTTCGGGAGTATATACCAATTATGGATTATCCTAAGTCCTTGACAAAAGCTTAACAGATCTGTATATCCTTCAAGGGGATATGTTCTACGACGTCTTGGTACTGTTGTGACAATCAGACTAGACGTCCTGGCTCAAGTACTATTTGGCCACTAAGGGGCCTTTACTCATGCAATTATGAACATCATTTATGTCTTCGCGCTTGCGATTGTCCAATAAGCAGTCTGTCTAAATTTCATTTACAGTTACACCCCCTACGATGGAGTGTTCCGGCAGAAGATTACACTAACTTTGCGAGGATATTGACGCCCACTTTCAATGGGCGCTCATCTATCTTGTATCAATCCTTGCTTTCAGGTGAAAAGTTTTCAAGTCCCCAAATGCTTGATTATCTGCCAAGGCGAATCGCGAAGAGGGCGCGTGGACAGGTGATTAAACAGGGATTTCTTGCAGATATACTAGCGTTTTCTGCTAAATATTAGATGCAAAGATACGCAAACTATTGAGTATTTTAGTCAAAGATAACGGCAAAGATTCGCATCAATCCGATGCCCAGAAAATGTGATTGAAGATTATGGACCACTGTCCAAGTTCGTGCCTTTACCTTGCTCTGGCTTGCTCTAGCGTCTTCTTGTACTACATTTATATTTGTAGCGATTTTTGATAGCGATTACTGAAATTTGTTCCAGAAGTCGATCCCAAAAGTTACATCTTATATTGCGAATTTCCGCCATGGACCTAGGATAATGAACATTTTGAATTATCGCAAAATGTCTTTATAACCACACTTGCATTCAAAGATCAGCCAGATTTCCCATTATGCATGTTCGAGACTAGTGGTGTGCATCGAGGGGCTTGTTCGTTTCTAAGTGATAGCTGTCCTGCGTCCCTGTCTTATAACGCATGCCGATTCCACTTTTTGAAGACTAATTTAACGAAGTGTAATTTTTACCATCTATTAAAACTGAAAGGGTCCTTCAAAACTCGAGTCTAGAGCGTATCGATGTATTTTCCATCAAGACGATGCACCGGCAAATAGCTCATTCTCTTCCACACTTTATTCTTGCGAGCGGTCATGAAGACACAGATTTGTCCAAGATCCGTCCATAGTATCGTGGAAAACTACTCTTGAGTTTATAAAATTGTCTTTCGTGGATAAATTGTTGATGTGATCGGGAGTTCCATGCCATTGTGGACTCTTCATATTCGTTCACCTGGTATTGTTACATACCAAGGGCTTCCCATTCAGAGTTCAGAACAAAATAACCGGTAGTTCGGTAGCAATAAACACTATGTCGGTGAGTCTCCGATAATTGCTCATTCATTGTCAGAACCTGGAAATTTGGTCGAGTACATTAAGCCATGAATACCAAGCTTCTGTATTGCAGGATATCATCCTCGAGATGGATCATGGATGTGCCAGGAGCTCGTTGTAATTAAATGATATATTGAAGTATTCTTCATGACTATTTTTGTGTCGTCTCCCGTGGTACTCTTTTTCATGGTCGAAATCTTTCTGCGAGTATGTGATGTCTCTTTCGACTCCGTCGCTTAGGCATAGAGGTGCGGAAAAGCCTCTTTTTCGCCAACAGTCTGAAGTATAGCCTTGCAGCTCGAAAAAGACAAGATGTGTGAAGAGTTGCCTTTTGCAGAGGCTGTGCCATCATTCTATATGAGATCAAATTGTGATGTTTCTAGCAAACTAGGACAAGTAAGCTGCATGACCACATGTCGAAAAGAAAAGGGGCGGCAAAGCTTTTGACTCTAACGAGACCGCGAGTGAGATTGACTAAAGAGACTCATTCCACTTATAGGACATCGAACTCGAAAGTGTATGCCGGCGGAGGATAAATTAGTGTAGCTTGATAGAAGGATGGAGTAAAGCAAGATGAAGCTCTATACATGGCTTCTTGGGCCTCGTGTCTTGAAACCACCTGATCTCCCGGCTCTCAATATTCTAGTAGCTTCAGTGGAGCGGTGATAGCATCTACTCATACGTTAATTTTTTCCTCACTAGTCGTGTAGTGTGATTGTATCGTCATCGGTCTGCTTTCGTTGCTGATGAGAAGTCTATGAATAGTTAACTCCTGTCAATTTTCAATAGGAAGCCTCACCGGAATTGGAACGGTGTTGCGACATTGTCAGCAAAAGAATGCGAGTTAGTCTGTCAAAAACCAGTCCACTCGCCTCCGGAAAGGGGCTCTTTCGCTGAAGGAAGCTCTGCAACTGAAGTCGGTTGATCCATATCTCCGTCAAAATAGTATCAAGCAAAGGCTGCACAACGCTGGTCTTGAATGCGTTGTGAATTTGAATACACTCTGACAAAGTTGAGGCAAATGTTGATCGGTAACCTTACAGGAGTTCAACAGAAGTTCAACAGAAGGCTGGATAAAGGAGCATAAACGAACAGCAAAAGTCCCACAAACATCCTATAAGGCCATAAAAACGTCTGAATGGCTGACGGTACATGCATTTTACCGGTAACTTAACAACCGAACTAAATTATTTCGTAGATACTTTTTCCAGGCAACCCTGTTGATGTAATTTTATCATTATAAGGATGATATTATAAAATATTTATACACCTTTTTGTTTAACTATCTACTTAGTATATTATCCCAGAGTTTGAGATACTATAAGTCTATCCTAGGAGGTATTCATCAAACTTTGGTTTTTCTAAAATCTTGTTTGAATCATTACTTATAAAGACAGAATCGAAGAATAACAGAAGATAGTCAGTAACATACTGGATTTGATATATGGAGTTAACTACATGATTTGATCATCCAACTTTGCATTCCAATTTACCCATCTTTCTCACCTGCATTCAATTATGGAGGTAGAATCACTCAGTGGCCAATGGAAAACTAGCCTAGCACATAACTAGAAAGTTAGTTGGGGTTCTCACTGATATTTGCATGCATTGCAGTCAACACCAATATGCAGTAACGTTGCATCTTGCCATGTATAGAATACACGAGGCCTGAAGGAGAAGGATATGTTTCCATATTCAGTTCTACACATATGTGCAATACTTAACATTTCAAGCTACTGCAGACTTGATATTTGAGGATGATACTAAGATAGCTCATTTCCATGCAACGAGATTGATTGATGCAAATACATCGGTTACTGCGTCAGTAAGTTGTGATATAGGTCAGGTTCGGGATACGTTGATTAGATATGCATAGGCGCTGTTGGGAGAATAGCCTTTTGATTCACGTTGGAATTTGATCTAATCATCAAAATACCTTTACTCAATGTATATATGGTCAGCAGCCAACGCAGATTTCATGCACTTAGATTAGATCATGATTCGATAGTAATTCACATTCAAAAGTTTGAACCTGAAAAATCCGATTTACTTGCTCAAACATCACACCTTACAAAACATACAAGAGTGATCAAACTCTCCTCGAATCATAATATAAACTATAGACAGATGATAATGAAATCATAAACAAATAATAGAAAACACTATCCAAATCCCCCCGACCAATCAATACTAACCCACAACTATGCAGCTAACCACCCATAAGTAACCCCACCAAACCATACAAGCCTAGCCTAGCCGGGACCAACTGCTCCCTACTCCGTATAAGACGCCGTTGCATCGGCACTGACCTCAGTATAACCATCATAATTAAGAAAACTTTGCCATTGCCTGCCTAGATATGTAGGTCTGATGCCATGAACGCCTTGCCGGAGGCACAGCCGGAAAGGAAACTTTGATATATGCAGCTAGCCATGCGACAAACTCCTTCGCCGTGATTTCATATGATTTCTTCTTCTCACACTTTTGCGTGAGGCAATAGTGGGTATCTATGCAAACGCAAAGGAAGTCTAGGGTATTACAGGCGATCTCGTGCCTGTGGGATTGAAAGTTTGGGACGGAGAGACATATTTTTGTTCGCTAATTGGTTTGCTCTAACTGTTTATAGTGTTGAAAGGATGGTTCTTGTGGTGCTAGAAGGCAGGGGGAGCTAGCCCCGATTAGTACTACTAGAACTCTATATATATAGAGTTCTCTTATCGTAATTAGTATCCTCTTTAGTCGATACGATTTACTCCGGATGCCTCCTTATTCTAGGCCTTATGCTTCTCATCATTCCTGTAAGAGGTCATTACTTTTAACAATATGGTATATTTCGGACTTTCAAGCTTAGCATCAAGAGGAGCGATAGGGTTGCATCGAGACCCACTTGGATATTATAATAAGAAAAGTTAGAGAGGGGGTATCATAGTAATCTTCGATCTGTGGTAAGATTATACCGTTAAATTCAATTGATTCTAATCTACCAAAGACTTCTATTCAGATCCAGTTTTGATCAACAATTAAACTGGGAATCATTCATTACTCCTGCTTTCCATTACGCCAAACTCAACCAAAACACCCGCCTTATGTCTCTTATCCTGAAGTCTTCAGAGTTCTCATTCTTCCTTGAAGTGCCTCCTTCCGCTCTTTCATTTGCCCCCTTTGATCCTCTAGCTTTCATGTCTCTTATCCAATCATCATGTGTCTCCCCTGAAAATCAGACTTTGATCACAAACAAGACAAATTGTACCGAGCAAAGAATTGATACCCTTGGTTGCCATTCCGCAATTTGCAAGCATATCTTCGACTTTATTTCTTAGGCTTGATAAAACCTTGATTGAAAGGCTTCCGATTTGCCTTGATCTTAGTTCCTGCCCGTCCTTGTAACCACGATTCCTTTAGCGAGCGCGCTTGATTTGATGCTTTAGGAGGTAAATGTGTGTTTCGACTTTCCGCGACTCTGAATGTGGTTGAGCCAACTCGTTTATCTTTCGGTCTCTTTTCTAAGAGGTGGCGTAATTTGTTCGTTTTGACAAATCTTGTAGGCAGACTTGAATGGAAATTGCCAGATTCTGGGGTATCATCATCATTGTCTTCTAAATATTCGGCTGGCAGAAGATCTGGAAGAGGTAAATGTCCGGGAGGAGCGAAGGTCCTATTGATGTCTTCAATATCCTCAGAGTCTAATCGTCCATCTGCCGTTCCATCCCCCTCTAAAGTGTTTGATTCCTCGTCCATCTCGATATCCCCTCTTTCAATTATGGCTGGTGCTGATGTGACCTCAACCTTCGATTTTTGAGCAGGAGGTAACATTTCATCTTGTCCGGGTGGGACATCGAGCTTGCGTTTCTTGCTCGAGATTTCTGATTGTCGTTGAAGATTGGCGTTTTTTTCCTGACGCTTCTTTTTTGCAGCAGCTTCTTGTCTAAAACCATTGTCAGTAATCTATTTTGGCGAAAACCAAATGAACATACTCCTCAATTGCTCTTGCAGCTTCTCTTTCCTTTTCTTTGGCAGATTCTGCAGCCTGATTTTTTGTGACCTCCTCTGGTGCATCGTCATCGCTACTCTCGTCCCCATCATCCTTGATTTCAATTATTTCAGATTTCTCCTCTGGTACTGGCTCAGGCTCCGCACTATCGAATCGCTTGTGCTTCTTTGCAACTGGCATTGTCACTGCAGCAGTCGTGGTCGATAAGGTGGATATATCTCCACTGGCTGTTGTTGTCTTTACTACCTCCTCCTCTGCCTCAATAACTTGCGGTATTTCAGATTCCTCAGTAGAAGCAGATATATCTTCAATCACTTGCGGCGATTGCTTTGGCGTATCTTCTCTAGCGCTTGCCTGTACTGCTTCTCCAACGCTTGCCTGTACTGCTTCTCCATCGCTAGCCTGTACTGCTTCTCCGTCGCTTGCCTGTACTACTTCTCCATCGCTAGCCTGTACCGGCAATTTCTTTGAGCTCCTCGTAGGTCGCGGTGTAACTGCAACCTCATCATCTTCAACAGGAAGGGACTTGCGCGGCCGTCCTCTCCTTTTTGGAACTGGAGTACCCTCATCAATGATTATAGAATCTCCATTCACGGAAGGACTATCTGCTAATTCTCGAGCTCTACCCCGCGTAGTAACCATACTTCTAGTTCTCCTACTTTCTTCGCGCAATTGCTGGCTAGGAGTTAATGGGTCGTCCGATTGAAGACAATCTTTCGAAGACGATCTGAAGAGTTTGGCGAACATGCAGAAAACTTGTACTGAATTATACTTTAAATATGTGTCGAGGTGTGGGCCTTGTATGTAGAACAGGCTTTAAAAAATTCTGAGAGATTTCTTTAGTGCCGGGAAAACGCTATGACATTTGCACATTATCTGGTTCACCGCCTTTCCTAATCCTAGAATGGCAGAAGCATGTAAGATCTTAGCTTCGGATATCACTGGTGTATCAATCTATGAAGAGACGTATTTGATATTCTACATACAGAAACTATCATCATGTCGGCTTTCGTAGTAATTCCTCATCTTCGGAATGGCCTCAGAGTACTAAACAAAAGGTTAATTCATACGACTCCCAAACTGCTAGCTGTCAGTACCAAACCATCAAGGAAGCAAACATTGGCAAAGAGAAATGCTGCTGAACCTGTGATGATACGGAAGAGGGTACCAATTGATACTCCTGATGCTCTCCCACCACTGTTTATTCTAGAGACGGATCATAAAGTTGGAGTCCTAAAAGTTAACCCTAATAAAGCCATGGAATTCTTAAAGAACTACCAGAATTTACATGGAAATTCGAATTCAGGCTGGGAAACTGGTATTTGCAATAGTACGTTGACTCTTTCCGTATCTTAATCTAACATACTGATATCGTTTAGAGCATGGTATCACAGCATCTGATATGACACAACTATCTATCTCATTGGGAAGATGCAAGGAACCATCACAAAAACGTCTTGCAAGAGTATTATTAGACTCAGCTTCAGTCATGGGAGATCCAGCAGCCACGTTAGAGGTTGTCTCTGATGCTTTCCGAAATAACAAGCTTTATACAGCAAGGTCTGGAGCTTTCCTTGAACGCTTGGGTATTTTAGCCAAGAAGCAGGGCAACGTCCAAGCCATGGGACTACTTGGCCAAATTCTGTACAGTCAAGGGAAGGAGAAGGAAGCTCTAAATTGGTTACAAAAGGCTGTTTCAGGAACAGAGTTACCTAATTTTCCAGGAGCGGCAGAGGCGCTCGTCGTCCTTGGTTTGATTCTCGAGAAAAGTGATAGAGAAGCTGCAAAAAAGGTTTTCAGCAAAGCAGCATTAGAACTCGATTATCCCTCAGCATTCTTTTATCTTTCCAAACATGTAGGTCCAGACGAGGAGGATAATAGAATGGTTTATCTGCTCAAAGCGGCTGGTTCAGGTATTCCTGAAGCATGCCATAATCTTGGAGCCATTGAGTTATCTAAGACAGGTGAGCAGGCCGACAAAAAGCCTTCAGAGCGGAGTTACGGGTATGCCAAAGAATGGTTTCAGGTAGCAGCTGAAGGTGGCTTTGGTTTGAGTATGTTGAACATGGCTTCAATATGTAAATCTCAAGGTCAAACCAAAGAGGCTTTGAAATGGTTGGAGCGGGCAGAGGCGACTCCCGAAGTTCGCGAAGAAGCAATAAAGATGAGATCCAGTTTTTCCATCGCCTAGAAGCTACCATTATCAAGCCGTTCAAATTCAAGATGCTGGACCCCTGTGCTATTGCCCCTAATCGAACCATACATTTGATGGAAGGCCTTCTTTGGATACAGTGTGCCAAGAATCTTTTCAGCAACCTCTCTGATATCATCACAAGACTGAAAATTTTCAACATGGCCTGCCAGTCTTGCTAAACCTCTTGTAAGGGATCAAAAACCAGCTCAGGCTTTGTTCTAATGAAGCTTGATCAACAGCGGTCTTGCTCAATCGAGGTTATTCAATAGAATAGTCTCCGCTTTCAATGCAACTAGACATGTATACAAGGGCACGGCACGCTCTCAAGGATGGAATGATGAACAATTGAATTGATATAAAATCCACAGCTTGATTTTGAGGTCGTGTAGTGTTTACTTTTTTATTCTATAACAAACAAGCCCCATTGGAAAACTGGGGCCTTCCTGCTTCTTGTCAAGTGATATCACTTATGGCCAATCGAACAGGAGAGTATGTCGATCTTCCATCGCACAGCATACAAAAAGTAGTATCTCGAGTCTGTTAGTCAGATTGAAGAACATTCCAAAGCGGTAACCGGGGTCGAGTGACTCCATTCACCTTACTATCCGCGTGAATGCTGAAAACACCAATAGCGGGGTGTCACAGTGATGAAGTACGACCTGTATAAAAAACGACGGTCAGTATTTAAATCATAATAACTACTCTTAAATAGAGGACGAGTTCTCTCACTGGGATTTTCATCTTGCTGTCTTGCTGAACGGAATTCCGAGTCAAACTTCGTTTTTACTCTCACCCCCAGATCAACCATATATAAATGGCCTTCTATATTGGTACCGAACACTATCGTTATCTAGATTCCTTGTATATCAGTGCAAGTTACAGTAGGAGCTTGCTATTGGTTCGTAGCTTGGAGTTCAGCTGTCATAGTAACATTTGCGTTACAATATATGCCCATTTCTTCAGCACACAGTATGTTTGCATTTTAATTCTGTGGTGACAGCTGCTGATGGGAATCGAACTTGCTTCGTAGGCCGGCAATTATACAATCATATTACTGTCGTTCGTTTCACAATACAATGCTTGATGGTAGTGGAAGAGCTTGGAAGAACCCTTATAGTAATTCGGCCTTTGTTGCTGCACTATGTACCGGCGAGGACCAATTTATCAACCGTAAATAGACAAGATAACTCATGTGTTTTTTCTAATTCTCCGATTGGCTCAATCGAAAGGAAGTCTGCACAGTTAGGTAGATCACGTACTTTTTGTCGATGGAGCCGAACAGTTGGAATATGCGAGCTAATGCAATGTAATCTTTCTACGCCGCGCATTCTCTCATTTTGATATAAAGACTATGGTATTCGTCGGATACGTTTATCCGAACTCCTAGCCTCAAGGCTAGAATAAAACATCCTCAATAGTTTTGCTTTCCCTCAGACCGAAAGAATTTCCTAGCCATTTTAATTCTCTTCCATTCTGAAGAAAGTTGTCGCCTGATTTTTTTGATTTTTTTTCAACTATTGAAGTGAATCTAGCCAAATTCAAAATGGGGTGGTGGATAGATATGTGGGTACGAGTTAAATAGAAAAGGATATAATAGTACCAATCGAATATTCGATTTCCATATTGGTGATTCATTGGTATGTGCAATGCGTTTAATGGGAATGGACTCTCTGTACCGAAATTATTTTTTATGGTCAAGAAAATTTGATCGAGATATTTGCGTCGCTGATAAGAACTTATTGAGATTCTTCATGTCCATTCTCACTTATCATTATTGCTGTCGAATCTTTGAATTAACGTCCAGTGTAGTAATATGGATATTTGGCAGCGATTCTTCCTATATTTTGTATCCAGTACTCCTCAAGGCTGTTACATTCAATTGTACTCTCAACATTCCACGGCACCATGCCCTTGTAAGACTTGGAAGAAATCGGTGCTCCGAGCTCATTGCAAATTATCTCTGCTAATTTAACCCGTTTACTGGTAATGTGATATACTTGAGAATCAAACTTGTATTTTATACTCTGTTGGGCCCAGGGGAAATACAGCTCACAATACCTGAGTTTTGTGTATCATAATGAGACAGAAAACAACCATCGCTTAAGCCGCGAGGACTGTGGAAAAGTCGCCAGGGCAGGTCTTCCTAGCTTTCGAACTATAAATTTAAACCAGACCGTGTTAGGCTTTAATCCTAACTTACAAGGCAGCCAATTTGTATATAATAATCAAACCTTACCTTTAGTCACGTATGCCAATCATCCAAATAAGCCCTTATCCTAGAGAATAGTATAACCTTAACCATGTCTCGCAAGATGTGTAAGAAGTGCTATAATACGTGATTTGACAACAATAATTGATTTTCATCATGTTTACAGCAAACACTTTCGTCGTCTCTGTAAGAAAACTATCAGACGATAATCCGAACCCCAAGGCTGCAGCTACGTAGATACATTTAGGATTTTATCGCTACCTCGTTTAGCACTCCACATCCTTAATGTAGGACTTGATATACATAATCTCACTTACATCTTGATGAATTCTTTGAGTTCTGCCGAGGTCACATAGTCGTATGCGGTTTATTATATAGTAGCCCGATGAGGATGGAGCTGGGTACTCGGTGATTGAAAATACTCAGCGCCCCGCATCCCACCGAATCAAAGATTCCATGTGACTGACTTCTTGATTCAATCTTTCACAACAGCAGGTGAATACATTTAATCAGTACCTAGGTACTTCAATGTTTGACAAACGATTCCAAATCTTGGCAAACTGGAAGGTTCAATCATTGGTGTAGAGCCCGATCAAGCTGTGCCTGTTTCGTTGAGTATCGTTGAAACAATATGAAGTCATGTATCTGTCCATAAACCATCTCGAACGAGTATTCATGAAAGGCCAATATTGCGCAAACATAATATTTACCATTTCCATATCTATAGCTATTATCCGTCTCCTGCATTAGCTTTCAATAGATTGGCAATTTTACATCATCTAAAGCATTAGTTAGTTGACCCTGACATTGATCCTGTGTATTTTCTGAGAAAAGAAGAAGAAAAATCTAATAGATAGAGATATCTGAGATTCATAAATCAATTTTAGTGCTAGTGCGACATCACATTAGAACGTAATCGATTCTCACTTTAAATACTGACTACAACTCACGACCAAGTTGGAACAATCATTAATTGAGTAAATAGTCCAAGATAGCAGAAGCAAAGTGGCAATAGTTTCATTCTCGCCGAATTGAGCATCTGGTGGCACATTTTGAGTTAACCTTTTGACATATTTCTGTGATTATTTGGAGTATGGATCTACTCTATATATTTCATTTGAGTGTATCTTACCATCTATTTTAAACCCATCTAGCAATCTATCTTCTCCAAGCAGAGCTTACCAATGATAGGGGATAGATCATAGATTATTATTGCTCGGCGGTGGATCTCTGCTAGTATCTTCTTACTATTGGATTAAAACTAACAGTTGGATTTGCTCAAATGTGGATGACTGTATTTCATTGATGTGTCTTGATGAAGACTCAAGACTTACCAACAATTACAACACACTTGTTGTTGGATGAATCCACGATTCCGTTAAATATGAGCTGCTACCCGAATTCTACAAATCACAGACATTATTTCACTGAACTTTCCACATTTTGTAACATTTCTCCTTCTTCAGGACACAAAACCATACTTTTTTTTTAAGCAAACATGGCTAAAACAAGCGATGTTTCTCCTCTTTGCGATTCCTTTAATTCGCAAGCCTCAACTTATGACCGTCGGCTTGGAGGCAGTACTCGTAGAGTCATTGAATACATTATTCCTCTACTCTCTGGCTTACCCGAGAGACCAAAGGTACTTGACAGTGCTTGTGGACCTGGCATGGTAACAGAAGCCATTCTGAAGGCATATCCTAATGCCCGCATCTACGCCTCAGATCTTGCACCAAGTATGATAGCTTTGCTCGACAATCTCATCGATTTAAACGTTTGGAAAGATCGAGTCGAGACAGCCGTTATGGATGGCGTGAGTCTGAGCTACGCAGACGAAACTTTCGATGCTTCCATAGTGAATTTTGGAATTTTCTTCTATTCTGATCCTATTACTGGTGCAAAGGAGTTATATCGCACCTTAAAACCGGGCGGAAAGGCAGTTGTGACATGTTGGAAGGAAGTACCATTCTATCCCGTCCTCCACTCTGTCCAAGAAGTGATTAAACCCGGTTCTAAACCTATCGCTTTATCCACACTTGAACGCTGGACTCAGAAAGAAACATTAGAATCGACGCTTAAGTCTGGGGGATTCGAAAATGTGGAAATTTATGAGAAGGAGGTTATGTGGTGGAATGAAGGTATTCAGGAAGCAGCCAAAGGATTCACCGATAATTTCGTCAATATGGTTGGTGATCAGTGGCCGGATTCAGAGAAGGATCAACCCTGTGGTGTCACGGAATCTCTTTTGATAGAGAACAAGGATGGGTTGGTAGTGAAGACTGGCGGTAAAATCGGGTTTCCTATGGTTGCTTGGATAGCTGTAGCAACCAAATCTATGAAGTGAAGTGGCTCAATGTCACATTTCTCTGCGAAAAAATCGGGGTTTATTTAGATGGCAAGAAGGCGGCGTACGCGCATGTATTTTGGATCGAAATCTGACTACTTTATGACATTTACCTGCCGCTGATCCAAGTATATTGTGCACCGTGCCACATCCATTGCTGCAGAAATTTCCGTGTTTAAATTGGTATTGCGATATATCTTCATGCTATAATGTAAGAATTTTTTGGATTTTCAGCGATGCCAACTTCGCAGGCTTCTTATTGTTTGACTATAGTCCAGAATGTGAAAGACACTAATACGGTTTCAGCACTCTACCATTAAAAACATAATCTTCTGTTTGTCCAGGGCCAAATTTCTCCTCATTTCCAGATGGCAATCAGGGCCAATTCATACTTTGACGGGTTAGAGTACTTATTCCGCGAATAGCATATTGCGTGAAAATATACAAATAGTAAATTATTTGACCCAAAAACTCCTTAGCTACTACTCACGAGAACTTATAGGGGTAAAATGCTTTGAATTCACCAAGTATTGACAGCTTTAGTGCTGCAATAATTGATTCGCATTGGATTTCTGCTATGCGTATTTCTCCTCTCGAAAAATTTGCAACATAATTTTAGGTCGAAGATTCATGGGTTTAGAGAATGTAGACGCGTAAACCGCCATATGCCATTCATGTTCTGCCACCATCAAAAGATAACCCTATTTATGGGATTCTCATTTTTTGTGGCGATGTTGTGATAGACGCCCTCTGAGTAACACGCGTGGGATGAGATGAAAGACTGAGCTTTTTCTACGGCTAATCGAACTTGTCGCTATGGGCCTTCGCGGCCATTCCCATTAACCTCGGACTGGGACGAGTAATATCTTCACACTGACGCTGGCCGAGACTAAAAAACCTACAATGGACCAAATGTGGAAAAAGCTAATGCAAATAACAGGGCCGGAGAAACGTTGCGTCTACGACCATAGTTTCACGGGCCGTAGGGGTAATGAGGTTTGAAGAAGTAGGAGAGAAAGGAGGAGTGATATCGCGATTCAACCGAGTGTAAAAAAAGTCATGGTCACTACCGAATGAGCTATTGATCATCACGAAACTACAATATTGCCAATGAATGAGCAATCATGTACATATTTGTGCTCCAAATAGTATATCTTTGTATCCTAGGCACACAGACACACAACTGAGAATGGACAAAACTCCCACACATAACAAATAACCCAAATGTTCCTTCCGCTCATGATGCTTCCAAATATTGACCATATAAAATACAATAAAACCTATCCAAGGCCTACACACAGCCAACAAACCCATGATAAAACACACATTTAATAAAAAACATCTCCCATAAAGTCGAGCACTACAAGCACAGCTATTATTGACCAAAGACAAATAATTCATTCTTCTAGAAACATATTATCAACCCACACGATCAGGATTGAGTATGAATGAATATATATTTCCGTGACAAAATCAAGAACAAGACTCAATCTCAATCCCAAAAACTATAACGACATATGTCAAATTACCAACCATACCAAGCCACGACAGGAAAAGATCATTTCCATTCGTGTAATATAGAAACCACACGTACCGTAATCCTACAACAGCAAGTGAGTTGTGAATGAAATATATTGAAAAGGGATATGGTAGACTAAAGTAATCTTACTCGATTGGTTTTTGATGCGAGGATGATATTCATAGGATTATAGGGATAACTGCGAAGTAGGGGGCGAAATCAATACTGAGGGATATTCTGAAATATTTTTTGAAGGATTATAGGGAGTTATTTAGAGGATATAGGATATATAGAGCACTTCGACTTTGTACCCGGGCTGTCTGTACTTCGAATAAATGATCATCGATGTCTCCCATTCGTAGTATCCAAGACTCCAGAAAAAGGGGTACTGCCATGTAAAAGGTTGATAAGTCAACTGTGCAAGCATGACATTATGCCCTCTGAAACGATTGAAACAAGAAATTATTGTCCATTGTGAAGTAAACTACTTCATGATCTTTGTGATGGATATGATACATGCATTCTTATTATACACCCCATTACTGACGCCATTAAACCATTCACCTATAGCAAGCCTTGCTTTTGTAAATCGTAGTAAACCTTTTCTGGCATAACATTTCCTTCCGCATCCTCCATTTGAACGACACCAGTTTCTTCCGTTTTGCCCTTCTTCTTTTCCCTTTGCAATTTATCCCACAGCTTCAACGCATCTTCTATCCCCGTGATCTCACGGAATAGTGTCGTATTTGTGATACCCAAGCACTTCAGACCATAGATATGACGAGCCTCGTTGAAATGTTTGTCAAAGGCTCTTCTGCCCATGTAAACATAATTTCCACAAATCTCACATTTGAATTCAACTCCGAGTCCATGGAGTTTGTAAAGCCAGAAAGGAATCGGCTTTCCATCCCAAGCTAATGGCAGCTTCAGCGGGTTATAAATCTTATCATCCCCATCTGACTCGCTATCAGAATCTCCATCTCGAGGTGCCGCAGATGATGACTCAGCGAATAATGAATCAAGCTCCATTTGTCGTTCACGTTCGGTCATACCTTGTTTTCGTTCTATGTTGACTCGAGTATCACTTCTTTCTTGTGTCATAGCAGCAGCGAGACGTCTGATCCTATATTCTCGCTCTGCTATGGCACGTTCCTTTAGGCGGGACACAGATGATGTTGGCTGCGCAGCACCATTGCTGTCTTCTCCTGTTTCCGCCATTCGTGCTGCCCGTGCTTCCGCAGCTCGGACGTGCTTCTTTCCTAGTAAATGGCCTTTGTAGACATTCTCATTCTTGAATTCCTTCTCACAATCTGCGCACCATATTCCAGACGTACTCGATCCATTTACCGGTGCTGTAATCTCTAGTTTCCATCCAGGAACGTCGTTATCCTTCCATGCCTTATCGAAATCTTCCTCGATGCTCAAAAACAATTTATCCAGATTCTCCAATGGCCTTGTTCGACGCATGAAACTTTCCAGATAATTTGCTAATTCTCCAACGTATGTGAAGTATTGGTCGGTCATCTTATCCGGACGCTTGACGGGACATGTTGGAGGCGCGAATGAATCAAAATTGTCCAGGTATTGTAAATAGGATAGGCGTTTGATGTTGGGGAGGTTCAGGAATAATTCGTGTATGGTAGTGAGGTCTAGGAATCGTCCAAAAGCTTCCTCTCCAGTGAACATGTTGTCGATTTCCGAAGTCGCAGTCTCCCCCTCTGTAAGTGCCTTCTTCTTGTAGGCTTTTTCGAGATTCTCCACTGGTTCATTGGGGTATCTCTGGTGAAAACTCTTAATTTCCCCAAGCTGCTTGTAAAATTCTTCCAGTGGTTCACCTGTCGATATGGATTGAATCTCTTTACTTCGTGCCCCATTTACATCTTTGTATATGTCTAGTAATCGTTTGGATTGATCTTGAATCCGATCGAGGAAGTTTGAAATTTGATGATCTCTATTCAATCGTTCTCGAACCTTGATAATATATTAGCATGGTTGAGTGACGAAGATACAAATAGCTTCAATTCTTACCTGTTTTGGGTCCTCAACTACTCTATCAGCGATGCCTTGTTCAAGCCTTTCAAGATCCTCATGGAGGAATCTTTGCTCCTCTAATATCATCTTGTGGCTCTGATATCAAATTGGAAGTTGATGATGATTCTAGCCTTACGATTTTCGAGGCAAGATGTGTCTGTAGTGAAGTATTGATTGATATCAACAACACGCGAATGTCTGAAATGTTCAGGTTGTTTTTGGTGGTTCTGGTTCTGGCCCTTGAAACTTTTTGCGCCAACCAATCATTTCACGTGAATCCCCATTAAATGACTGCTAAACATCCAAATTTTGACGCTAAAATTTCAGAGCTTCATCATCGCATTTTATGGGAGAGCCAAACAAAACATTAAGGATCCCCTCTATTCTTGAAGCTTCAACCTCGACCTCAATCTCAATATCGAAAACATAAATACAAAAACCGCAATCATGGCAGAAGGAATTGATAGGAAGATGGATGATCGTATGGAGTTTACAACTTCTGCGGATGTTACTGTCGCGCCAACTTTTCAGGATATGCATCTCAAGGGTATGTTAACTTGTGTGTGAATCTGGTCAATAGGCTCATGATTATACAGAAAATTTACTCCGTGGTATTTACGCTTATGGTTACGAATCCCCTTCCGCTGTACAATCTCGTGCGATTGTTCAAATCTGCAAAGGTCGCGATACTATTGCTCAAGCTCAATCTGGTACTGGTAAAACTGCAACCTTCTCCATCAGTATGCTTCAAGTCATCGATACCGCTGTCCGCGAAACTCAAGCCCTGGTTCTATCACCTACTCGAGAACTTGCCACTCAAATTCAATCGGTTGTCATGGCATTGGGCGACTACATGAATGTACAATGTCATGCTTGTATCGGAGGTACGAATGTTGGAGAGGATATCCGCAAGCTGGATTATGGACAACATATTGTTTCTGGAACGCCAGGTCGTGTCGCTGATATGATTCGTCGTCGAAACCTTCGCACTCGTCATATTAAGATGTTGGTTCTTGATGAAGCTGATGAGTTGTTGAACCGTGGTTTTAGAGAGCAGATCTACGATGTTTACCGTTATCTTCCACCTGCGACACAAGTTGTCGTCGTTTCCGCCACACTCCCTTATGATGTCCTCGACATGACTACGAAATTCATGACCGACCCCGTCCGCATTCTTGTCAAGCGTGATGAGTTGACCTTGGAAGGTTTAAAACAATATTTTATTGCTGTAGAGAAGGAAGAATGGAAGTTCGATACCCTTTGCGATTTATATGACACCCTTACCATTACTCAAGCTGTTATCTTCTGCAACACAAGAAGAAAGGTGGATTGGTTGACGGATAAGATGCGTGAAGCTAATTTTACCGTTTCGTCAATGCATGGAGAGATGCCTCAAAAGGAAAGAGATAGCATTATGCAAGACTTCCGTCAAGGAAATTCTAGAGTGTTGATCTCTACTGATGTCTGGGCTCGTGGTATTGATGTTCAACAAGTTTCATTGGTCATCAATTACGATTTACCAGTCAACCGTGAGAATTATATTCATCGTATTGGTCGAAGTGGTAGATTTGGAAGAAAGGGAGTTGCGATTAATTTCGTAACTAGTGAGGACGTTAGGATTTTGAGAGATATTGAGTGTAAGTCACCACTACGTTGAGTCCTATCGCGCATCGCTAATTTGTTTGAAATAGTGTACTATTCGACTCAAATCGATGAGATGCCAATGAATGTTGCGGATCTTCTTACTTAGTTTTTGGGCCAATGCAGTCGAGGAGGTATAATGAAGAAAACGACGGTGCTTCATAAGCACGTCAAGAAAGTAGCTTGCGTGGAGGAAACGGGCAATGTCCAATAAAGTGAGTCTTTCCAGTGTATCATAGTATTGTACCAAACTAAGATTTCGAATATAGAATTCAGATTGACACCGATTCACAAACATTTTAAGCAGGAATTATGAGAGAAAAGGTATTATTTAAGTCATATTGTCAAATGTGGACTAATTTCCGTGTAACCAAACTTGATGATATGGGCTCCTAAATACTCCGTCTTCTCTTTGGCTGGTCCATATCGCAAATAGATTGAAAGGAACGGCCACGGACTTTACGATTGATCTGGCCAATATTAGACTTGCATTGTTAGTAATGTGAGGCAGGTTTCGCGTGAAATCAGATCCAACAAATAGCTCTCAATGGCCGCCATGGACGCCGTGGACATGTTTCGTTTGTCGCATAGATTAACCTGACCTAATACTGTAAGTGCTGGCTAAAAATGCACCACCAGATGAATCATTCACAATGCACCAACAATGGCCGAAAAGAAGTCTAGCCAATAGAGCAGCACATAAACCCTCATTTTCTTACCATACTGGTACAAATTATCATGCTTTTCTTAAAACGTATGACTTGTACTGAGTATGTGACGATAGCCCCTCTATCCTGTGTAACCGGACGCGAAGCAGAGGCTCAAATGCAAACAGGACAGGAGAGGGAATACAAATTGACTCGCTTAAGGTTATGGGTGGGTTAGTTGTCAAATTATTTAAAAACAATTGACGTACGTATATGTGTATGGGAGGAATAGAATAGTATTTATTATTGAGTATTGAGCAAATAATCATTATTAGTTGTCAAATCTCAAAATAGATAAATAGATAAATAGATAAATAGATAAATAGATAAATAGATAAAGTCGGTACCTGATTTCTTTGCTTTTTGGTGTGCATGTAGATGGATTTCGTGCATATATATATATCTAGGTACCTAGTATGTACAGAGTAAGTAAGATCCCACGGAGTATGGAGTGCAAGGTGGCCATTTAGAAATTAGAATGTCTTGGCAATTTCGGAATTTTTTAGATTGATGGAGAGATTGATGGTAGGGCAAGGGGGGGAGGGGGTGAAGGGGTGATGAGGGATCTGTATGTGGAATGTGTGTGTACGTATGTAGGTAATATGTAGGTAGGGTAATATCAGAGTAATTTCCAAGAAATATCTTTTTTGGTTTTTTGGGTTTTTTTGGTGGATGGATGGATGGATGGATAGATGGATGGATGGGTGGATAGGTCTTAAGGTACATACGTATTGGGTATTTATTCTTGTAATTTTTATGTTTTTATGTTTTTGTGTTTTCATATATTCATAAAGTATAGAGAGGGGAGGGAGTGAGTAAGTGGTGGAAGCGAAGGACAGGAATGCGAAATGAATTGATGGATGGATGGATGGAGAAGATGGAGGTCTGGGGAGCTTGTTTGGATGGTGGTTATTTGGGTGAGAGGTGATAGATAGGTAGGTTATGATTAGATGTGTTACTCCGTGTGGTGTGGATATATCATGAGAGTTTGAGTGTTGTTTACGTGCTCCTGATGAATGTTTTTTGTTATTGTTGTTGCGTTCTAAGTGTGGAATGTATAAGACCTTATTCTGTAGTTAGCATTTAATAGGATTTATGATTTTGTATTTAGTGTCTAGTTAATTGTTCTCTATACAGCAGTATTTGATCTATCTGTGATATGGGATATGATGTCCTTACCCAGCCTAACTCAACATCACAAACAAATCATCCATCATAGTGAAGCTTTTCATTTAGGGGTATGCCAACCGCCGCTGTGGGCCCGGTCGGTACAGCATAGCACACAGTATGGAGTATTCTATGTACCCGCTACGGAGAAGAATGTATTTTACATTCCGCGGAGAACGTAGAGAAAGAAATGCACACAGAGAAATATGTGAAGTGGGAATGGAGAGTTGTTCAGCCGCCAGTGAGGCTGAGAGCTCAAATATATACTCCGTACATAGAGTACATATATATTAGTAATAAAATGCCACGCCAATGCGGAAGGAAACTCATCTCTTATTATACCAATTTACACAATTTATTTTCCTAATTGACTTTTCTCATTTTCCTTATTTTTCTTTCATCTCCGGTGATCAAATATAATCTCATATGCCATCTTTCTTACCTACATATTTTATTATTGATGTCGGTCGGTATTCAATTTTCAATTCACGCTAATCTTCAAGAAGTCACGTCTGTGCGAAAGATGGTGGGGATCATTTGGATGAATTGGGATAATTTAGGGTCTGATTGGCCCTAAGGAACGTTTCATGTTGAATACCTAGCTGGGTAGGTAAAGAAGGATATCTAGAGAAGGATGAAGAAGAACAACGCCACAAAATTATCCTTATCGATAATAATTATATCATCATTCTCATGACTCTCCATGTGCATTCCATCACTACCTACCTACCTGCTAGGTGATTGCATTGTTCCCTTCGCAACGAACGGACCTATAGCGAAAAGAAACAAATGACATATATATCCTCCATAGGTATATTTCTTTAAAGTTTGTCTCGTGTAAAACATACGCCCGTATTGGCATTGGTATCGTCATCGGAAAATCTAAAATGGAAATGGCATTCGTATACAGATGAAAGAGAAAATATAAAATACCCACATCGACCTCATAATTTACGGGATAGAGATGAAAATCCATTCAAGGTACACCGGAGCCCAAGCGGTTTATGCAGGACGGAGTACCGGTAGATTTTGTAGAAGCAGTAGAAACTTAGAAAGGCGTTTACCCTCTGCAGTTACCCCTGAAAATCATCCATCATCCTTAGGCGATGTCTCAAAGGAAAGGGATGAAAATTTAGCTAATTAGGGGTAAGGATTAAGGACTAAGCTAAGGATTAACCAATCTCATTATGCACATCCATTCCCCGTCGTCTCCTTCAGCCCAATTAAACTACTATGCATTCCTATCCCTCATTCCAAACTTCTACCACCACCGCATGATTGGAGGTTGTGTCCCAGAGACACGGATTGCCCAAATTGTTATCCCTATGGCCATTTATTGGTCCACGAGGTGTTTGTTTGGAAACCCGGAAAAGCTGCAACGACTACTCCTACTTTCAATGCATCTGCGCATAACCAATGATTTCAACGCCCATATCACATCGGAGCCTCTGAGGGGAATGAGCATCTAGGGGAATGAGTAGAAGAGATGCACATGCACTTTTCTATCTTGGGTATGAGATGAGACGAGATGAGATCTATTGATCGAATTTATTCTTACTCATTGTATCGTAAGTACCAAAAATACCCGATCCTTGATGTTTCGCCGTCTTTGGCTGTGGGTTTGTTCATCCCATGCTAATAATGGGTGTGGTGTGTCATTACTCTACTAGGGATTCATGAATCAATTCATGAATCAAAGCATGAATGCATCCATTATCCATTCATCAATCATCATCATTCATTCATTTCCCAATTTCTCAATTTCGTATTTATCGCCGTTTTAACCCCTTCCCCTCCAAGTCGCCAGCCTTCCAAGTGCGCCTACCCTGCCTTGCCCCCACCATATCCTTGGCAACGTGAGTGGGGATTTGCGTACTCCGTAGGCTCGTAAAATCTCTCGGTGGATAATGCAATAATCCAATCCAATCCAATCCTTCCACCCTCTCCTCTTCCTGTACCTGGTTACCTTTCTACCTTCTACCTACCTACGTACCCACGTACTTTTCCATCTACCCTCCCATCCTACCTACTAGTCTCAGACTTTTACCAGTCTTTCATTCTTTTTATTACATGCCTACTCCCCGGCCTTCTTGGTATTGCACTCGACCTTTTGTTTCTTGCCTCTTTCCCCATCATTGAGAGAGCTCACTGTCGTCATCTCGACAATTACATTCATTCCTTTCAAGAAACATATTTCACTCTCTTTTACTTTTACATCTACCGACTCTCTTTCGTGGCAAGGTACACGTTAAGAGAATCTTGTGTGCATACAATATCATTCTCTTCTCTTCGAACCCTGTTGGATTTTGGACAAAAGTCTTGGAAGTTATCGTCGCATCGCAATCTATTTTCGCATTTGGTTCATTGTGAGATCAGACGAAACACCATTTCGACTTCAATCACGCAAAATATACAATATTCATTACCAACAACCATCACATTCTAGAGGAAAAGATAGATCCTGAATACTCATTTATTGGAGAGGGAAGTTTGTGGTGATTAGAGTGAATCATTTACAATCGAACCATTTCATTTCAGAAATCCTGGTGTCGCTTCGCCCAATTTCGACCTGAAATATCAACATAACCAACAGATCCTTCGACCAGGCAAACAACAATCACCACCTTAACCAAAAACTCAACCACTTCCAAAGAACGTCCCTGTCTTTTAAATCTTTTCGTTCTGCACATTCGTTTGTGGATCCTCGTTGCTTTTCAGGAAGTCACCATTTACATACATCAGAAAAATAAGAAACATTTCGTTATCGATTTTCAATACAAAAATTCAAAATGCGCGGAAACTCCTTCCTCGAGAAGGCGACCATCTTGGCTGGTTTAGCTAGTAACGTTGATGCTTTCTGGCGTTTGCCATGTAGAAGTAGAAGTGGGTTGGCAAGAATTGATCCATTGGTCAATCCTGGCGCAATCGCTCAGCATGCACATGCTATTCATGGTTCTAGTGGTATGTTGTATTTATTTATTGGTTCAAGAAAGAGATGCTAATCTGGCTTGGTGACTAGGTTTCGGAAAATCGTCAGGATATGACGATTTATTAGCTGGAAACTGTACTTCCTGTGAAGTCACTCAAGATAAATCCGCCTATTGGATTCCTTCACTTCACTTCAAGAATGCGGCTACAGGAAAATTCGAGATTGTTGAGCAAGTTGGGGGTATGCTTGCGTAAGTTTAATCTTCTACCCTTTGCTTCTTGAAAGTGTTCCAGAAACATTGTTCCTAATGCATCACCATAGGTACTACCTCCTCTATGGAGATAATATTAAAGCTTTCCCCGAAGGCTTCGCCATGATTGCAGGAAACAACGAACTTCGCAACTTCTCCAATTACCCGGTTCCTGATATCGACAAGTCGAACTGGAACCAAGCTCCATACAATACGCAAGCTTTCCTCAGACAAGCAGCTCTCGGTTTCAACTGTTTGAACTATGCTGCTGCTGCCGAAGGATCCCTTTACCGTCATTTCTTGCCAGATAAGGACTATCTTGATGCCAACTGCGCGGATGGTGTCAGATTCGAACTCATGTTCCCATCATGCTGGAACTCGAGTGCAGGACCAACCGCACCGGATTCGAAATCTCACATGGCATATCCTTCCGAGGTCATGACTGGTACTTGCCCAGAAGGATTTGATACTCGTCTCGTCTCGCTCTTCTATGAAACCATCTGGAATACCGCCGCCTATAAAGGAATCGATGGAGAATTCATCATTTCTAACGGTGATCCAACTGGTTACGGCTATCACGGAGATTTCATCATGGGTTGGGAAGAGTCATTTTTGCAAGACGCTGTTGATACCTGTACTAACCTTTCTGGAGAAATTAGCGATTGTCCACTTTTTGACATTCAAGATGCAAGTGTATATGGATCTTGCAGCTTTGAAATGCCGGCAGATTTGGTAGACGATGAGATCAATGGTCCTATGGCAACCCTTCCCGGAAATGTCCCCGTTCAATATGGACCTGGTCTAGCCACTAGTGATACACCCGGTGAACCCACCGCAGTGGCATCTTCAACTTCATCTGCCAAACCATCGAGCGCAGCTGCCACAACAACTACCCCATCTGCCGTCGTACCAACTCTTTCTCACTCCGCTGGATCTACCATTGGTAAGCTTACTAATCTCACTGTCTCTTACGCTGAATTCTGTCCTTCTATCTCAACCCTATTCTTAAACCTTTAATTTGTGTATTCGTTCTTTCGAATCAGCTTCAACTCGCCTTGTCTCCTTTTTTTACTGATAGGCAATTACTAACTCCATAATGTTATAGTCGCTTCTTTGGGTGAAACCTATGTACCAGGTGGTGTTTTCGCCGCCGTTGAATCTGGAGTTTCCTATTCAACTTCAAGTTCATCGACTATTGCCGCAGATGGAGCCGCCGTTACAAGCTCATCAACTACCCCAGCAGGTGGATATGCCGCCGCTTCAAGCTCATCAATTAGCGCACCAGGTGGAGTCGCCGCCGTTCCAAGCTCTCCAACTACCCTTCTTACCGCCTCATCAGCATCCGCATATTCAACATCTTTCTCAACCACAACCGCACTCTCATATCTCAATGAGGATGTAGAGGTAGCTGAAGTATTTTGGGTAGAAGAAACAGTTACTGTTACCACAACCGCACAAGCTGAAGGTGTCGCTAGAAGAAGACATTTGCACGAACATCAACGGGCTAAGAAGAGAGGAAACTTTGCTTAGGTAGGATGTAGAAATCCGCTTAGTTTTAGTTTTTAGTTTTGATTTGAGTTGATTTGATTTGATTTGAGTTTTTTATTATCGCGAATATGTATTCTTTTCTTGATTTCATGCATTTATGCATATCTTTTTGCATTTTATGACGTGTGTGGTGATGGGGTTAAGTTGGCATGGTTTGGGTTGGGTTGGGGTGGGTTTTGTTCATATAGATTGGAATGGGGGAAGAGGAGAAAAGAAGAGAAAAGAGATCATGGATTTGTACCTCGTTGTAGTGGAAAGAAAGGCTGGCCTAACTGTTATTTACCTACCTATGTTTGTATGTATGATATGTAGTGATATTTTCTGGGCGATTTTTATTTAGGGCTGGGTGGGCTTAGATAGGTAGATAGGTAGATGGATGGCTAGGTAGATGGAAATGTGAGATTAGATTGTATATTATGGTTTTATGGGTATTTTTTTGTTTGTTTTGGAGTTGTATTTATTATTATGTGTATGTATGTGTGTGTTTCTATGTAGAGCGGTGTTGGGGAATAAAGTATGGATGAATATAGTGGAGAATAGATAGATAGAAATGGATGAATAGAAAGAATAAAATAAGTGGTGTAAGGAGAGGATTTCTGGATTCCTAGATTCATAAGGATTTTTGAGAGGATTTTTGAGAAAGTGGAAGAGGGATGTAAATGTATTGTGTAGATGATTGATCAGATTAGTTGATTGTGACCAAAAGGGTGTTTATAGACCAGCAATTGTATTTATCTTAGAATCTACAGGTGAAGAGCACCTGTAGATGGGGATAGCTACTCTTATATACACACAAATGAATGGCCTAGCCGCAATGGTTAGGCAAAAAGAAGTCATATTTATCCCTCCAATGATCTTACTTTACCGATAACCATTGATACCTAGTACTTGTCCGGATCTGATCCTCAGACCACCTAAATCGTATACTAATCCCGAGTAATCGTATCATGTGTGGACATGGTTAATGTACCTGAGGTTTCTTATATAATAAGGGTGGGAGGAAAGCAGGGGTTTCCGTCACATTGATTTATTTATTTATTTATTTATTCTTCTTTTTCATTCAATCATTTTATTTATTTATTTATTTACTCACTAGCTCATTTGATGATTTATTAATATCTGCTGATGTAAGATTTTTACGGAGTAGATTTTAGAGTAGATTTTAGAGTAGATTTTAAAGTAGATTTTAAAGTGTATAAAATTAAAGTAAACTTGATTTGAGGGGGTAAAAGAGTATTTTATCAATTGTTATTACATGTTCTAGAAAAATGTTACAACGGCTATCTTCTATGCCGCGTCACATGACTAAACCAAGGTAACGTGATTAAAGTCACGTTATGGACCGCTGAGGAACGCTGGCTGTCCAGGACCGCGCAGCGGTCCTGACTAGCCATAGGCATGAAGGTCTATATAATCAAGATGGATTTCCTTTGTATAGAGCTTCGTGCTCAAGATCAATCATTTAGTATACTCTACTATTAGTTACGAATTGCATATCATTATTGTCATTACTTCAAGTCCCTGCTTGACGCCTAATTATAAACCTACTTCGAGAGCCTAGAGCACTTCCACGTGATCTAGACGGCAAACCTCGTAACACTTTGAGCACCATTACTGCTTCAAGTACCGACTCGATAAGTAACGACATCATGTCTTCCACGACACCACAGCCTAGCAACCCCGCTACGACCAACCAGGCCACTCCCGAAAGTACCGACAAGGACGGAGACATCGCCATGGGAGGTATCGAAGACCCCAAGGAGATTACCGTCACCGAGACTCTCAAAGTCGCCCTACCAGACCGATTCACAGGCAATCGACAAGAGCTAGAAACCTTCTTACTCCAACTTGAGATCTACTTCCAATTCAATCAGGATAAGTTCAACCATGACGCCGACAAAAGCGTCTGGGCTGCCTCCTACCTCAGAGGAGAAGCTGCAAAGTGGATCCAACCATACCTCAAGGATTACTTCACCAACTTGAGCGAGCCTAAGAAGCGAATGTACCCAACTCAAGCCATCTTTGGGAGATTCAAAGGGTTTAAGAGAGAGATACGACGGGTATTTGGGAACATCAATGAATTACGTGACGCTGAGTCCAAGATCTATGGCCTCAAGCAAACAGGGTCAGCAGTCAAGTATGTTGTGGAATTCAGGAGGTATATAGGTATTATTGGATGGGAAGAGAACGCCACGATGAGCCATTACCGGAAAGGGCTCAAGCCTGAGGTCAGGCTAGAACTGGATCGCAATGGCACTTGGGAAGACCTAAACGAGTTAATCGAGGAATCTATTAAGGCGGATGAGATGCTCTACGAGTATCAGAAGGAACGCCGATCTTCCAACGTCCATGGAAACCGAGATCGTGGTAAGTACCACAAGAATGAAGGAAGACCTCGAGAAAACAGACAATCTTACAGAGAACCAATGCAATTGGATGCAACGTTTAAGAACAAACTACCTAAGGAAGAGGTAGAACGAAGACGCAAGGACAAGCTATGCTTCGAATGTGGCAAACCAGGCCATCGGGCCAGGGATTGTCGAAGCAAGAGATCATCAGGAGGAGGTTATCACAAGAAGTTCGGCAAAGGTCAACTCAATGCTACCTTTGTACCCCAACTATGCGCTTCATATCCAATCGAAGACGATAGTTACGAACGTGAAGAACGTCAAAAGGAAATTGACGCAATGCCACGAGACCAGGAAGGGTTGAACGCCATAGACCGATATGAGTTGGAGCGTCTACGAACCCCTTCACCTCCCCTTATCAAAGAAGATCCGAAAGAAATACCGTCGGTAGAACACGCGACGATGAGCTGGATAGCTTGCTACGATGAATCTTGTAGAATTCACCTATCAGATAAGGAAGCCACAGGATGGTTTCCCCAAAGAAAAGCAAAAAGACCCTACAAGAAGGGAAAGTCGGAAAAATTATCGTCACATGATCATTTAAATGGTCAGTTACACAAAATTGACCAAATTGACCAAATTGACCAAATTGACCAAATCGACCAAATTGACCACAACAAGGTTTTGGGTCAAGGGCAATTAAATATCGCAGGTCAGGCAGGACAGATTTACTGCAATGCGAAGATAAATGGA
This sequence comes from Sclerotinia sclerotiorum 1980 UF-70, assembly GCF_000146945.2. NCBI lineage: Eukaryota > Fungi > Ascomycota > Leotiomycetes > Helotiales > Sclerotiniaceae > Sclerotinia > Sclerotinia sclerotiorum. Next base: position 325,904 of record NW_001820828.1, read on the forward strand.
CGAGTAATCCGGGCCATGATTGACTCAGGGGCCACGGGAAATTTTATTGCACCAGGAACTGTGAAGCATTTGGGAGTACAGCTCCAGGCGAAACGAACCCCATATCAATTGCAGCTAGTCGATGGACAATTAGCCGGATTGGACGGAAAGATTTCGCAGGAGACTCGCCCTTTGCAGATGAGTATAACCCAGCACAAGGGGGTTATCCAGTTCGATGTTGTTCCACTAGGGAATCAACAGATCATTCTGGGGATGCCATGGTTGAAAGCACACAACCCCCAGATTGACTGGTCATCGGAAACCATATCATTTCCGAGGAGAAGCGATCAACGAGATGTGCTAGAGCCTGCGAGGCTGAACACACGCGGTGGAGAACTGAAGGCGAACAGCACCACTGACGTAGGACGCCCAGTCCAGGGTCCTCCATTAACGGCGAAGGAAGGTGAACCTCCCGTACAAATGAAGAACGAGCAGAAGAAGTTGCTTGAAACCACCCCTGTAGAGAAACAGGACGAGACGCCAATACCGGTACAGTACCAGAAGTACAAGAAACTATTCGAAGAAAGAAAAGGCCATGAAGCTTTACCAGAACACAAGCCATGGGATCACGAGATAGTATTGGAGGAAGGCAAGACGCCTCCATTTGGACCAATCTATCCAATGTCAGCCTCTGACCTAAGGACGCTTAGGGATTACATTGCCGACGCATTAGAAAAAGGATGGATCAGAGAATCCACCTCACAGGCAGCTAGCCCTGTGCTATTTGTACCAAAGAAGGATGGTACAAGGAGACTGTGCGTAGACTATCGCAAGCTCAATGATATAACGATCAAAGATCGGTACCCACTTCCATTAGCTACGGAACTGAGGGATCGATTGGGAAAAGCTAAAATTTTCTCCAAGTTTGATCTACGAAACGGATTTCACCTCATCAGAATGAAGGAAGGTGAAGAATGGAAAACAGCATTCAGAACTCGATACGGATTATACGAGTATCAGGTTATGCCATTCGGATTGACAAACGCACCAGCAACATGTATGCGCTTGGTCAACAATGTATTAAGGAAGTACCTAGATATATGCTGTATATGCTATCTAGATGACATTTTGGTATTCTCGGAAACGGAAGAACAACACATTAAAGACGTTCATAAGGTTCTGCAGCAACTGGAGGAGGCAGATCTTCAATGCAAACCTAGCAAGTGTGAATTTCACGTCACAGAAACGGAATTCCTAGGCTATACCATATTCTCCGGAGGTCTCAAGATGAGTCCTAACAAGGTAAAAGCAGTTATGGAATGGGAACCCCAACCAGCGTGAGGGAAGTACAGTCCTTCCTGGGGTTCGCCAACTTTTACCGACGATTCATTAAGAACTATTCAAAGATAGCCGCTCCAATGACCGAGATCACCAAGAAAAGTCAAGGGGAATTCCGATGGACAGAAACAGCACAAGAAGCATTCGAACGCCTCAAGGAAGCATTCGCAGGAGAACCAGTCCTCAGAGCATTTGACCCAGAATTACCAATAATCGTGGAAACAGACTCCTCAGACTACGCAATAGGAGCAGTATTGAGCCAACCCGGCTCGAATGAGAAATAGCAGCCAGTCGCTTACCATTCACGCAAGCTATCGCCAGCCGAACTAAACTATGAGATATACGACAAGGAATTACTAGCGATAGTAGATGCTTTTAGGGAATGGAGAGTGTACTTGGAAGGGTCAAAATACACGGTGCAGGTGTATACAGATCACAAGAACTTGGTTTACTTCACCACAACGAAGGAATTAAACAGACGACAGGTCCGTTGGTCGGAAACCATGGCCGCCTACAACTTCAGAATCTCATATGTCAAAGGAAACGAAAATGCTAGAGCAGATGCTCTCAGCCGAAAACCAGAATACTTACAAAACAAAACACACGAATCACGCGCGATACTAAAGCAGGACGGCGACGCTTTAGTTCACAACAAACCACAACTTGCCGCCACATCAGGAGTAAATTATGATACTATCAAAGATATCATAAAGACAGAATACTCAACAGACACTACAGCCAAGAGAATCCTAGCTATACCAGACAATCCAGAAAGAGGATTCACCATCGAAGATGGATTCATCCATTTTCATGGCAAGCTTTATATACCCTCCAGTCTAGCTAAGGATTACGTCACGGAACAACATGAGCTTCCAGCTCACGGGCATCAAGGTATTGCAAGAACCTTTGCTAGAATAAGGGGAGAAGTCCACTTTCCAAAGATGAGGACTATAGTTGAGAACGTAGTTGGGAACTGCGACACCTGCATAAGAAATAAAGCCGCCCGGCATGCACCTTATGGCCAGCTCAAGACCCCCGAACTACCTACTCAACCATGGAAGTCCATTGCTTGGGATTTTGTAGTAAAACTACCATTATCCAAAGACCCAGTCACCCGGAAGGAGTACGACTCCATCTTGGTGGTGACGGACAGACTAACCAAGTTTGCTCATATGATACCATTCTGTGAAACTTGGACGGCAGATGACCTTGCTTATATATTCATGCGGAATATAGTTAGCATTCACGGTGTACCAGATGAGATCATCTCAGATAGGGACAAGCTATTCACATCGAAATTTTGGTCTACTCTTATGGCACTGCTTGGAGTCAAGAGAAAGCTCTCGACAACCTTTCACCCACAAACAGATGGCCAAACAGAACGATTAAACCAAACGATGGAAGCCTATCTTCGCTGCTACATCAACTACAAACAAGACAATTGGGTTAAACTATTACCCTTGGCACAATTCGCATATAATACATCGGAAACGGAAACAACAAAAGTGACGCCAGCTTATGCTAACTTTGGGTTCAATCCATTAGCATACAAATCACCATTGCCACAAGATGCAAATGCAGACGAAGCCATAAAAGATATCACAGAAATCAAGGAACTACAAGAACAACTTTCTTTGGATTTACAGTTCATCGCTTTAAGAACAGCGTCGTACTACAACAAATCACGTAGTATGGGACCTACGCTTAAAGGGGGGGATAAAGTTTATCTCATTCGAAGAAACATACAGACAAAACGACCAAGCGATAAACTAGATCACAAGAAACTAGGACCATTTAAAATCGACAAGGTAGTTGGACCAGTTAACTATAAACTAAAACTACCATACACCATGAATATTCACCCAGTATTCCATATATCCTTGCTTGAACCAGCACCACCAGGAGCGCCCGATGCGCCAATAACGGAAATCGAACCAGTCAATCCAGATGCCATATACGATGTTGAAACCATACTAGATTGTAAATACATCAGAGGCAAGATCAAATATCTGATCAAATGGTTGGATTACCCACACTCAGAAAACACTTGGGAGCTCAAGAAAGATCTCAGCTGCCCTGAGAAGTTGAAGGCATCTCACCAACGCTATCCGGATCTCCCCAAAAAGTACCTGAAGAATTCTGAAAAGAAAAGGGGTCTGAAGGACTCAGGAAAGAGGAAGGATCAAAGTTATCCAGCACATTCGAACTAGCTGCAGCAGGCACCAATGGACCTGTATCCGCTTGCTCTCTCTCTCTTTCCATACGCTCATTTTCCAACCTTTCCTTCTCTTCAACTTCCACAAGCTCATCAAGAGTACGCAAACCCCGACGAAGCATATCAGACTCTCGCTCTAACAAAAGACGCTTCTGCTTCCTAAGCCGAAGAATTTTGGCCATCGCCTCTTCCTCCTCCTGCTCCAACCTCGCCTTTTGACGATCCAGGCTATCCCAATCGCTCTCCGACGGACCTCGAACATCGCACTTCTTCCCTTGACGAATACACTCAGCACAACGTGAAGAATCAGTTGAGGAGACAATGCATTTACGCTCCTGACGATCACATAAAGAATACGAAGGCATCTCGAATCCACGGCCTTCTACTAAACGAGCCAAACGAAGTTGTTCTTTCCTCTTTCGTAAATCGGTAGTCATAATGAAGAAAGAAAGGAAAATATCACTAATAAAAGAAATATGAGGGGGAGTTACACTATATAACGCTCGGGACAAGCGCTAAACTAGAAGGGGGATAGTGTTACAACGGCTATCTTCTATGCCGCGTCACATGACTAAACCAAGGTAGCGTGATTAAAGTCACGTTATGGACCGCTGAGGAACGCTGGCTGTCCAGGACCGCGCAGCGGTCCTGACTAGCCATAGGCATGAAGGTCTATATAATCAAGATGGATTTCCTTTGTATAGAGCTTCGTGCTCAAGATCAATCATTTAGTATACTCTACTATTAGTTACGAATTGCATATCATTATTGTCATTACTTCAAGTCCCTGCTTGACGCCTAATTATAAACCTACTTCGAGAGCCTAGAGCACTTCCACGTGATCTAGACGGCAAACCTCGTAACAAAAAACTTTAAAAGATTCATTTTTTTAAATAAAATATATTTTAAAAGTATATATTTTATAATATGTTTAAATAGTTTAAAATCAAAGTATACTACTTGATTTGAGGGGTGGGAGAGCAATTTATATCATCTTAAGAGATATAAAAGTAACTTGCTGATTATTTATATTGATATAATTCATCCCTAGATTATTCTCAACAACTGCGCTTTCTATATGAAATCCTACGCACACTTAAATAAACCCCACCATAACCGAAAGTGAAACTCACGCTCCCTAATTCAGTATTCCTTTTAAAAAATCATCCTGAAAAGTCAACACCCTCCCAGTCCCACCATTAATAATTTCTCAATACTACCCATATTCCCCTCCCATCACATCCTTTCCATCCTAGGCATCATCCCCCTTGCATTCTCCTCCGCACATTGCACACACCCACATCCACACCCATCCTCACCACCAAACCACTTCATCAACGCCATTCTAACCCTCATTCGAAAAGAACTCATAGATCCATTCCTCGCCTGTCCAATAGCCAACCTCGGATTTTCAAAATACTCATCATCCAAGTAATCGCCCATCGGATCACCAAGATAACTAATCGTTAATTCCTCTCCCGCAGTAATATCTCGATCGGCTTTACAAATCACACTACTACTTCCCGGTTTCATCAGCTTTTGATTTTTTCCGTCTCCGCTTAGGAGCATGGAAATGTTGTCCGAACCATTGGTACAGGTTCCTTTCCATATTACGTTGTTTCTACAGCTGTGATTGAAGAATATATAACTCGGACTTAGCACGATTAAATGTGCATTTTTGTCCTGACCGAATCGGGAATTGGGAGATATGGAGGAGCGAGCGGGCATGGATAGTCCGGATATGTTGATTGTACTTGTGTTGGCGTTATTTAACATGCGCCAGTAGATTGTTTGGATGAGTTCTGGTGTCCACATGTTGGCGAGGAGCTTGGTTTTTCCTGCTTGGGTCTTCTTGGTTGGGGTGAAGATGTCGATGCCGAGATCGAGGAGGATACGTGTTGGTGCTACAATGTTGTCTTGATAGGACCAATTACATCCATGAGTGGCTTGTTTGTCGTTACTTGCGTAATTGGCTGTTAATCTTGCTACTAATGGATGTAGCAAAGGGTTTTTTTGTGGTATTGAATCTTTTGACCAACCGGGTGTGCTGAGGACAATACAAATCACGCGCAGAAACATGATAGGATCCCAATCAGTTTGAAGCGAGCCAGCATTATATAGCCAGGAGAAATCAATACCGCACTGGATCTTATGATAGCCTTCGATGGCGGCGTCGTGACAGCCCTTGGAGCAAAACGACACTTTACATCCGCATGATGATCGAAGAATCTGCGATGGGAACATGAAAGGTGGAGTAAGGGCTGCGTGACAAGCGTCGCAAAACTGTCCAGTCGAGGGTGCAATATCGGAAATACATGCATAAGACTTGTCGATTAGAATTGTCTCGCCTTCAGCAATATCGCGCCTGGCAAATATACCAAGTGGTCCGACATCCGCGTGTTTAGGAAGGCTCGAAAGTAATTTAAATGTAGAAGCTGAACCAGGAGAACCAAAAACCACCGGTCTGACTTCCGCATTCGGGGATCCAAATTCAGAATTAACCCGTCTAACCAACCGAGGTGTTCGAACAAAAAGTTTATCAGCCATCCAAGGGTATTTCTTCTGATATATCAATCCCGGACGACTCGACGCGATAATATTGCGCACACTCCCATCCTTCGCATCTTCCACCATTTCATCATGTCTATTCCTAAAAGACTGCAACAAAAGAGCCCTAAGATCCAACAATTCAACATCATCTGGAAACACCCCCAACGCAATTTTCACTACACTCAACCCATCCCAAAAAGTAGCACAATGTAATAATCCCCGCACTAAACAGCGATAAGCACAAACATGCATACAATTTAATTCATCCATAATAATCGGAAGAGAGGAAGTACGAAGGCGTGAAGAAATCGCTGTGAATACCGCGCGAGAGAGCGCAGATTGTGCGCACGTAATGGTTTTCAATCCGGCTTGGAGGAGATGAAGTCCTCGATATGCGTAGTGGGATGAGGTTTCGCAAAAACCGAGCTTGCTGTCGAGTTGGGAGAGGTCGATGTAGAAATAGGGGTCGTGTGGTGCGAGGGAAATGTCGTGGATTAGTGCTTTGCGGTAGAGAATTAGATTATTGAGTTTTTTCTGTGGGGGTGTTGGTTAGTTGGTTATTTAGTTAGTTGTTTGATGTAATGAAGAAAGCGGGGAAAACTTGCTTCTTTTTGAAGATTGATGGATATTTCTGTGATTTCATCAAATTGACATGTTCCAGTCCATTCGTGACAGATTTTAATCTCTGAGGGATGTTCTGTGCTGGAGATTGGTATTTCTTTCATCTCTGAATCAGGTATAGTAGTTGGAGTAGCACTACCAAGCACCTCAACCGGATCAGCAATAGCTGTAGATACGACATTAAGATCGATTGGACCGCCCTCCTTTACTTCTGTAAGTACCGGCTCTAAATTTCCTTTCGAAATCTCCACCGCTTCTTTTTCAGCCAAGTCAGACGAGTCAGACATTTCAACCCTCTCTGGCGCTGAATCCAATTCCTTCCCCAAATACCCTTTAATATCTCCAGTCCTAGTACTCCGAACACTCAAATCTTCAAGTCCTTCCCTATCCTCTACAAATTCCGACTCATCTCCAGAAATAGATCCAAGCCTCGCATTATCCCATAACGGAGAACCAAGTCCAGAGTTCTCCTCATCTCTAACTTTGATTTGAAAAGTAGACTTCTCATCATAAAGTGATTCGAATATGAACGCTAATTTCCTCTTAAATTTTATCGGGTTTGAGGGTCGAATGATGGGGAAAGGGGGACTTGGTAGGATGATGGTTTTTTGACCATATAGGGAGGTAGTGACGGGCGGTGTATCGATTGAGTTAACTTGGATAAGGGAATATGGAGTGCTGAGCTCGGACATTCTTGTGTGATTTTCGTTGGAGATGTTATGGTTGCAGTGAATTATGGATGAGCGAATGATCGGATTAGATGAGACTAGATTAGAAAGGGGGGATTGTAGGGTTTGTTTGTTTGTTAATGATAGATAAATGAATAATAGGATATTGAGTGTATGGATGGATCTAGATGGGAATGAATCAGACTTGGTGAAGAGAGGAAATGTAGGAGTATATTTGAAGGAAGGAAACAGGGGAAAATGATGTCAATATAGGTGTGGAGTGATTTTGGGGGTTTGCAACGAACCTCTTGTTTGTAGTACCAGATGGGGAGTGGTAGAATGTAGGTTTACTTGTGCTTATGTGCTGGTTTTTAAAGCTTGGGAGACTGATAATGCTGGGGAGGATATCAATATTGAAGAAATGATGATATGGTAGGGATTAAAGACTTGAATATTTGTGTTGAGAGAAGTAAAATAGAGAGAGGAATAATGCGGAAACAAATAGTGTTAGAATATCTCTGCGATAAATAACCTATTATGATAGATTGTAAGTGTAAGATGTAAGTAAAAATAACAGTTGCTGAAGTTGTCTTCTATATGAAGACTCATAGAAATTGTAAGTTTGGTTATTTATTTCTCAAATTCCAGCCATCTCTAGAGACAAGATGGTCTTTAAATAGAGGTTGTTTATTTTCTGGGAGAAGAGGGGTTACACTTCACTAACACCTGAGCTTTTGAATTCACCCTCATGGACAGAATGACTATATCCCCACTATTTCGAGTGCGATGGTGTTGAGATTGGTGATAACAAGATAGTATGGACATATGAACAACAGTAAAGCAGGAACTAAAAGTGTTGAAATTGTCAAACTCTACTTAATGGACGATATATAATATTCAAGAATGCTATAAAATCATACAACATCTTGTGACTCGAATGAATCGTGACGATTAAAGAAGAGTTACTAGTTGAAGTAGATGAAACTAATCAATAACAGTATGAGCCCCTAGAATTGTATTCAAAAAAAACCCTCCTTATTTAAGCGACAATGACATCGCGAAACTTCGACAATGAAAAATTCCACTCAACCTTTTTACCCCGCAATTACAAGAAATAAGCAAGATGACAAGTATTTATACTCCTGTATACGATATTTCTGCTTTTCAAACCTTCAAGCTCAAGGAAGACGGTCTATTTCCAAACTCGCGAATTTATCTGGACTGGCAAAAGATCTGGAAATGAAGGTCTCACATCAAAACAACCACCAATTAGTTGTCTGCTTTTCGTGCTATTGGGTAAAAAATTTGTTGAAAACTATAACAATACGATAAAAAATGCTGATGACAACAATCATAGTGAAGACTAATCACTAATGTGGCTATCGGATGAGATATTACCATTCTCTAATGGTGGTTCGAGACATTTGTCGGTAAAAATGGAACTAGATAATGCAAGGTTATAAGATTTTTGTAGACTTCGCACTGTAAAATCTTTCCTTGATGCAAAGATGTAAGTCAAAATATTGCCTTAGTTTAAGAAAATCGAGCAGTTAGCTTACGCCGTTTATCACGTAAAGGTGAATAACTGCGAAGATCCTGAGAAATCGCCGGAGAGAAGGCTAGGATTATTGATTTCTTTGGTTTATAACTGACAGTGAAACAAGTAAAGAGTTGAACATATAATTAATATCCTAAGAGGAATAGAAAAGTGTGAAATGGCAGCAAGTAAAAATTTGATGCGGCTGCCAAAAACACAGCATGTCGTTGGAGAGAATTGGCCTCTAAAGTGACGAGACGATACTAGTAAGACTTACGTTCCTAGCAATAACAAGAGCTTAAACTGACACAATTAATAAATTCCAATTGTGATGACTTTCGCATAAAAGATTCGAGGACAAGAATATATTTCAGAGCCAAAACTGAGCATGGGTCGAAGAACTCTTCGCTTTGAGTTGAGAGGAAATTGATATTACAAAAGGCGAGGACTGCTAAGAAAATTAACAGAAGGTTTTGGCAGCGATTCTCTGCTCACTTTTCTCAATGGGTTTTAAAGAGATACAGATTTTGCTTGAATTCGACCATGAGCTCTGCAGTAAGGATTATTCACTCGAAAGATCTGGTGGCATCTGCAGCTATACAGTAGTAGAAGTTGAGTTTATAGGGGGTGAGATGACACCAATAGACTTATACCCTCTTCAGAGTATCTCCTGACTGAAACAAGAAACCATTGCGTAACTCTGCGAACCTTTTGGTGGGCACTCATGTGTGAAGATACACAGCCAAAGCCATTTTATTTGCTCGATTGTACACCTAAACTTCAAAGCGAGAGATATAGCAGTGTTGGCAGAACGTCCAAGAATACACATAACACTTTCGTGACATGTTAGGGACTATAGAGTCTATGGGAAGAGACGACATATCGATATATCAATCAAATTATTCACTGCGCACCGGACTTGCCAAATGCTGAGCAATCCTTCGAAGAGGTGTATCGTATTTGAGTAACCTGGTATGTATGGTGCTGTCTGTCATACCTCCCACCCCGCCGGATGAAAAGATCCTTCTAAACAAACAACATTCGGAATTTTAATCTTGATTGCCATCCGATCATTATAAAACAGAATCCATTAGTCAATCTTCGGGGAACGAGCGATGTTAACCTTATGGTCAATCATGAAATTCACTACGGGTATAGTCAGGGCCCACTAAGGGTAGTTTCTTACCCAGGTATTCAATGCCTTTACATCGTTAATCTTTTAACGGTGGACTTTCAAGTGAGGAACGGGCTGCTATACCTCCGAGTGGAAATCGAGAACGGTAGATTACAAAATTTTCGCAGAGTCTGGTAAATCAGAAATAGCATATTATGTGATAATATGTAAAACACGCATTTCCTAATATCAGCTTTTAGATGGATTTTCCGAATAGGTCAAGCCCTAATTTCAATGGGAGATGTTATTCGAAAATCAGTATCATTTTCCCAGCAGTGAACTGACATACCACCCAATTGCTCCAGCCGCATGAAATACAAATCGATACTCTCATGCGGAAAAAAGGGATCATACGCAACACCGAAAAATGTTAATAAGAAAACGGAAGTTCATGATCAATTCCTGAGCCACTTAGCCGAGGAAAGTATTGAAGCGAAAACTCTGATATCTAAATTAGACCCAACACATTTGCACCAAATGACAGCTCCAGGTTATGCTAGAGAAACTTAACTGTCATGTTGTTATGAACATGAATTCTAGCCTGGAGATAAAATACGGCATACAGCATAGAATTTGGTATGGGAAAACGAAGGGTATACCTAATCATGTATCAAGGGAAAAAGATTTTCATACCGGAGATCTAGTTCCATTAGATAGCACTGCATCTAAGGCAGAGATGGACAGATGAGAATGCACAGCTCCAGGATCAGTACCTTTGATATCCCAATCACTCATCTCTTACATCTAAACTCCCAATTTTCAAATCTTCGACTTTTCCCTCGGCAACCACACACTCTGCGCATTACACCAATGTTTCAAACCCACCAAACCCCAGGCCATCCCAATCCCACTATTCTTAAACCCTCCATAGGGAACCTTCGCACTTAAACAAAAATGAGTATTCACCCACACACTACCCGCCTGCAATTCCCTGGCCATCTTCTCCGCTCTCGCGATATTTGTACTCCATACTGAAGCTCCCAGGCCTGTAATCGAATCATTTACCCTATCCACAATCTCCTCATCCTCACCACTCCATTTAAGAACTGGGAAAATGGGACCAAAGGGTTCGAGTTGTACGATTCTTTCGCTGTCGGGTGGATTATCGATGATAGTTGGATTGACGAAATATCCTTTCTTTAGCGTATCGTTCATCTTGATGCTTTCGTTTGAACCGCCATAAGCGACTTTTAGTCCATTTTTTTTAATGTCGTCGTAGAAGGTTTGGACGTTGTTTACTTGTGCTTTGTTTTGGAGCGGTCCGACCCAGCTTGTGGGATCGGCTCCTGGTCCGACTTTTAGTTTGGAGACGTGGGATACGAGGGCTGAGAGGAATTGGTCATAGATGTCGGCGTGGACGTAGAGGCGTTTTATGTCCATGCAAATTTGACCTGAGTTCATTAATGCGAGTTGGGCGATCTGTTGATGTATTGATTGGATTAGAATGAAGTTTGCAAAATGAGTTGTCAGGCTTCATGTTTGCTATTTCTCTAGGTCCGTTATATTTTTACTTATTTGAAACCAGGGATTTCAAAAACAAATAAAATATAGATACCCGGCTCCAGAAGCATAAACGGAGAGGACAAGTCATAATCAAGAAACGATCTCGAGAAACATACCTGTGGAACCACATTCTCAATATCGACATCTTCACAAACAATACACGAATCATTCCCGCCCAATTCCAACGTAACACGTTTTAAAGTTTTAGCACAACTCTCCATCACCTTCTTCCCAGTTTCAATACTCCCCGTAAAAGCAATTTTATCAATATCAGGATGAAGCGTACACAAAGGACCAAACTCATGTCCTCCACTCAACGCCTGCACTACTCCGGGAGGGAGAAACTTATTTGCCAATTCGACAATCTTAAGCGCGCAATACGGAGTATCAGGACTAGGTTTGATAATAATCGTATTTCCAGCCCATACGGCAGGAACTAATTTTCCCATCGCAAGCAGAACTGGATAATTCCAAGGTACCAATCCACAACCTACACCAATGGGAACAAATCTCACACTCGCAACCATAGTATCAGTTTCCGCAACAACTTCTTCCGTAAGCAAAAGTTCGGTAGTTTCTCGAATCATGGCTAAACTCCTAGCAAACTCATCATGGGCTAGAAATTTCGCTTTTCCCTGTTCGGATATGAGTAAGTCGACAAAGTCGGACTCGTATGTTGCGTAGGAATCGGTGAATGCTAGGAGCATTTTGCGACGTTCTGTGGTAGATGTACGAGCCCAGGATTTTTGGGCTTTCTTTGCAGCGAGCACCGCATCGTCTAGTTCTTTCTTGGTAGAGAGTGGAACGGGGGGATTTGCTTCGCCAGTCGCGGGGTTGATGCTATGTCGGGTTTGTGTTGTGTTGCATAATTTTCCGTCGATCGTGTTTTGAAAGGTCTAGGAGGTTGTTAAAACGAATTTCTTGTAAGAAACGTTATGAGCATTAATTATATAAAGTTCAATCTTACCACGAAATCCATTCTGCTGTCTATTTCTTGTGATGCCATTTTGAACGAAAAGAAAACAATCTAAACTTCTAGATAATTCGATTGAGACTCGAAAGAAAAGTTAGATGTGAATGTAAATAAAATCGATAGGATATTTTCACTCTACTCGGACGGGAAAGATCACGATATATATGCCATAAGCGATGAGGATCCGCTACACCCCATTTCCCGTTACCCCTCAATTGTAAGATCTTACATTCGTTTTTCGGTATCACCACAAGCTTGCTTATCTTATCTTTGTCTCAATATTCGTGTCTTGCGTTGATGGAGCACAGTTGTCGCAGCGAAATGCAGTGTGCCGTGAACCCAATGTTTGAACGTCCGTCGTCCTTAATGAGTCAACGTTAGCAACGACCGACTCTGAATAATTGACAAATTTCTATATTTTGTATCGATACTTATTTTTCTTCAAGACGAGTATTGAAGTCATGGACAGAAGCTGTACCCATCCGTCGATGCTATCCATACCGTACCGGTATTCCCACCCGTTCAGGATTTGACTCACTGAGATGGATGTAATTGGTTATGTTGCACTTCCCCGCACCACCATGTACTCGGGCCAAAATAATTATCTCACAGTTGAACACAATACAGTAACATATAAAAAATACAAAATACAAAAACAATATGAACTGGTGTCCCCTCTATTAAAGATTGATTGTAATCTTATAACGAGGAAATACCGTACGCTTCTATGCGAACTACCACATATGCAAGATTCAGATTACGCATACACAGTGGTGGAATTGTAACCCTTGTTCAATATGATATGAGCACCATCTGCATCTCAGATTTTGTAGTAGGATTGACACCCATGTTAACCTAGTCCTCGAAAACAAGCTGAAAGTATTAATTCTAAAATTAGTTCGCACAGATTTAAACCCTATAAATATCAATCAATCAATCAATCATGAAATAAGTGAACTCCACTCCGACCCACCAAGGTATCTAATCCACTCCATACTCATCATCATTATAAAAATACAAACCCAAGACTCACGCGACACAAGTAGCAAGCAAGTCTGTCCAAACCATAAATTTCACAACCCTAATTAAATAACCCTAATTATCCCTTCCCTCCACCCACTCTACTCATCCGCACACTACTAATCTTAGTATTAATCGTTTTCGTAATCCCCATACCCCAAGAGGGATCCTCTTCACTACTCAAACTCCTCGCATCACTCGTATCTCTAATTCTTCCTTTTCCTCCACTCCATTTAGCCGCATGTTTAGAAATGCGTTTACTATGCACTCTCCCCTTTAAATCCTGCGCTCGCGAATCTCTCTCGTGCCCCAGTTCCAAATCAATATCATGTGCTTTTCGATCATCATGTCGTTGCGAACTATCATCTGAAGTATCGTCGAAAAAATCAGTACCCTTCTGTTTCCCAGTGACGATTGTAGTCGTGACGCCCGAATGCAAAGGTATATCATCTCTGAGTTTAAAATCCTCGACATCTTCCCCTGAGCTGGCAATTCTAGATCCTCCATCGTTGAGGCTCTTTTGCTTGATATATCCACTACCTTTGGTATCTCCGTAGCCGCCCCAGGCGTTACTCGGATTGCTAGGTCCTTTTGTCGAGCTACCGAACATTTTGGTTCGTGCAAAGAAACTGCGGAAGAGAGGGCGTAGAGTGGCAACTGAGCAGGCTGTGATGCCGATACCTGTTTCTGCAGTAGACCAGATAGCTATATCGACGGTCGCGAAGAGGAAATCAGCGATGTTGGAGAGGTCGTGCAGGTAAGGGATCCGGATTATGGTTGCGGTTGAGGCACTATTGTCATTTACGTAAGTTTATGGTGGTCCGGTAGTGTAAAGTGGAAAAGGGGGTTGGATAAAGCCCAAAATTTAAAAAATCGAGAAGCACATACACAGCACCCATAGCTAGAATTATAGCTACACTGATCTTATCTCTCGGCGTCATCTGTAAATTCCATACCACCCAAATCGGAATGAGACTCAAAATCCAGTCGGTAGCGCATGTAATAGCACTATATGCATATCCCGCATCGACCGGGATATTTGCATTTATACACTTCCCTGTTCCACCCGTATACTTCGTCCAGAAATAGTTGGAAGGCTGACATTGGAAGATGAAGACGAGGAAATAAAAGATGCCTCCAATTTCGCACACCACGAGAGTACCGAGAATGATGTAGCGGTGCATTGGCAAATTTGAAAGGCGCAGGAGGAAAACTGCAATCGACAGCTTAAGGGCCATGTTGGAAACGACGTAGACGGGCTCGCATAGCCACCAATACTGAGGAGAATGTGAGTAAAGATTTCAAAGAAAGATGCTATTTCATGCTCAGGTTGAATAAGCGAGGTGAGACTGGAGTATCCCCAGATGGACACATTCCACTCTCGAAGAAACCTCCTTGTCTTTCTCCGAGTTAAGTTCTTCACAGTTGAACTGCTCAACCTTTTGAAAAGAGCCACTTATCATAACAACAACAGGAATAGAAATACCTTAAGACCAATTGGAACATGTTCAGGCGGTATATCCCAAACATGTTGACCACTTCCATAAGTCACAGCCAGGAGCGCGAACGAAGAATATACCAAAAAAAATGCCTTTTTGGGAGCAAGTTAGCAAGCAAGCACACACACCAAATGAACACTTTCCAATCATATGAATAAGGAAGATAGAACGAACCCAAGAAATAACAGCAAGAATATCATCCCAACCAAAATTTTTGATAATAAACGCACGACAATATGTACGCAGCCAAACCGAGACTGTAGTCAACACGATAAAAAATATCACAACTCCTTGTATTTGTGGCCCTCTATTTGCGTGTGATTCGACCTCGGCCCGTACTGATAACTCCAATGACTCCATTTTTTTCAGTTTGCAAGTGGCAGTAACCAGCTGTATTGACACTGGCACTGGCAAATGTTATTACACCTCCAAGAAAGACCCAAAGCCTCCTCCACAAACACAAAACTGAAGAATCGAACGTCCAAACTCGAACCGTGATGCGGGAAAAGGCTAGTCAATACGAAGGTGACAAGTACGAATGAGCGCCTCTAAAGAAATAAAAACCTAAAAGAATGTATTTTGTTTGAGGAACCGTTCAATTGGTAAAACCCACGACTACATTTGAAGAAATCATGATCCTTTCCGCACAAGGAACCAGGTATGTAAAAGAAGTTCGCCTATAAATCTAGATCTCGGCCACTTTGCCCCAGAGTGGATATATGAGAGTAGATCTGGATATTGAGCATGGGAAAGACGGGAAAGGAAAAGGCGTGGTAACAGCGTTGAAAGTTTACCAGTTATGTTTCGGTCATGTCCCAAAGGGGAAGACATACCGTTCTTAGATTTCCATCTGCATCCGTCTTGGTAAAATTTACTGGGGACCGCACTGAAGATGGAATTTGATAATTCTGATACGCAGATCTCAACCGATTTGCAAATGATAATGTGCTGGCTCGTCAGGGTCGTTCAACCTATCAATAGGTCATTTAAGTACCGAGATCATCGGCCCTGACATGGTGCTCCTGTGCGTTCCCTCCAATGATGATCGCCTCAACTGAATTGGGTTGGGACTTTATTAGGAACATAATATAACAATTGTTTGCTTGAAATATCACGAATTTGTGTAATAATCACATTAAGTTTGCCCATCCATCGCAAAAGCTAGATCATGTCGATAATTTCCATAATCGTCGAAAGGCTTGAACGAATATAAAAGCTTGAACTCATTCCAATATGCTTAAGTATTCCAAGAGATCAACTCGCTATGCGCGGTATTCTTTCTCTGTTTGATAAATATATCTCTAGGATTAGCCTGGTGAATGTACCGTGGGTGATGCATACCCAGAATATAGTGTGTTCGAAGCAAAATTGTTCTGTCGCCAAAAGGATTAGACATCAAATGAAATTTGGTTTTTACAGTGTCCTTTCTTGCGGTGAAGCGTCCATGTTGACGATCGTTCACGAACACGGTACACTACCTACAGGATCCTCTCTATCTCTTTTCTCTGAAGTGTTCCAGGCTTCCGAGCATTTTTCTACTGGTACATCGTTGGCACACGGCACACGGGAGACGGGAGACGGGAGACCAGCTGAGTGACAGCTGCCACGACGCCACGACGCCACCATGTATCACGATCATTTATACGGAGGAGAGATCTGATACTGAGTCATTCCAACCTACAAATTTGATGATATACGAGTCGAATCCCGAATACCATACACGCAGCATAGCATGTGGATTGTTCAGCCCGTGAGAGAAAAGCTAGCTAACCTCCCTTCGGACAAATAAAAAATTGGTGTGGATGCTTACAAATGTAGCAAATGTAATCAGATTGATTTCGCCCCTTGCGGGTCGGCCTGTTATCCATTATCCGGATCTTATTTCCGATCTAACCGTGTTCTCCGTGCTTTAGCGAGATTTGGTACGTTTCATTTAGGTGTATTGTATCACCATTTAAAGATTCGTGCTGAGATACATACAACTAACAAACATTTCCCTAGGTTTCTCATTCAGCCGGGACTTCCATAAAGATCTTTAAGATCTTTGGGATTTTTTCGAATCTGGATTTTCTTCTCTTTTAGATTGCACTGTAACTTGTACGACTGAGTGAGTGATTTAATCGTGATGCAAAATGCCAACCTGGTAGATCAGCAATCGTAGCTGGAGAAAATCTGGAGACAGAGTTTTCGCTTCCCTCTATACCTAGAAAATTTCGTATTAAAAACAAGGGTTGATAAAACCATCAACGGATCTTAGCTTTCGTGCAGACCTCCGCGGAATCAAGAATGAATAATTTTCCGCTCTTTCCTCTCGTTGAACAAGGAAACCATCTATACCGGATCACGAATGTTTATCCGTCTACATACACAGACCGAGGTATAGAGAAGTGATATATGTACCTTCCGAATTGGTGAAAAGTTTTAATATATGATGCTTATATTGTCGTAAAACTTTAGGGTAGTTTCGTATTTTTAAAGAGGGATCCCGGGAATAAGACAATAAAACATAGTTCCTGCAAATGTGTGTCATTGCTGAGTTCCTCCATGCTCAGTGTGTCCACATCAACACCCTTACACTCGCATTTGAGGGCCCATCTTTAAGGATTGGGTAGCCAAACTTTTGATATATAGCTCATGCAATATTCAAATCTCTTCCAAAAACGCACATGTGATAATGAGACGTGAGGAGGTTGCCAGTAGTTCTTTTGTTAAGTCTTACATATACAGTCTTTTTTTGGGCTTCACTACGCGTCTTACAAGACAAGATAACTGAAGCTCTTGGAGATATTCCAACAACCTCTAACCCTGGTTGACTAACTTACAGTTTTACACCATAGAGCTTCTAGAAAATCATCACAAATTTTTCCATGCATTGTTTTGTACTAGAGCATGCATGAAAATAGCGCGCGCGGACGAAATGTCTTAAAACGGCTCGGAGCCTCCCTTCTGAGGAATAACAACTAGTGGGCCCATTAAAAAGTTGACATAAAACTACATCGAACGGAGATTAAATATATTTTACTCACTCCTTGTAAATACAAGCATTATGTACCCGACCTCATGGTACCAGCTCTTCAATATCAATCGTGGTATTCTCTGGAGACAGGAAAGGTCTACCTCGCCAAGCTCGTCCAAATATTATCGAAGAGGCAAATTGATTGCGAAGCTCACTGCAAATCTTATGAACAACCGAATCTAGGCTGTTTTTGGGTTCGCATATTCAGAAATTGAGGTCTGTTATTGGATCAGGATATCGATTGTGGGACCTGGACCAATGGATGTTGCTATTTAGATATGGATTAAAGAGGAGTGTCTCATTCAAAGGTTACACGAAACTCGGGTCGGCTCAGCCATTCGTGAATGAATGGCATAAATTATCATAAGTATGAAAATTTAATACTCAGTTGTGATTTGTGATCATCTGAGAAATTTATACGAGCGGCTTTATTCCCGATGGTTTGGAGATAGTTCTTCTATCGAGATGCTTGATGCATGGAGAATTAGATTGGAATTTCCATAAAGAATTTCAATCCCCTCGACTCCTTGGGTCTTAGATCTTAGATCGCCACAGATCTTCATATCAATAATCGATACTCGAACTAGAAATCAACGTTGCTGCATCCAATACTGGCACTAACGCTCGACCCGAGCCCCCGGTATTGAGGAGCCACTATATTCCATCTGCAAGCGTAGAATTGGAAGTTGAGTTCCTGAGAGAGGATTGAAAAAGCAAGCAGTACTACCCCGTATTAGATCTACATTTTAGAGCGGCTGGAGAAGGAATAGAAGACAATACGAACCCCCACTCTTTTCTAGCACCTCGAGGAGCACTCTCTTGATGGCTATGAATGACAGAATTTGAGCATCATATTTCGTTTTACTCTATCTTCGCCAAGGATCATCCAGTTTAGTTGGAGACAGAGCAACACTATTCCTAATAGAGGAGGAATCGTGAATCATCTGAAAGGTGACGCTTCCGTTTACATGAGTCTATTCACATCAAATCCATACACCCGCCTCGAAGTTAGAAGTCCTGATATTCTCAAACCTTCTATCCTAACTTCTCCTCGACTAAGAAGAAGTAGGAGATTATCATTATTAAAATAGCACACAATGAAACGAGGACAGAAGTAGGTTGCACGGAAATAGACTGCAACCTACGGATATCCGTGGACAATCTGTTCTGTGGATTATTAATTGAGATTATTTACGGATGATTTGCAATTTGCAAATTATCTACGAATAAGCTGCTCAATGGGTCACCCATTCAGATTTTCCAATTATCTGCTCTATAAACAGATCTTCCGTGGATTACCCACCAAAGCAATAATTCGCTCCACGTGTATCTGTTGCGCAGTTTAGACAAAGGTAGTCAACTTTGTCCCCGGCTTTCGAAGATCTTAAAATTGTGGACCTCATCCGCCTCTCATAGCAACCAACCTCAAACATCTATGTACTCGAGTGTTTCACAATGCTCCTACACCTACCAGATGAATCATGAAAAACCATGAAATCTTTCTAAACTCCCATCCTCGACTCCCTCCCTTTCAATCTTTCTTCTCGTTTCTTGAACCTTTTTCAACTTATACTCTCTTCGACAAGTGAGATCTCACAGCTCGCCTAATTTCAAGTTGGCATTATTCTTCTCCTTTTCCTTCTCCTTTTGAACCAAAAAGAAAGTGGATAAAAAAAGCTCGAGACAGCGACATAATAGATTTAGTAATCGCCAAATACAAAGCATGTATAGTCACTACCCTACTCTCTACACTTTCTCGCTTCCTACATCTTGCAAAAGAATAATGAATCAGAGACACATATACTTATCATCCACTTTCAAATTCTTGAATATTTCTCACCCCCAATGCTACACTATATCAAACATCATCCCCGCGGTCAAATTTTCTTAAAAGAGTAATTGCAATAATTCATAATTTGAAATGGTTATTAGTAGTACAGATTACAGATCTCATATAATACATTAATCTCATTATCCCTTCTTCCCCATCCCTCCCAAATCAAATTACCCAAGATATCAACTCCTGAACTTATGTACATCTCCATCACCAACTTCAACTTTATCCCCCACCCCAAACCCCAAGAAGCATTCCAAATTTAAAGCTATAAGATAACTAAAAAATACTCCTCTCTCATTTACCAAATAGCACAAAAAACCATAGGGGATAATCGCCACCTAATGAACCTCATATATACAATCTAAGTCTTAGCATGTAAAATTATAAATATAAAATCTCAAAATTACACAATAAATACAGTATAAATATTTCCTGTATAGTTTATAAACCTCAGTATAATACACTCGAGTATAATAATAGAATTTATTTTACATTTCGTATATTATTTTAATCGTTATTCTTACCCAAATTCAACTTTCCTATTATCTTGGATATCTCTTTCCTTCTAATATCTTATTCAAATCTTACAACTGAATATCTAACCCGTCATAACTCAAGCCCCCTGTCTTATATCGTTATCCCGCAAAGTTAAAATCTCTCCAAATTATATTATCCTCTTATCCTCACAAACCTATAAAACTACCTAAACCATCTAAAATAACAAACGCGTGTTATAATCCCCTCCACCTCATCAGCTCATTCCCCGCAATGACTCAAGAGTTTCTATTTAAGATCTTAAAACATAAACTATAAAATAATATATACTTAATAATCTCAATCCCTCTCCTCCCCCGCGCAACCCTCCTTATATAGAACTTCAATTAGCATCAAAATCAAACCTTTAAATAAGATCTAGTGATTCTATCTTGAGAGTATTATATATATGAATAAGTAGATGTTCTTTCTGATTTATATAATCTGCAAATACAAAAAATTAATCCATATCTACTTACTTGTCTTTGCTACTCGAGAACATCATTGTTATATACAAACAGACACCCATATAGCAAGAAAGAGTCTCCTCATTCTCGATCTAAAAATTCTCATATAATTTACATTGATCGTATCCATCATCTATCTTCCACCACCAATTTACAAGTGCATAGTCATGATTCGATCGCTGCTCTCGTTCAATCCTTTCTACTCCTTTTTCTTCCTCTCTCCATCTTTCTCCTCTCTCTCTCCAATGCCCTTCTCTCATTTTGACGCGCGACTTCTTCGGCTATCTCTCTTCTCCTCCTCTCCTCATAAGCGTCTGCTCTGGCCTTTGCCGACGAATCATCTTGCTTTGCTCTTCTTTCCTTTGCGTGATCTACTGCCACTTTCTTGGCGCTCTGAAATCTTTCCATTACATTTCCTATACTACCATCCAATGAAAATCTCTTTGTAGCCTTGGTCTCTCCCTGGGTAACCGGAATTTCCTTCATCCTCAAGGTATTTTCGGATGGTGATGGGTTTTGATTAGGGAGTGGAGTCATGTTTGCCCATGCTCTGAATTTAGGACTGCGGAAAAGCGTGGCTTGGCCGAAGGATATCGAGGAAGACATGAGGAATGAGAATTGAACAGCGGCAGGCATGAATGATGTGAAGACCATGGAGAGCGCAGGCATACCCCATTGCATCATATATAGCATACCAGGTGTGAGAGTACTAACGCCCGTTTCTCCACCTTTCTGTAGTGACCTCAAATTAGCTCCTCAATTCTTGACGGGTTACTTTAGGTGGGCTCAACAGTAGAAACAGAATAGAACGACCCTAACTTACTTTCAAAACAAAATGCAAGATTGCACTTGTGGCTAAAGGTAATAAGTAATAAGGATCCGGGATAGTTAAATTGTAAAACCAAAGGACTCCTCCATCCAGTAACCCCGGGACAGGTATGTCAGACATCTGTCTCAACAATTTCCACGTTCCGTAACCAATAAATATTTGCACCATCGGTACAAAACTCTTCCACATTGAGATTCCCGCCCTCTTATAAATTCGCTGTAACTCTGCCCTATGAAACATCATTTCGGTTGTATCTCCTCTCGTTCTCGCTTGCATCATCTGCGCCTGGACTGGAGCAGTAAATTCCTTTATGGTAGCCATTCGAGATGCATTTTCCGCAGCATCGAGGTAAGGTTTGAATAGTATAACTCTCCAGGCGGCAGCTGCGATACCGATAGATACCCACCAGGGGGTTCCGGCCAAGACGTGGATATGCTCCAGCATCCATTCCATGATCGCCGTGGGACCCCATCCATAATCCAGACCTAGAGAGTGTAGATACCCAATGTGTTCAGGCGCGGAGAGAATATCAGGATTAATATCGGCAGTTACATCGAGCGGGGTAGGTTTGAATTCGGGGGTGGAGGTTTCGATTGAGGGGATTGGGGAATCTACGGGAGGTATGGCGGAGGGTGCAGTTGATGCGAAACGAATGGAGGTTGCATTTCGTATTAAGATATTGGCTTTTGAGGGGGCAGGTCGAGTAATTGACTGCGAAAATAATGTGCTTTTGCCTTTATTCGAGAGAACTGAATTGGTTTTAATGGGTCGTTGTACATTTGAGGAGAACTTGTAGAAATCAGTAAAGCTCCAGTTGTCGTTGGCTGCGCAATGAGGAAGAGATGGAATACCTGTCTAATTCCATATGATTCAATCCGCCGTCTACCCAAGGCCACCGATTGATGAGAATACCTCAACCCTCTACTGGGTATCATTTTTTATGTGGATGGTAGTGGATATTATTCTTCCCCTCAGACACATCCGAAGGTTTGATATCGCAAAAATTATTTTGGTGGTGTTGATGATCGTGTTGCATAACATTTGCATAACTTTAGCATAACCTTGTGCAAAATATTAATCGACTACCTCTCTACTACCGGTATGTAGTGACCTCTACAGCAGCAAATTCACAAGATTACAACCACGACCACAACCTCATGTGGATTCATTTGTTAAAAGTACCTAGAGATGCGAATTTTTGCAATGAATAAGTGATCTGTCTAATAATTTCATGATTTGTCGTGTGGGTATATTTCACTATTCGGCCTACAAACTACAAAGAAATGTGTGCGCAGTTTTACCCAATTCCGCCAGCAAGCTCCCTCCAAACCTACAACCTTCTTCCTATCTGTTGCCAAATAACCTCCAAAACTCCAGACTTGCTTGAGTTTGCCTGCATGTCCCCGTCTTTGAGGAGTCTTCTATCATTTTCTCGCTCCTTATTTAAGAAAAGAGTTGGCTAGAACCTCAACACAGTTATTTCCTACAAGTCTCATATCCCCTTCCCTTCATTCTAGGCTGGTTAAGTCATCTAGATTTCCTTCTCTCCTCTTGCGCTCTAGTGGACTATCTCTGACTTCAATTCCTGGTCCTACAGATCTTCGCGTGGGTGGGAAAACCTAGATAAATAAAGCACTCAGTATAAGCCTCCAAAGCGTGAGAAAAGAGAATCAGCCCTTTCTCTTTGCAACCAAAATGGCAATTCCATATTAGAGTCCTTGAGCCAGATAGCAAAGTAGAATGGTAGATCTTTACCTTTGTATTACTCCACCCCAATCTAAATGCAGCCTCATGAGCAAATAGCTCCCCGAATCCAAGCATAAGACCATTGACGAAAGGTAGTACAAGATTGATCGCAGCCCCTCTAAGTAAACCCCAAAACGTAGGAGGAGAGTATAGAATCATCTGCGGAGAATTTGATGAGGATGGAGAAGGAGAAATTTCATCATTGCGAGAATATTGTTCCGAGTCAGAGGGCATTGTTATCCCAGATTCGGCAAGTGGGTTGAGCTGTTCGTCTGAGGACATTTTTAATATAGGGAGTGCGAGGTCAAGTAGCACAATTAACTTGTGTTTCCGAGTGATTTCTTAAAGATATTGAGATGTTTGGTAATGTTGAGAAATCTAACAGTCTTAATGTTTTGGTTGACAACTTTGATATGAATGCATGTCGCATTATCGGAGCTCATGTGAATTTGATACTTACGGAAGAATGATAATCCATCAGAATCACGGACGGACACTTTCTATTGGAGCTAACCTTGTACTCCGTGCTTAGCTTGAGATTATGTAATCAGAAGCTCAATAGTGGAAGCTTCCAGGCAACCTTAAATTCAGCCCCGCCAAAAATCAATCCTCTGACGTTATCTTAAGCTGCCTCGTTGGTTTTATTATTTGTCCATCAAACCATCAAACTATCAAGCTACCAATCTATCAATCATTCAAAAACATTTACCTTTACAAGACATCCCCAAGACATCTTAACATTCATTGAAATAGCTTTTTTGAATATAAGCAATAACAATCTCGTAAAGCAATCAATCATGTCGGACAACGATAATCATGACGAATTGATCTCCCAATTCTGCGAAGTTACCAATGTCTCCCCATCGGAGGTAAGTTCATAAATTAAGCACGAAGCACCAATATCATTATATGTGCTCTTATATCATTGAGTCTTGAGTCTTGATCGCTGATTTGTCTTCTACTGTTAATTCTAGGCCCAACAATTTCTCGCTGCAAATCAATGGGATTATGCAGGAGCCATGGCGGAATATTTTACTGCTCAAGAAGAAGGAAACACCGGAACTTCAGGGCCCTCGGGAGATAACCATCAGAGTGAAACCCAACCATCACCTTACACCGGACCACGAACACTAGATGGTAGACCTGCTCCAGATAACGGTAAACAACCCGCAAAGTCAACTGGCGCAACTGGCAGAGCTGGAGGACGTGGAGGCATCGCAACTCTTGGGTCTTTGAATCAAGGTTCTTCTGGTCAGCCTGGCTCAGGTCATGGTGCCCATGTGGATGATGATGATGATTCAGATGACCAGGGTTATGAGCCAGACGAGCAACCGAGGGATTTATTTGCTGGTGGTGAAAAGTCAGGATTGGCTGTCCAAGATCCCTCGAGAAAACCCGATGCGAGGAAAATTGTTGGTGATATTCTTAAGCAAGCTAAGGCGTAAGTTTCCTGTTCTAAATTCTAAACTACAACCCTTACAAGATACAGAAATTCAAGAGGAAGTGGCGAACCATCTTCGGCACAGCCACCATCTCGATTCCGTGGTAGCGGCCAAACCCTCGGTGGTGACGATGCTCCTTCACAAGTCATACCTGATCCTCGCTCAGCTGCAACTCCTTCCGAGCCTCCAATTACAAGAGTCTTACACCTTTGGGAGGATGGATTTAGTGTTGAGGATGGCCCACTTCGTCGATTCGATGACCCCGCGAATGCGCAAGACCTTCAGGCCATACAACGTGGTCGCGCTCCTCTTCACTTGATGAATGTTAGACAAAATCAGCACGTCGATGTTCAGTTGCACAAACATGATGAACCATACAAAGCTCCACCTAAGGTTTACAAGCCTTTTAGTGGATCAGGTCAGAGACTCGGTAGTCCTACACCAGGTGGTTCATCGAGTGCTACAACTACGCAGCCTTCATCCAGGGCATCTGCACCAGCAGCCGCTTCAAGCGAAAACCCGGAAGTTCAGATCGATCCATCGCAACCAACTCTCACCCTAAGAATCCAATTAGCGAACGGCACTCGTCTTCCGGCTCGATTTAACACTACACATACAGTAGGTGATGTGTATGAGTTCATTGAAAGAGCTTCCTCTGGCAGTAACGAACGACCTTGGGTACTAGCAACAACTTTCCCAAACAAAGAGCATACTGAGAAGAACCAAATCTTGGGTGAAATGCCAGAATTCAAGAGAGGTGGCACAGCCGTACAAAAATGGGCTTAAAGACGGTGTAGAAGTGCTAGATAGGACTGTAATAGAGGTTCACAAAAGGAAATTGAATCAATCATGAAAAGGCTTTAGCGGCGTTTTAAGGAACTATGGGATAGCACATACATGGTATTTCGATGCATAGATAGCTGGTCTTATACCTCACAATGACAGAGAATTGAGTTAGTCCATGAAAAGAATTCCATGTGAATATTATTGACATGAAGCAGTTTCTGTAATGAAATCTCGCCACTGCAAGCTTATACTTGTAGTTGCCCTTTCTATCGTATTCCGAAGCATACTTCATACTCTACCCTTAGCTTCATGACAGAAAGCTATCCCAGTGGTTGTAATAACAGGTCCTCGAGTTCATCTGAAGGAATGAATATCACCCATCAATGACGTGGGTACGGGTACGATTTCCGCAGCTGGGAATTCGCTTTTCTGTCATATTTGGCAAGTTTAGTTTGGAATACTTCCATTAAGTTATTTATTTATGTAAAGTGTACACGAATCCGAGGATTTGAATTAATAGAGGTAATTTTTTCTTTAGTACGAGTTTTTAGATGTAAAATTAAATTTTTGCATGGTTATTATTGATTTAGTCAATTCTGTTTTTGGGCTTAGTCTTGTGCTGCTAGTCTGAGAATATAGGATTACTTTTATGAATGTCATACCGGCAGTTTTCACTATATGGAAAATGCAATTTTGTTGGAAGACTACAATAAGGGTTTTGGGGTATTATTGGTATTGATAATATAGCGTAATTGTGAGGTACTTCCAAGAATAAAAATTCACCCTACTAAATTACTAAAACTTCTATGGGCATATGATCCAAATATATCCTCATGATTTGTAGCCCCACAGCTAATTAATTCACAGCTGATTTTGCGAGTTCCAACTGGGAGATAGAGTGATTTATTTTGTTTTGCTGAGTTCTGGATTAATCTTCAAGTAGTTGAAGAGTTGGGGAGAGTTAGATGTGATGCGGATATTGACTATGAGAAAATACATCCAATCTTACATCTTGAAGAGAAAATCTTACTGAAGATTATTTCGTCTCCTCAAACCTACTTTTCCCTTCTTTTCCCTCGTTTTTTCTTTCTCCTGATCAACTCAGTACTTAATTCGTCACGAGCTAAGCGACCTACTAGTTTAGCGAACCACATAATTAAAGGAGAGTCGATACATGAATTAAATGAAATAAATGCTGATAACGACCTTGTAATATAAAGCGCAGCCATCCCTAAATATTTCTCGTATCCTCATAAATAGATCAAGCTACCTTCCACGAAACAAGTTCCGAAGCAAAAATATAGCTCAATTACTCATCTCCTAGATATCGACGACCACTGTAGACGGAATTTTACTGTAAAAGATTTTGTGATGATAACACCCTGAGAACCGAGTGTAAATTAAGTTCTAAATTTTAGAGTCTGCATCGGTTTTATCTTACTTGCTACTGCTGTGCTGGATATTAAATTGATATTATGTAGAATTCTCGATAGACGAGCTTAAGATTAATCACCATATCACTACCGGGATAATATTCTAAAAACAACAACACGAAAAAATATCGAACACTCTGTCCTCCATTACTTTCCAGCTATGGAAAATCTCACCACAGGTGGCCTCAATCAGAATTTCTCATCAGGGACGGGGTTTTATCTTAGAGAGTATGAGATTCCTGCCCTTATCCTTGGCGACTTTTTTGACACTTAACAGGCTCGGTTGTTGGCACGCTTGAAAGTTTGGATAGCTGAAGTATTGAAAGACTTTGATGCAGAATTATCGTGTGATCCCTGAGAGACCGGAAATGATCTACCTGTCAAAGACGCTTCTGAAAATCTCCTTCAGGATTTATATCTAGAAATATAGATTTTACAAAAATTAAAAATTATGTTAAAGTGAATGGTTCCTGCGTAGCACGTGCACAGGGCACTAGTCCTATTAGGACTAGATTGAGAAGCTCTCTGTAAGAGAGCTTCGCACTTCTGTAGAACTTAGAAGAGAGATTAACCTACTAGACCAATATAGCCTCAGTTCTGCCCTATCAGCTTCCCACTATTCCCTGTGTAAGGTCATTCCTTTTAACAAATTATAATATTTCAATTAAAAGAATTGTGACGTCTCACACCTCCGGGTCACGTAGCATACCCCGTTTGTATTTAATTACAGGAAAACTCTCTACTCTTGTTTTCCTTCTTCTTTTTGTTACGAGGTTTGCCGTCTAGATCACGTGGAAGTGCTCTAGGCTCTCGAAGTAGGTTTATAACTAGGCGTCA
The DNA here is from genome assembly GCF_000146945.2 of Sclerotinia sclerotiorum 1980 UF-70. Classification (NCBI taxonomy): domain Eukaryota; kingdom Fungi; phylum Ascomycota; class Leotiomycetes; order Helotiales; family Sclerotiniaceae; genus Sclerotinia; species Sclerotinia sclerotiorum. The sequence continues at coordinate 353,908 of NW_001820828.1, forward strand.
AGCAGGGACTTGAAGTAATGACAATAATGATATGCAATTCGTAACTAATAGTAGAGTATACTAAATGATTGATCTTGAGCACGAAGCTCTATACAAAAGAAATCCATCTTGATTATATAGTCCTTCGTGCCTATGGTTAACTAGGAATCGTCGTTCCTGGGAACGAGCGTTCCTGGTTGTTCCTAGGAACGTTCGTTCCTCACCGTTCCATCACATGTTTTATGGTCATGTGACATACTAATCGTTTTGGACGTAACAGAACGACGATTCCTAGTTAACCATAGGCACGAAGGACTATATAATCAAGATGGATTTCTTTTGTATAGAGCTTCGTGCTCAAGATCAGTCATTTAGTATACTCTACTATTAGTTACGAATTGCATTATTGTCATTACTTTAAGTCCCTGCTTGACGCCTAGTTATAAACCACCTCGAGAGCCTAGAGCACTTCCACGTGATCTAGACGGCAAACCTCGTAACAAAGGTGGCCTAAAAGAGGGGTGGTCCAAAAAGGGGGTACTAGACTTATAAGACTTTTACAGTCTTCTGGGTTAGAGATGAACATACAGGGGAAAGCAATATTGATTCGAGGCCCAAGAGCTAAGAGATCGATTGACAATTACAGAGCTTTGAAGTTCGGCCCAAGAGCTACGGGATCGATTGACAATTACAGAGCTTTGAAGTTCGGCCAGATCGATATCACCGGGCAGTCTAACAATGATTTTAATGGGTGACAGTGTGTGCCATTCAAGGGCAGGAGGCGGTTTGACAGATGGACCTTATTTATGCAACGGTTTTCAGCGTTTGAATACCGGATTTAGAAGGCAAAAGATATGGTTAAAAGCTTAGATGTGACCAATACTTGGACGAGATTTGGTGTAGCACGTAACATCAGGTGGTACAGAAAGAAGGTAGAGAGATAGATGATAGGTGACTGGGGTCTAAGATTTTCTCGATGGGCGAAGCGTTGAGAATCGTTCTTTGTTGATGGCTAGCAATGTTTGGGTAACCTTGGAAAATAACACAGATATTTGCTGAAGGCTGTTCAGTTAGCTCGAGGCATTGATACAAGCATTACGATCCTATTCATAATCACTCGGGGTAGCATGAGAGTGCTAAGCGCCTGCAAATCATGAGCGGTCCTAACCAAGATCACATGAATCTGAAAGGTAGTAAAGTGCCACATGTGACAGTATCGGTAGTCTTTTCGGGAGAGTGTAAGTAAAAGCATAGTTGAGCTGTAACGGATAGGGAAATAAGAGCAGCATGAAAATCTTGCACACATCGCACTAGCACAAAAGCAGCTTGCTCACAGCCCAGTAACAACTACTTCCCACGTTCCTTGACATGTGGGTGGACTCGTGGAAATCCTAGTTCCAAGCATCTAGACCTTTTGAATTGCATTTTATCGATGGACAGCGATGCATTAAAGAGGGTCTTATGCAAGGCATGCAGTCGACAATACTGATGTAGTGATAGCATTACTGATCGTCTAGTCTAAGCGCGGGGCTAAAAGGAGACCTTGGTTACTAGACCCCACTATGCATCATGCGCATAGTAGTTTTTCAGGAAGCCTACTCTTCCTTATTCAGAAGATATATCAGTAGATATTGTTCTCATACCTAGCACATAATGAGCTGGCTGTTACAAAAGCGAGAAGAACTTCAGAAGTGTGTTGTGAAACAATGCTTAGTCATCCATCGCACACGATCAAACGGTTACCGCAATAGATTTTCTGCCCTTCCAAACGAACATATTCCTAAATTTGTCAAAATCTTCAACACTCTGCCCACTTTTTTTGCTAAATCAAGAACGAAATCCCTTGGATAAGAAACTGATAGTTCATTCGTGTTTTTCTTATCATGAGGTCCATAACCTTACTGTGGGGCGGGGATTCTATGCAGTCATACTTAGGTATGGTTATCCTGCGTATCTGGACGGCCCCCATTTCTGGTTTTACGTGATTTGGGCCCCACGAGATAGCGAAAACATGATTTCCAGTGATGGAAACCTGCCTAACAAACGAAGTCACAAACTATTTCAGTGACATTAACCAAAATCCAGGAATTGTTCTTTGAGGACCAATCGGTTCATTTCATGGGCTTGAAATGCACAATTGAGGCTCAATACACCATGTCTTTTACTGGCCGTAAGCGCGAGTTAGAGCCAATTTTATAGTGCTAACGTTCCCCAACGAATAGTTGTATATGGAAAATGGTCAGCTGCATATGCTAGCAGATTCAGCTGGCAAAAAGTAATATTCCTGCCAGACCCAAGGAACAATAAAGTAAAGCCTCGCCACTCTAGGTCTAAATCTTCATCAAGTGGTGAAATTGGCCTTTGAATTTCTTATAGGAGAACGAGAACTCTTAAAAATTACCAGGACAATCGAAATGAGTAGGCGCAAACCAGTTGGCGGTTCAATCGACTACCAAGCACTCGATAATATTACTTTCAGTCCGGAGCCGCTGTCAACACCTGCGGCTGGCAACAAGAAAATACTCCTACCTTTATCCTTTGAAAGATCTTTGAGTGATGGTGACGATGTCTCCTATAGTAAAAGGAAATCCGCGCAGATTTCCGTGCCTCAATCTGTTTCTTGGGGAGTTCATTGGAAGAAACCATCCTTTATTGGATTCATGTTTTTTTCTGGATTGGCCCTTTCGCTAGCTCATCACTTTTATTACATGTCATTGAGTGGCGAAAGAACCGGCGATGAAACAAAACAAGCATGGCCCACGCGTATTGGCACCGGACTTGCTTTTCTAGTCACATCTTGTTTAAAAGCAACCACAACCGCTGCTCTCGGGCAATATATTTGGAGGGTTGTCAAACGCCAACCATTGACGATGAGTACTGCTTCCCCCAAGTTTTTGAAATCTTTAGACTAATATTTGCACAACAGAAAACTTGGACCGTTTGTTCGCATTGTCAACGGATCCTATAGCTTTGTTCAGTATCGAGCTTCTAAAAGGCGCAAAACTTGCTATTCTGTTAGGCACCATCACCTGGTATGTGCTAGTAACCTATAATCGGACGCTTAAGTAGGAACACGCTCATGAATATATAGGCTTTTAGGGCTTGCAAGCGTTGCTCCTGCAGCAACTTTGACAATTGTTGCAAGAAACATCACAGAGGAAGTGCGTTTGCCAGTTCTTGATTTCACCAAAGCCATCTGGAACAATTCTATGGATGGCGAGTGGGACGCAGTTTTGGTGACAAACACCATCGCTATAAATACAGCCTCGAACATCAATGTGTTGGGATTATCTCGGCAAGTCGCAGGATCAGAATGGTCCTATACTTTGCAATTTTATGGCCCTTCCATAAAGTGCAACGAACCAAACAGCACACAGCAAGCCGTATTCGACAACATTACCAAGTATTATGAACAACAGAACATCTTTACTTACACTGACCAAAATGACCATCGGACAAACACAACGTTTGATGTGAGCTCAAGAAAAATTATTTACGCATCATGGAGCACTTGGTATGCATCAGGTACACCAAATAAGGTAGATAGTCCACGGCCACTAGCAGAGCAAGTTTCTCCCTATCCTCAATTATGGATACAAACTTCAACTTCGGAACTGGTGTGCTCTGCGGTTAACGCATCATTTAACATAGCTGTCTCATATGTGGATGGAGTCCAGTATGTTACTCAGCAAGATATTAAGATAATTGGAGATTATAACCTCTCGTATGTGAATGTCGATAGTATAGAAAGCGGTACTACTGTCACAGATTCAAATGGAGTAATAAGTATGAGCGCAAACGGTGCCATGGAAGAAGCATTGTGGAGTGAATATGTTCCACATATGTACGCCCTTGGAGCTATTCTTGGCGGAAACATTACATTGCAAGACTTTACTCTCACCAACGATCAAAATGTCCGACAATATAGCCGATACGGGGCAACAAATGTTCTTGGAACGGGGTTAATGGCTTGCGACGAAATTGCAAATACCCCATTCAAGAATGAGAGTTCATATCTTATCCACGATCCTTCTTCAACGTTCACTAACACCTTCACTTCCACTAATCAACCTTGGTTATGCAGAAATCGAACCTTGGCTCGTGGTATTGAAGACCTAGCAAACAACATCACCATCAGTTATCTCAGTTCCCCGGATTTGACGAGGGACGGCGATCCGCAAACCATCGTCACCTCCAACACGAACAATTACTATGTATATCACCCGCTATGGCTTCTTATATCGTACGGTCTAGCTCTATTATTTTCTTTTATAGCTGTAATCATCGGCGTCTATGCCATGCATTCAAATGGAGTGGTACATTCCAATTCTTTTTCGGCCATCGTCGCTACTACTCGAAACCCGGAATTGAACGAATGTCTGGGAAGGTCATCACTGGGCGCGGAGCCATTGCAAATAGATGCTGAAAACCGTAGGTTGAAGTTCGGTCCTATGCTGGATTCAACTAAAACAGGCGATTTGAAGAATATTAGTAGAGAATCCGAAAGTCAATGGGGGACGGATGAGAAAATGCCTCATGTTGCATTTGGGTTGGAACAGAATGTTGGACAATTGAGGAAAAGAGAAATGTACATTTGAGAAAAAGGTTTGCTGTCAGCTCATTTATAGTTCTGATAACGATTACAAGCACATACAAATTCATGTTGTCTATTTTTTACTGACCTTCCAATATTTGAATGATCAGCTGTCCAGCGTCACTAAACAAAGGGAATTGACGACTATGCTTTTTGCTTCATCAATACGAAGCTCTCCCATCAACCCGTCATACGCCCTACCTTGGGAAATCTGGAGCGCGATCACCTATCAACTGCTCTAAGCCGCAAGCACATGACGCGTTATCAGGGACTTATTTTATGATTAATGCATCCATCATTGAAAATTCGTACCCATGGCAATGACCCTAGTTGCATCTAAGTCTGCCTGCAACTGTCCAATCTTGTCCTCCAAGGCAGTCACACAGTCTGGTCCCAACGGCATACGCAAATAGTCATGTCCATCCATGACAGCCTTGAAAATTGCACAAGCAGCTTTATCAGGGTCCCCTTTCACAAAATCTGGAATGGACATAATGTCTACTGTTCCTTTTACCATTTGCTCAACGGCAGTACCTTTATATGCCTCGCTAAGACCATTAATATCTTTATACTGAGCTGGTGTGATGATCCTGCTTGCGAATGGTGTTCTGAATGCCCCAGGTTCTACAATGAGGACTTTGATACCGAAGGATTTAACTTCATGGCAAAGAGACTCATAGACTGCTTCGATGGCGAATTTGCTAGCGGAGTATGATGATCGTGCTGGGCGGCTATAAATCTTTCCGGGTGAAATATTTCTCATTAGCGGAACTGCAGGTGCACTCACAAGGACTAAATCTGAAAAAATGAAAAGAATTCATAAGGGCAACATACCCCGCGCCACTGCTTATGAGTACGATATTTCCGGGACCCTTTGCCCGCATGACTGGAAGAGAGGCTCGAACGGCACGAAGTGGCCCGTAGAAGTTAACTTCCATCTGCTCACGAACTTCATCCTCACTGCATCCATATCAGTACAAGTTAGCACGCGCACCACCCAGGCCTAAATAACTGACCTCGTATTCTCAACACCGCCAATGAAAGTATAGCCTGCATTATTGATCAAAACATCAACATCGTATTCCCTAGCGCATTTCGAAAACTGCTCAAAAGCATCCTTTTGCGCCGGATCTAAAGCTGTCCAAGTCCCTCCTTTCGTGACGAAATCAGGAAAGGATGAATTGACTTTGGAGATATCTCGGGTGGTTCCAATTACTCTGCAATTAGAGTTCAGAGCTTTCAAAGCGAGCGATTTACCTATGCCGGAGGAGGCGCCGGTTATTAACCAGGTGGAGGGTAGTGCTGCTGTCATGGTGTGTTTGGATATGTGTAGTAATTGAGGGGCGATTGTTGTGGTAGTGATTGGTAAAGGAATAAGTCACTTCATTAGAGTTTGAACCACGCATGGCTTTTGTTGAGTATTAAGTAGATGGCTCGATGGACTTAGTATGGATTCAGCGGAGATAATGTTAACTCCATCATGACCGTAAATTCTGTGTAGTTTATCCTCACAATATCAAAACGTGCAAGTTCTTGCCAGAGCGTCCTAATTGGCTGAAATTGCGAGTGTCCGCCCATTTATACAAAGGGAGATTTACTTGTTGGTGATCTCAACGTGTCTTGAGTCGAAATAACGTTTTTGGGGCACAACTTACTTTTGGCTCATCTCGCATGAACTATGAGACTATTTTATATATTTAATTGCATCCGTGCTAGCCATTTTTTGCCGCATAGTCCTCCAGACAGAGACCACAAGCTAATTTGACAGACACATGATTGAAAGGAACATTGCGCTGCTTGGCTACCGCACTACTTCCTTCTCTTGCCATCCATCTGCCCCAAAATCAGTCAGATCGATCCATTCCGCTATTTTTAACTCTTCTCGCCACCCCTAAACATTCTGCCACTCATACTGACCTAGTGTTGTAGTAATTCTTACAGATTAATGGCCACCGAAACCTGGAATCCAATCTCCATTCTTCCTTTGAATGTTCTTCAAGCGTTCTAACGTCGACAATGATCTAATTAACTAATACAGGTTTATTATATATTATAAGAAGTTTCTTCGTAGGGTGGAGTTCCAAGCTGGGAGGACGATTATTACGTCATTTAATTCTTTGATTTAGTGTAGGCATGCGAAGCGAGAAGTAATAGCTAGGCACTAATTATTAAGTAAAATGTTATATTGTTGTTATTTGATAAGGAATCCTAATATACTCATTAGATCTGATAGTTTTAAATTTCTATCCACTAATTACTCTCCTGATTCTTATTAGATCAGATTAGATCGGCTACCAGATAGAGACACTAAACACCAAATATCTTTCCAACATTACATATTAGTTTCTGTCAGTCTAAGCCACACATATAATCACTCGAGGCTGTATATATACACCTAATGCATTCGTAATTTCTCAAATAATCTAGATCAATTGCAAACAACATATTGGAAAATCTCACCTTATTATATAGCCAACAGCAAGATCATTAGATGTATAGATAACTATCATCTGTCATCTTGTAAGACAATCTGATCCACCCCTGAAAAGAATTATCCAAAAAGAATAGATATTATTTCGTATCATCATCAGAGCATAATAAAATTCTACCTTATTGAATTCAAGAAAAAAGAGAAACCACAAAATCATCTTAACTCACAGATCTCACTATAAATACAATACAACAAACACAAATAAGAATATTTCATAATCGAAGCTGTAGTACTACTCTATATAATTCATCATCAATCATCATCAATCATCATAATAACTTGCTGCTTCCAAGTCTTTTCGTTTCTAATATGCCTAGCTCCTGCCAACATCCTCACATACCATTCTGCGCCTTAAAACTATCCCAACTCTCATTCAAAGTTGCGAAAACCATTGCTGCAATCATCCTCACTTCTTGCGATGCATCTTGTGGTAACTATAGATTGTAATGATTAGCTGGTATTCTGCTCCTGACCATATCTTCGCAGCTCAAGTAAATCAGAAAGAGTGTGGAACTAACCTTATCAGGATGACACTTTCCGATTGCCTTCATGTAGTTAATCTTAACCTTAGAATTAATAACCAACTCATGCAAGCCCACTTTCTTCCAGCCGCTGCCCTCCCAAAGTACATTCTCCATACTACTAATCAAGGCTCTGAGATTATCTCGTTTTCCTTCCCTCCATTTGTTGACTCGAGCCTCGACCTTATCCACCAAAGCCAGTTTCTCATCATCTGCCTTTTCAGCAGCTTGATTTGCAGCACGTAAACGTAAAACTGCATCTGAATCGGGGGTTGGAGCTAATGATGCTGCAGCTGATGGTGTTGATCGAGTCTTTTGAACAGGACGTGATGCTGGGCGAGGAGCAAGGGCCTTGTCACAACGTTGACGACCTTGGATAGCCGTGGCTCCACCTACACCACCTTCGATACATAATTTCCAAACATCGCTTGCATCTTTCCATTTCTCAAGTGCTTCTAATGCTTCGGCCTTACTCGTTAAAGCCTTTCCCCAATATTCTTTCATGGATTTACGGTCATCTGCGGCACCGGTGCTTAAGTCAATTATTTCATCTTGACCGCGAGAAGATCCAATGATCTCAATAGCACGATCAGAATCCGCGATGGCTTCACGTGGATGGCCGGTTTTGACCGAGCTAATAGATCGTTCTGCGAGTAGGAGAATGATTATTGGATGATTTTGAGGGAGAGGGGAAAGAGAAGAAGTGTAAGATGTGTGAGCTGCAGAGTAGTCACCACGATCGAAATGTGCTTTGCCTTCTAGGCGATGTTGCGTTGAAGACTTAAGAGCAATAGGAGAAATAACAGGGATTGTACGCGGAGGGGCTTTTGGTTTGGATGGAACTGGTGTTGTAGGCTTAGGCGACGTTGTTGTTTTTGGACTCGGTTTAGAAGCTACCGGGTTTGATGCAGGCTTTGTTGCTGACGATGAACCGAATAGAAGATCTGGTTCTGACTCCCGCGTAGGCTGGGGTTGAGGGGTAGTCTTCTTTCGTCGAGCAGAACTAACGTATGCCTGAGCACTTTCTTCTTCTACTGCTTGTCTATTCACCCGTACACTATGTGCTGCCGGAGGTGGAGTTGGTCGGCTTTGGGATTGTGCTTGTTGCCATGGATTAGACCCAGGCCGTTCTGGTTGTGATTGTTGCCAACGTGGATTAGATGTAGGCCGCTCTGGTGGAAATCTCGAGGCTATAGGAGATTTATCACGTGAAGCCCCCGAATCAGAAGCTTTCATTTTCCTTGGTGGAGGCCTGGATCCAATTTCTAATGCAAGAGCTTCATCTGTAACATCTGGGGTATCTTTAGCAGCCTCAGCCTTTACCCGTCTTGCACGTTGTTCAGATATAGCCTCCCTTTCTGCCGCCTCCCTCATCCATTTCGGTTGACTTGGGTCAGCATCTGCTTGAAATTCGGCAACCGCTTTCTCAATTTTCTTTTGGGACGTCTTCCAAAAAGAATTTGCGGTTTTGAAAATATTACTTCCAACAGCAGCGGCAGTTTTAGAAAAGTCATTTTCGTTATTTGGTGAACGATTATCTTCTCTTCGAGGTTGCTGTGATTGAGACCTCCCTTCTTCTCGCATCCACGCTGGATTCGCTTTTCGTCCATCCGTTGATACGTTCCTTCTTTCTCCGTGTGACGCAGAACCATTACGGTGATTAGGCTCCCTAGATTGTGTTTTTGCCTTAGCTTGCGCATGTGCGTCGTTCAATATCCATCCCACAGCTGCCTGTATATCTAGACCAGAACCACTCTCAGTTAAAGCACGCCTGGATTGTTCTGCCGTAAATCCCATATCCAGAAGTTCGGCGACGGCCTTATCCCAAGGATCATTAGATTCTTCATCATCTGAGCTCGATTCCGCGCGTAGTTCCGGTATTGCAGGTGCGGGCCTTTTCACTTCTTCTACCGGCTTTCCCAAATCTCCCAAGAAATCGTCGTCGTCCGATGTGTTTGATGTCGGTACCGGCGCAGAGTTTGGCGGCTTCATCTGACGCAATCCAAATGGATCATCATCATCATCATCAAAAGCACCCACACCACTTATTGGCTGATTCCAGGCCTGTGGTTTACTTAAATCGGATATACTGGTTATGCTAAACCCTGGAGTATGCGCACGACTTGAAGAGGTAGAAGGTGGTGGATAGTGACTTGATGCGTCTACTTTGGTATCTTTGTTGAATGCCGCGAAAAGATCATCGTCTCCGGAATCGCCAGTAACATTTCCAGCTGGAGGGGGAGAGATAGCCTGCGCGAATGGGGATTTGGAAGGTTGGCTCGTCATGACAGGAATTGGCGATGGCACTGGCGATAGCCCGGCCACGCCCTTTCCCGAATCGCCCAATCCATCCCAAAATTGTGTATTCCCAAATTGCGCATCATATTGCCTCCGCTGTTCTTCTTCCTTCCTCCTTTTCTCTTCTTGTAGCTTCGCTTGCTGTTGTTGTAACGTCAACGTGTTCGTTTTTGAAGATCCAAAAGCAACGAGGTTCGCGAAGCTGTCTGGAGCTTTAGATTTAGGCGGCGCAAAGGATTTTTGAGCTCCTGAACCTTGAGCAGGTAGAGGCGTATTCTGTCCAGAGTTCGCAGGTGATGGAGTTGGACGTAACGCGGGGTAGTAATTTCCTGTACCAGGTGATACTTTATTTGGTTTCGTGTTGGAGGCAGCAGACCAATCTAGGCCATTAAGGTCGTCCATTTTTTGACATAAAAAGAAAAGAGTGTATGCATTCGATGCGGAAAGAACAAGGGGTACGCGAGGAAAACGAATTGAGTGAAAAGCTGTTACGCGCGAGAGAATATTGTAGGAAACATCTGTTGTCTTGAAGATTCATGATGCGTTTCGTTCCCAATCGATATTGCGCTTGGTGATCGTTTCGCCTACCGTACTCGTTCGTTTACCTCATATTCTACGGAGAAAGGTTACAGTGTATGTCATGCCTGGTAGACAATAAAGTCCAAGTAACCTCAGGCTACCATAATTGGGCTTATTTTCAATTGCAGTGATATAAGACCTACTCCGTATATATTTCTCCCCAACGGTTGATCTCCCGCTTGCTAAATGGAAAAGAGAGATGAAGCTCATGAAGCTTTCACAATTCTAAGTGAAGAGACTATAGCTTTAATGGGCCTTTTAGTTGTCTTTGAGGTTGTTTTAACCGTAGTTGAAATTTGAGTTTACCTTCCGTTATTTTGAAATTAGATCTATCTACTCGAGTGTCAATCGTCTGGTCGAGATGAGATCATCCGAAGAGCTTCCCCTTCATTTCATGAAGAAAAGGCTTCATTTGATCGCCTAACAGTTAGCCAGGCACTCATTTTGCTCCATACATTGTGTAGCGTGTACATTGGAAGCAGATCTTACCAACGGAGCAGACTCCAGACCCCAGAGCCAGCTTCTTAGTTCTATTGTTTCTATGAAAATTTCTCAACTGGAATCCTGAACGTCAGACCAGAGAAAGCATCTAGACCATATATTCCATCTTTCCGCGTTCAAGGGTGTATGTATTCTTTCGGTGTTCCTCGATTTGTCAACTCAGCACCAACATAGCCGATGGAATATATTAATTTACATTGAGGATCTAATAAATTATGCTTTCTCGTACACAATAAAGCGAGACCGTATGTCCATCTAGTGCAAAATCACATGTGACGATGGATAATATATTACGTGTGCATTTTGAGCAAATGCCATCGAACGGAAGTAAAATCCTGATTGAGTTGGTGGTACAGACGATGGAACTGCACTTCGTAACGACGTAACCATATGGAGGCATCAATAGCAATGACCAGTGCAAATTCAGGGGAAGCTTCAATATTGTTGCATGTCTTGTGGAACATTGACTTTTCTATTTTCTCTATACGGAAGTTGAGAACAAGGAAAATGAAGCGGTTCGTATGTCAACGTTGAGCCAGCTTTGCAGGAATTGTGCATGAGCTTGATCAGATTTCCTTCCAAAATGCGTTGTGATTTACACCAATTCAAATTCCGTTCACGATGTGAACCGTGATTGAGCCTTTTACAAACCCCATCTTCGAGTTAAACATTAGATGAGGATGATCGATAGTCCTCCCAAGGTAAGATCGTTGGAAGGAGATGCCGGTGCGAATTTTCCTCTCAGCACAAGCCCATCTGTGCCTCTTTCTCTAGACTATCCATCCCTCGTAACGGGCACTACCTCTCACTACCTTTCGTAACGTTAATGTCGACTTAAATCCGACCTTCCTCTTTCACCTCCATGCAGCTAATCATCTATCTCATCTATCATTGACGAATCTCTCGCCACATTTTAATAGATCCAAAAATCGTGCTATCTATCCCTTTGCCTCTTTCTTTCATGAACCTTAGATTGTAACTTTTGAGCAAAAAATCAATCAATCAACACCTTCAAAAACTGTTAATTAACATTGCCAGCCTAACCACTTTTACAATCATAACCGACGCGGCGTTAAACAACCCGCCATTGCATTGAAAACTAAAACCTCGCCATTTATCCGCGAGCCGGCCCTTTGGAACCCTTGAAATATCCCTCCGTTACTCGTACCTGCATATCGGGATGATATGGGATGGGATGGTTGTGTCAATCAATAGGCCTGAATCCCGGTCCAATATCACTCTATGGGATAAGATGCCGATATCAATCATGTCAAGCCTCATTATTTTTTATGAGAGAGGTTCCATGATGGTTGTAGCTAGGTAATCACAGACAAGGTAGAGGTGCAGTGTCCACGGACTTGGGAAACTAGAAGCAATCTAGTGAAGACTTTGTACGGAGTAGGATAGAAAATGTGGAGATAATTGCGTGGGTAACATACTTTTGGGGACTGGTTCCGTGCTTCTACTTGTAATTTGGTCTGAAGGTTTGAAGCTGGCCCAGCTATGAAGGCTTTGTGTTATGAAGTGTCCACTTTGCTACCCAGTAGTTGAACAGGCGAGGGAGAAAAAACTTACCCGTACGGTCCGTAGCAAATTGTACGCAAACTATAATATATGAAGCGCCCCTCCTGAATAATATCTATCCATGAAAATCGTCACCAACCATATTCCAATGCTCGGGATTGCACCTAAATCCCTTGAATACCTTTTTACCAAGCTTGAACAAATTCCCGAGCATCCATGAGTCGTGTCAAGTCATGGCGTACCAGACGGAACTTCCGTTGACGGGCGTGAGGCGTTTACTGATAATCGCGATTCCATCTAATCCTCCAATCCTTTTGGTTGCAAGTAGCTTGTACGATGTAAGCTTGAGTCCGCATCCCAATAATAATGAACAAATAATCGTCATTATCTAACCTTGAATCGCTCTCTACCTTACCAACGTAGTATTCCTCAAAGGCAATTCCGAGGTAAAGCGAGCAAGCAGTCATGTTCCGAGCACAAATCAATTTCTCTATTCCTACGCCATGGCCGTTGCCTTTCTAAGTTGAACCCCTGAAAAAGGCAAATGGTGTACACTGGGGAACGACACATCGCCTCGTCTATTTGGGTGGCATTGGGCGGTTTCTCCTAGGTTTGTTCTCGGTGGATTTACATTACAATCTTTGGAGTTGGTTGGATCTGGATGCTTAGCATTAAATGGCTGTACTTGATGAGTCGTTATGAAGGATGAAGGTAGTACGTTTACTAGGTAGGCGCAAAAAGGTAGTAGGTTTGAGGCTTGAGCCCTTATTAAATTTAATATTACAGGATACAATACTAGTAATCAAAGATCGTTTGCAGGACTTTCTTGATATATAGGAATAATCTGACACAACCTTGTAAACGGACTAAATAGGCAATTGAGGTCTTCGAACGCCTCACGTCGCTTTGGTGTAAAGAAATGAATTTAGCCGGCAAAGTTGAGATGCCACTGGCCGTCCTGGCTTATGAACATTTCTTGGAGTTAAAGACGCAAGGCATTTCGTGTACATCCTGTATGAGGTAATGCTTTTGGTATCCTTTAAGGAGTAATCTTGGAGATCCTGAAAGCATGCCGGTTCTTGTTCGAATCTTCCTTCAACATCGCAGGGGATTCACATAAATAAGCGACAGGAATATATTTTGGTAAGCGTTCATAGTGTACTACTAATACTTCCTTCGTTATTCTTCCTTCTGATCCTGCATCTCCACTGTGTATCTACAAATACTCAACTGTAAATTTTACATTATTTATACAGAGACTTTTCGTCAACTTCGTCGGACGCGAAGCTCTGGACTCTTGCAAAGTTCATATCTCAAATTGTCATCACCAGCCATACCGGTAATTGGAACTAAAGCGCACGCACGAATCTAAAGTCCGATTATATATATACTCCATGCGAATCAATACAATAACTGCCTAGAAGCTACCAGTACCAACCGGAAGATTATAGATCTTACCCGAATACAGCTCAATCGCAATATCCCCACTGTCAAACTTACTGCTCGTACCAACGCTATTACCTATCTAGTCTAATTATCAACAATTGTACGACCCTTCGTGAAGCATTGGGGGCATTAGACCTAGTATCAACAGATCAATTCACCTGAAACAGCTCGATTCAGACACTGACCTTGATTATTGATCTTGATTATTGATCGGCTTTACAGCCCGACGACTAATAAGTAATATATCTGGGTATCATATCAATTTCTGCGGAGTCCAAGGTATTTCCTCACTACATCACTTAATCATTCCACTATTCACCCTCCACTATTCTTAATATCTAATACCACCGTATTTACAGTTGGTACCTTACCTTATTCTACATCAGAGAAACCTGGGCTCTGGGGGTGGAAATCAATCAAATTGGTTCTGGACCTAATCAAAAAGAAGCGACGAGAAGATCACATCGTACTCCAATCTCCACTTACCTCACCTCGCCATACTCAACCATACTACACTCACTACACACCACTATCACTATACAAATTCTCTTTAATACTCGAAGTCTTCCACAAGCAATATTTATCTTCCAACCGAAACATCACCTCATACACACATATTCTTTGCCCACCAATCAGGAACACTTACATGGAAATATACAAGACATACATATATAAACATATATACATACGTACATATATACATACAGCTAGCTAGCTTTACATACATACATATATACACATACATACAGGAATAGCTTACCGGAAGGACCCATCCAAACAGCCAACCAACCAATCACTTTCCGTTCTCACTCACTATTGCTTCTTCTGCTGCTTGATACTACTATACTTTGGTACTTCAAATTATCTCTCTTCTCTTAGGAAAAAGAAAAGATTAAAAAAGATTGGTATCCACAGTTACGACTCTCTTTCCTCTCCCCCCACTTACCTGCTATCCACACGAAAGTCTTGGGCAACCCGTCAAATCAGATTATTCCTTCCTCTTCCGCGGTGATCGCTATTCCTGAGAGTCTAAGACAACCTACTCGAGTACATTCAAAGCAAGCGCAAGGACCCAATGTCGACCTAAATCAATCCAAGGGAAAGGGTCACATCAAGTAATTACGGAATTTCCAACAAGGTCCGCAAGGACTACAAAGTCGCCCCCTCATCGCCAAACAGCTTACAGGCTTATCGCAAAAAAGAGCGCCGTCTGTACTGTGCATTTACCACCAACGATAACCACAGGACCGTTACCCAAAAAAATTAGAGAAAAAGATTGAAAAAGATTAAAAGACAATTGATTCGAGATAAATAAATTGCAGACCCAGCTTTTCCATTTCCACTTGCTTACAGGGCATCCATCCGGGAATTTTGACCAAGTACGGCGGACCAAGTAGACAAACTACAAGTTACCAACCAGGGAACGCAGAGAACGCACTGTACTTGTCCTGCATTGTACAGGGCATCCGCATAAGGAAGCATACCGAGGACGCAAGGGAAAAGGTTTAAATACGGAAGTATGGGCCTCTTTTCACGCAAAGAAAAGCATTCTTCTTCGAACTCTTCATCATCACGAACAAACTCTACACAATTAACAGAAGTTCAATCTTTTCGCTCCTCACAATCATCCCTTAAATCGCCTTCCACTCCCGGCTTCTCAAGAATGTCTATCCCTACTATACCTAAGATCGCATTACCCAAAGCACCAGATCCAAATGTAGACCCAGCTGGATATTTGAGGAGTATTGGTGCTGTGCGGGAAAGATGTGGTATCGTCTTGGAGAAGGCAAAGAAGAATGATTTGAATCACTTCGAAGTTGATATGGGGAGGTTCAAAGACACGACAAAGTTTGTCGTCTCGATAATCAAGGTATTTACTCTTTCACATCTTCACTACACAGGTTTGATGGGTCTCATTCTAATATTTGTTGCCACTTCAGCGCGATTTCGCACCCGATTACAACACCATTCCCCCACATGGTCGCTGGCAACATTTCAACGTGGGAGGCATTGACAGAATCGCAGAGCTCCTAGCAAGCTGGCCAAGTCAAGTTGATCCTTCCGAACAGTGTCGCCGAATCCTAGATCTCTTCCTCGTATCTGTCTTGCTCGATGCTGGTGCTGGTACCTCATGGAAATATAAGAGTGTGGAGAACGGTCGCACATATAGAAGAAGTGAAGGCTTGGCAATTGCTAGTTTGGAGATGTTCAAGGCTGGTACTTTCAGTAGTGATCCAGCACAACCACACCAGGTTGACGCGGATGGATTGTGCAGATTGACAGTGGAGATTATGAGTTCAGGTCTGCAGGTCACCGAACAAAATCCGATTGCTGGTTTGGCAGGAAGAACTGGCTTACTGGTTAAATTGGCCAAAGCCTTGCGAAATCCTTCGTTGTTTGGTGCAGATGCCAGACCTGGAAATATGCTAGGTATGTCTTTACAACGTTTAGGAGTACTATAATCTAACATTCACAGATTACCTTATCTCTCATCCTTCCACACAAGCCGCATCCGTACCAATCGTTCCTTTACCTACTTTGTGGAGTGTCTTGATAGATGGTCTTGCACCAATCTGGCCAGCCTCGCGCACAGAAGTTGACGGCACATCTATTGGTGACGCATGGCATCTAAGCACTATGCCTGCAGATGCTACAACCCCTCTATGGGAGACAATCGTTCCCTTCCACAAGCTCTCCCAATGGCTTTGCTACTCTCTTATGCAACCAATGACTAAACTCATGAATATCTATTTCGCCGGAGCTGAATTACTAACTGGTTTACCTGAATACCGAAATGGTGGTCTGTTCATCGATACTGGTGTATTGACACTAAGGAGAGACGAAACAAAAAGGGGACTAGAAGCATTCCATCGAAATGCAGAGAGAGAAGGCAAACCAAGCTTGGAAGTCGTCCCAATGTTCACACCAGATGATGATGTAATCGTTGAGTGGAGAGCTGTGACTGTTGGGTTTCTAGACTTGTTAGTAGACGAAGTCAATGCCAGTCTAGGACTTTTTGGTCAAGATAAACTGTCACTACCACAAATGTTGGAGGCTGGAAGTTGGAAGGTATGTTGGATTCATTTCTCGCCTATAGAAGACTAAGTACTAATTAAATAAATAGGGAGGTAGAGAAATGGCCGAAATCTCGCGACCAAATACTCAATGCCCACCCATTGCCATCCTCAGTGACGGAACAGTCTTCTAACTCTTTCGTCGATTCACTTCTTACTCGCCTTGCCCTTTTTCGCATGCACTACTTACTTTCAAACTACTGGCTAGGGTTTACGACGAAATGAAAAATGACATATGCGAGTTGTTTACCTTCTATGCTTCTTGCATTTGCACCTGCACAGACAAGAGCTTATTGGAAGGATATTCGAACTGCGCCTAGATACCCTTTTGCGACTGCGCTGCCCGCGATGCCTGCAATGCGAGCGAGATTTTAACTTTGGTTTACTACTACTTGGCTTTCTGGTTTGCTTAAATACTTATTCACAACACATTACATTACATAAAAATTCAAAGGCACATATTGGGTGGAGGTACGGACATGGCAAATGATTGAGGGATGATTTGAATGGGTGGATAGGAAAATTCTGGATCAAAGACTGCGTGATTAGGGACGGTGGCAGTGGCGGTGGTATTCTGGATCATCTTTCTAGGTCGTCGTGTTATTGAGCTGTAGGTTTGGGTGGATGGATGGATGTATGTTTCGGTCGGATTGGAGCGGTGATTGTACTATTTGGATGTCTATGGAATGAGAGATCGGGCTGGACAGCTGGACGGGTGTTTTGGCCTGGATTATGCGTCGCGATGGCTAACCAAACATAATTGGGAAATAGCTCCAACCCTACATAGGCATGGAAGAGAATAATTGAATATCTGATAAATTCCTCTTTCTTTTCTTTCATTCTTCAGTTATCTATTGAAATGTTCCAGCCACCGCGCTTACATAAAGTATTGGGAAGTTTCCCTGCAATCCGCGTTCCCGTTATGATATTACAATTTATAAGTCGGTCTGAGCTTGTCACACATACGTCGTATCTCCACTATCACTACACTATTCAAACTTGAGCATGGTGAATTGACTTGCATATGCCGTTAACTCGGCTTCGGCAAAGCTGTCTTGAAAGTGATGGAGGTACGTCTTTTATTTGGAAGTTGGTAATACTCTATGGACCTGATTTGCTAGAATTTATGGGCTGAAGTAGGATAGTACTCACTTGTGAAATTCTCATTGTTCATTCCACATTTCCATGTTTTCTTATTCTTAGAACTCACACGATTAACTAATAGACTGCATACATGATTTGCACTCTCCAATATCCACATCAGACCTGACGATCCAATAGTCTTCCAGGCTTAAGAGGTCCAGCTGCTAGAAGGATATTTGGTGTGCAATTTATCCAAAAAATGCAAGTATCGCTCGTTCCGGCGTATCTCGATATCTAAAAGTTCGGTTTGGGGATTCATAGCGCTGATCAGGTAATCACGCCACTTAAATTGGAGTATTATGGATACTTATTTTACCCGATCTGGAAATTCTTGCGAATTGTGTATCAACTTAGAAAGCATCTGAACATTTAAGGTTTTGACCTTCTTCTGTGGAAAAAGTTTATAGCTGATGAGAATCTAGAGTAGTATAGATCAATAGATTCGCGAACTAGCCGGAGGGGATTTGCTGCAACGGGTCCATGGTCTCGGAGATATGGTGGGGACCTTGAAGAGAGTTCATACCATCTGCCATGTTGGCGGGCATAGCCGGTCTAGACTAGTGCTAGGACATGTGAAAACTAAGTGGGAACAAAATGGGATGGGGGTGGGCATAGGAGATCGCCTACGGGATTGGGCGCTTAAATTTTGGATTTTGAGACAAGGGGTCTGAGGACAATATTACATGGTGGGCTTTACGTGGGGGTTCGACAAAAAGTTAGGACGGGTCGTCGGATGAGATTTACTCCGCATGAAATGTTGGTAGGGATTGTGAATGAGATGCCCTATATGCGAGCTTTTCGCGACTAGGGTACGGACGCATATGGCCCTGGGCTTGAAGGTCCGGGTTATGCCTGATACATAGACACGAATCTGGACTGGAGAAGTGAGACTGCTGGGTCGGAGCACATGCTGCGAACCCAGCTAAGGTCCAGGAAAGACTTAGGCCTTGTTTACTCAAGAAACTGCTACTGCCTGCATTATAGATATTTGAAGACGACGTACAAGTGGAAATGAGAATCAACGGATTGGAACCTAAAGTGAGACTCTGACCAACAACAAGCATCCTCTCATCTTGAGAGTAAACGAGAATAGGTGGGCACATGCACTCGGGTCTGATGCCGGATTTCGCATGGGAGACAGATAAGGTGCATGCTGTACACGTGGGATTACATGCGTTAAACGTGGTCGAGGCGTGATAGGGGTCGCGGAACGTGTGAAGAACGTGGGATAAACGTGGGATGATCGTGGGCAAAGTTTCTGGTATTCCGGACTGCATTTCAACGGGAGACTTTAATTCAACTTGCGATATTCCGATTTGTTTTAGAGATTGAAATCTTTTGAAAGATTGAATTATATCAATGGCTTCCAAGATATGTAGGGACTTTTGGCTTTTCCTGGACTCACAATCCTTCTGCCATTTCCATATCCTCTGTTCTTGATCTCAATTTGAATATTTACTCCCGATTTCCGATACTGAGCCTCAGCCATCTTGCAAGGCAGGAAAGGGAAGGAGCGGGGAAGGAGAAAAGTGGTACAGGTTTTCTATCCAGGTATGTTTCAGTTAATCCATTTTTGAATAAAATTTCCTGTGAAGACATATTTAATTTTCAATAATCTAGGATTCAAATCCACGATTAACTCCAAGTAGTTTCCGACAAATCATCGCGAGCTCTATCACAGTTGAACTTTCCCGTATGAGTGTAGCAAAGACCTGCCACCCCGGCGGCCCACATGGCCCCACATTCCCACATGACAATCGCCAGGTCCCATAATTCTATAATCTTCTGACCGTGGGGGTAAGCTATTTCGGCAGCGAGGACGGCGCCCACGTATTCATTCTCAAAGGGTAGCTGATCCGCTCCTTTCACGTAGGCAAGAACTGGTTTCACAAGGAGGTCAATGACTGCTTGAGTTTCCGGCAATGGATTTGAGGAAAGAAGACGTTTAAGCCGCGCCTCAGCGTTGGCGAGTGGATGTTCACTACGCTCGATCTTAGTACCACACGCTCGAAAATGCTCCAATGATGGCCTTCCTTCCGGAATTGTTGCGGCGATGCCTTTCTTGACAGTATCGAAGTCAGTTCGGCCCATGAGAGAAATAGGTCGGTGCCGACAATTGGCAAGTTGCCACCAGTGGGTGAACAAAATGCATAGAGCACCTGGATTATATGGATCGTTATCACGGTACCAGATCATCGAACCCATAAAACGCGAGTACACTTCGGCCAGTAGTTCCTCCGCAAACGAGCCTCCTGTCAGTGAAGGGATGATGTTGCTAATCTCTCCACATGCTATATCAGCGCCCATATCAATCCAGTCATGCACTACGCATCCCAGACCGGCCATTGCCGCCATTTGCTCTCCACCACCGGAATCATAATAGACATGACAGAAAACTGCATCCGCGAGCTTGTAACGGGCCAGCCGGGCGAGGTCTTTCCAAACGACTATACATGGTCGGGACCCAACAGGATTGGTGTCCTCAATGATGGCCTTTTGGCGTAAGCATGAATAGTTGCAGCCCTTGACAACTCGAATATCAGTGATATGGTCACCGGCATATACGGCGGTTTCAGCAACAGCCGCGACTTCGGCAAAACTAAAAGCTAGTTTCTCTGCCATCTCAGGGCTGTCTTTGCCTATTGAGTAATCGAGGACAAAGGCCGAATCCATTACTGCCCACAGACCTGAAATCGAGCCTCCATAGACACCGCGATTAAAGCCCACCGCCATGGAGAAGATGCTGGTGTTGAGTAGCGGCCCTTCGCAATCCTCCTGGGCAAGAACATCGATGGTAGCACGGTCATTTGAGAGTGCCACGCCGCTCAACTTAGGTGGGAGAGGCTTTCGGGCAGAGCACCAGGAGGGGAGGACCACCTCGTGCACCTCTGCGAAAGCGAGACATTCGGGATTCCCGGTCGCTATCACCTTGTTACGTGCGGCCAAGAGCTCTGAAGCATCTGAAAGCAATCCCAGGGCACAATCAACGGCATCTGCAACACGGGTGTTGCGCATTCGAGAGATATCGCTCGCAGCGCTCAGAACTCCCCCTGTTTGAGGGGTGTCAATGCGACGAGCCAAGGCAACAGTCGTAACCAGCGTTTTAGTTTTCTCTAGATATTTTTGAGAAAACTTACTAGATCCCGGATCTACAGGGGAGATGCCGTGAGACTTTAGCGACCAACATGGAGCTCCAAGTGGGAACTGCATGGTGGCTCCTTCCCCAATGACTTCAATGGCTTCCCAAGTCGAAGAAATTCGTACGGTGGCGGCAGGGTCTGCAGCTGATGGCTCATCGGTGCGCTCAGCCCAATGGGACACGACAGGTAGGCAATCAAAGGCAGGCGATCGACTGAGACCACCAGTGACAATTAGCCCCGGTAGGAGGTCCGATAAGGGTTGGCGCACATCCTGTTCGGCGGCAGGCAACCTAATTTCCTTAGACCGGGAGAGGACCCGATCGAGTTTGGTCTGGCATTCTTTATTTGGCTTATGCATGTGGGACGCTTTATTGTATCTCGGTTTTAGTGGCGATATCTCCGCCGTGTTTGTTATAAAATCAGTGAGGTCGCGACAAGTCATCCGTTCGCTAAATGATCGCTGTCTGGCAGCCCGTGGGTCTTCGAGCCCACCATTGGCAACTGGTTCCGTGAGAACATCTGATCGGGCGTTGTAAGGCATTTGGAATCAACCAGAGTTATGTATTTGAAAGGTTGGTGATTGATATGATCTATTGATCCATCTATTGCTTGCTGTTGCCCTTGCTTTCTTTCCTCGCTTTTAACTCGAGTATTTATCTTTTTTTCTACTTCCTATTACATCAGTAACTTCATAATGTAGTACAAGTTGTAAAAACTCGTACGTCATACAAGTGGTCAAATCTGTGTATCTGGACACCATGCACCGCAGCTACGCAAAGCCAATGTAACGCCAAACGACTTTATCCGAGCTGTACTTGTGCTACTCATCTCCATTCCTAAATACACCAGAGAGTTTTCGACGCACAACTTACATATTACCTGCTGTGGCGCATTAAGTCCTGCTAAGCTATCGAGGACCTCCGCAATGGCGTTTTCCTATACCAAGTCCAAAGCTGCTGGCTCTCCGGGTGATGTAATTATTTTATGCACACCATCATTCAGCCTAGATGATGTGCATATTATTTCTCCAAACTTACACCATACGCCAAATTTATCTCCTCACATCTCAATTTTCATCTCGCTTATCTAGATTTCATATCATTCCAACCAATTATTCGCTTCGCTGTGTCTTCGGCAATCCCGCTTTACTCGTTGCATCTGCAGCCACGAAATCCACACCGGATTTTATAACTCGTTTGAGCGATTGTGGCGGGTTTTTTTTTTCTAGCTTGGAGGCTGGATTAGATAGGTCTTTTTTGTGGAAGGGGACGGGTGTAGAGATGATGTAGTTGTTGGTTTGTGGAAATGGTGGTTTGAACTTGTCATTTTTGTGGTTGTAAGATTACTTTTGAGTATTGAGAATCGGGGCGAAAAAGAAAAAGTGTAAAGATGGTTTAGAGCTAGTGTACGAGATTTTTTTATAGATTTTTTGATTTGCAGATGCATATTGTAACGATACTGTACTGGAGGCAGCGGCTGCCTAAAGTTTCGTCTGGTTGGTAGTTAGGGGTTAAGGCTTTATCACTGGTCTTCACTTGGAAGTGAAGTCGTTACTAGATCAAGTAGAATGTAAGTAAACTAATTGATAACTAAGTTGAGCACGAAGCTCTTAGACTATGAAACTATCTTAACTATATACTCCTGAATGCTATTGGATAGCCTGGATAGACTGGATAGACTAGGCTATCCAGTCTATCCATCACGTGATCCTTCAAAGGCCTCAG
This sequence comes from Sclerotinia sclerotiorum 1980 UF-70, assembly GCF_000146945.2. Taxonomy (NCBI): domain Eukaryota; kingdom Fungi; phylum Ascomycota; class Leotiomycetes; order Helotiales; family Sclerotiniaceae; genus Sclerotinia; species Sclerotinia sclerotiorum. The sequence continues at coordinate 376,922 of NW_001820828.1, forward strand.
GACACTAATCCTGGGACGATTCTGATCCTAGGATAATATAGCTCCTAGAATAATTGTCCTGGGACAAATATTATCCTAGGACATTCTATCCTAGGACGAATAACGTCCTAGGACACTTGTCCTAAGCCTACATGGTTGCCTAATCGTTTTGTCCTAGGATACTAATTATCCTGGGACATATTTTATCCTAGGACACTTGTCCTAGGATTCCTTATCGATAAGGACCCCCTCGGAAACAGCGGCCCAAACCGCCGTACTTGCTTTTATTGTATTATAATAACCGTGATTCGTGACACTTACACAGGGAATAGTGGGAAGCTGATAAGGCAGAACTGAGGCTATATTGGCCTTCTATGTAAATCACCCATAATCTTAGTTCTACGGAAGTGCGAAGCTCTCCTACAGAGAGCTTCTCAACCTAGTCCTAATAGGACTAGTGCCCTGTGCACGTGCTACGTGTTACAACGGCTATCTTCTATGCCGCGTCACATGACTAAACCAAGGTAACGTGATTAAAGTCACGTTATGGACCGCTGAGGAACGCTGGCTGTCCAGGAACGCTGGCTGTCCAGGACCGCGCAGCGGTCCTGACTAGCCATAGGCATGAAGGTCTATATAATCAAGATGGATTTCCTTTGTATAGAGCTTCGTGCTCAAGATCAATCATTTAGTATACTCTACTATTAGTTACGAATTGCATTATTGTCATTACTTTAAGTCCCTGCTTGACGCCTAGTTATAAACCACCTCGAGAGCCTAGAGCACTTCCACGTGATCTAGACGGCAAACCTCGTAACAGGTTAATGTACCTGAGGTTTCTTATATAATAAGGGTGGGAGGAAAGCAGGGATTTCCGTCACAACTTTATAATTAAAAAATAATAAAAAATAATTTAATTATTTATTTAAAAACTTTAATAATATTAAAAAACTATAAATCAACATATATATATATATATAAAATTTATATTTTTTATATTTTTTATATTTTTTATATTTTTTGTTAAAAGGAATAGAAGTTACCGGTACTAATCACGTGTCGTGATTAGTAATACGGTGTGACGCCTCACACCTCCGGGTCACGTGGTATGCCCCGTTTGTATTTAATCATAGGAAAACTCTCTACTCTTGTTAATCCGATCTCGATCTCAAATGTAGTGGACAGCCATCTAAGCTTACTCAACAAAGTGGTAATCACCTGTACAAGGGCAATCCTCCCAGTATACAAAACCACAAACACAGCAGTACTCTACGAGGAAGCCAAACTCAGACCATCCGAGATCGAGCTAAACCTGATTTCACAATTATATGCGGCACGAACCACCAGACTAGACCTTTACCATCCTCTCAGGATCAGAGCAGAGAACATAACCAAAGCCAGAGAATATAACCGCACCCCAGATACAAGATTCGCAAGGCTCATCACAGCATTACCGGAGACTGAACACATAAACCCCTTGGCCTTCCCACCCTGGGAAATCAGAGAGTCGAGGGCAGAGGCCGAGGCCCGCATCAATGGTCCGATGGGCAGAACGAAGGCACAAGCAGCCGAAGACTTCAAAGCCTTCCACGCCAAGATCCCAAGAAGCGATATACAAATCTTCTCGGATGGCTCAAAAAGTGAAAGCAAGGATGGCGCAACTGGGGGCGGATTCGTAATCTCACAATTCGATATTCAGATAGCATACCATTCTTTCTCATTAGGCACAAATGCAGAAGTGTTCGATGCAGAAGCCACAGCCGCAGTAGCAGGGGCAGCAAAAGCCCTCACTCTAGCATCAACCAAACTGGCCACAGATCTCTGGATCTTCTTAGACAACCACGAGGCTGCTCTCCGATTAGGATCCCACTTCAATGGTTCCTCACAGAGAGTCTTTGAAGACTTTCTGAAGCTCACACAAGCTTGGGCTGTTAGACCAAGGCTCCCACACACCTCCCCCGGGAAAATCCGCGTCCGATGGGTCCCAGGGCACCTGGATATCCCTGGCAACGAAATAGCTGACAAAGCCGCTAAGGAAGGAACAAAACTCCCCTTTCCCCTCAACCCGATCTGTACGCTAGCATCCCTAAAAAGAATGATCAGAACAAGGGCCAACAAAGCAGACGAACAATTATGGAATACAGTCAGCCCACAATACTACAAAGATCTCCAATTCAACCACACTTCTAATACAGACACCCTCTCTCTGAAGAGAGCCACACTCCACCATATTCTCGCTATCAGATCACAGCATGGCGACTTCGCAGCATACCATGAACGTTTCAATCACACTACAGCCCACGTCCATTGCTCGTGTGGTAAAAGGAAAACTCCATTACACTTTTTCTTTTGCAAAAAAGGAAAAGCCTTCAAAGCGCTCACAAAGAGCCCCCCCTCCGAAGCTATCCCCTGGCTTCTAAGCAATCCCACCGGTATAGCCAAACTAGCCGAATGGCTAGAATACACCAAATTCTACACAAAAATCTGCCCGTGGCACACAGGTGCAAGATAAAAAAAAAAAAAAAAAAAGAACTTTCTTTCTTTCATTGGATTCAAACGGAGTTAATAGGTCTCTAAGGGTGCTTTTCCTCCCTCTTCTTTCCTCTCTTTCATCTTTCCCTTTTCTTTCATTAAAAAAAAAAAAAAAAAAAAAAAACCAAGTATGCATACGAACAATCTAAACAAGTACGAGGAGACAGGGAGAGAGATCAAGAGGTAGTGATCTAGTGGACGAGGATGACCACAATTACAACCCCAAAAGGCCTACCGGCCCAAACCCCCCCTGCGAAGGCAATCATGTAAACCCTGCCCTAGCCCCCTTTAAATTGTATAAAAATACTCCCCCTAGCTAGCTAGTAAACCACTCAGAGGCTTCTCCTCTGAGCGTCATTTGTCCAAAACTGGAATAGATGGCTAAGGTTATCACGCGCCAAGGCGCGTGGGCCTACGGCCTATGACGATAAACACAATCAATCAATCAATCAATCAATCTCTACTCTTGTTTTCCTTCTTCTTTTCTCCTTAGCTTAGTATTTTCTAATACAAGATACTTTACCCAGTATTCTTGAGTGTGACATACGGTTACCTAAACAGGCTAGATTAAACGAACCATAAGCAGGCATATTGGTCCCCTCTGAGGATACCAAGAGGAGATTAATATGCCTACACACGTAGTAATATAGTCAATATAGAGGCCTCTTCCACCCAATCTTTTAATATTTTTTATATTTTTTGTTTTTTATATTTTTTATATCTTTTATATTTTTAATATTTTTTATATTTTTTATATTTTTAATATTTGTTAAAAGGAATAGAAGTTACCGGTACTAATCACGTGTCGTGATTAGTAATACGGTTACCTAAACAGGCTAGATTAGACGAACCATAAGCAGGCATATTGGTGTTACGAGGTTTGCCGTCTAGATCACGTGGAAGTGCTCCAGGCTCTCGAGGTGGTTTATAACTAGGCGTCAAGCAGGGACTTAAGTAATGACAATAATGATATGCAATTCGTAACTAATAGTAGAGTATACTAAATGATTGATCTTGAGCACGAAGCTCTATACAAAGGGAATCCATCTTGATTATATAGACCTTCATGCCTATGGCTAGTCAGGACCGCTGCGCGGTCCTGGACAGCCAGCGTTCCTCAGCGGTCCATAACGTGACTTTAATCACGTTACCTTGGTTTAGTCATGTGACGCGGCATAGAAGATAGCCGTTGTAACAATTGGTCCCCTCAGAGGATACCAAGAGGATATTTTAAGATGCCTACACGTGTAGTAATATAGTCAATATAGAGGCCTCTTCCACCCAATCTTTTAATAATATTTTTTTTTATTTTTTTTATTTTTTTTTTATATTTTTTATATTCTTTAGTATCATTATAATATATTTTAATCTAACTATAACGTGTTTCATCACCCCGTGCACCATATCACCTCGTGCACCACTTTCACCTCAATTCACATCAATCACTTCAATACGCGATTTATCAATAAATAATTATGGTATCGACATTAAATGAACGCGATATCGTTATGGCGATGGAGGCAATGGCTAAAGATAAAAATTTAAGCCTCCGGAAAGCTGCCAAGATTTACAATATTACTCATACGACACTCATGCGTAGAATGAAAGGGATCACTCCTGCCTCCGAATATCGTCAAAAACAGCATAAAATTACTAAAATTGAAGAGGAGGTTATTATTCAGCATATAATCGATATGGATGAGCGAGGATTTAATCCTAAATTCATAAGTGTTGAAAGTATGGCGAATCACATTCTTGAATCGAGGGGTGGAAAGCGTATTGGTAAACAATGGGCATATCGATTCGTGAATCGATACAATATTCTAAAAACGCATTTTAATCATGCCTACGATTTCCAAAGAGCTCTCTGCGAGGATCCTAAGCTTATTAATAAGTGGTTTCAATTATTCAAAAATATAAAGGCAAAATATGGAATACAGGAGTGTGATATATGGAATTTTGATGAAACAAGCTTTATGATGGGAGTGATATCCTCTAGTATGGTTATTACTAATGCAGATAGACGTGACAAAAGTAAAGGAATACAGCTAGGCAATAGAGAATAGTCGACAGCGATTGTATGTGGTAATGCGACAAGGGAGAACATACCTCCATATCTCGTTCAAGGACAAATGCACCTAGCCAATTGGTACAGCGAGACGGATATGCCTCCCGAATGGGTGGTTAAAACTACTATAAATGGATGGACGAATAATGAGACGGGTTTAGAATGGCTAAAGCATTTTGATAAGCATACGAAACTCTGTACGAAGGGTGCATATCGAATACTAGTCTTAGATGGACATGAAAGCTATGAATCAGGCCCTTTTCAGAACTATTGTATAGAACATAAGATTAAAACCGTTGGATTACCACCTTATTCAAATCATCTCACCCAACCTCTTGATGTTAATTGTTTTAGTGTACTAAAACGCACATATAGCAAGCAAATTGAGGGGTATATATGGATGTATATCAATCATATCTCCAAAGTCGAATTCTTTATAGCATTCAATACTGCATACAAACAAGCAATTACAATGGAGAATATGAAAGCAGGCTTTAGAGGAGCAAGATTAATCCTTTTTAATCTCGATGCTGTACTCTCTAGAATGGATATTCGAATCTGTACACCTACTCCTCCTTCGCTTCCTCCGAGTCATATACCCGATTGGGTCTCACAAACACCTCACAATGCTATCGAAGCTCTTTCACAAGCATTTTTAGTACGATCTATTATTGCTCAATATCATTCTAGCTCTTTTACACCTATATTTAAGGCTACAGATCCTTTAATTAAAGATGTAGAATACCTAGCTAGTACTGTCACGATTTTAGCTTTTGAGAATCACGATCTTCGATTGGCAAATACAGGATTAAGTAAACGTTGACGCGCTAAAAAGACTCAATTACGTTTAGGAGGAGCTCTCATTATTCAAGAGGCTAATGATATTATATCACAAAAAGAGGTGGATGTTCAGATTAAACGCGATAGGCAACAAAATGGGCGGAATTCTAATAGAGAGGCATCGACTAATCGATGCTGTAGTAAATATGGAATAACAGGTCATAATGCAAGAATATGTTCTAATGATAATATAGATCCTAAATTATTAGATAGTGCTTAATTTAAATCAATTGATCAAGTAATTGTTGAATTATATATGATTATAAATAGGAATTGAGGTGAAAGTGGTGCACGAGGTGATATGGTGCACGGGGTGATGAAACACGTTAAACCAAAACTTATAAAAGCTTAACGTAATTTATCACCGAGTGGGCCATATCACCGAGTGGGCCATATCACCGAGTGGGCCACTTTCACCTCAATTTACACTTTCAAGTACATATTATTCAACAACAATTGAATCAATTGATTGAAACTATTAGGAATCTAATAATCTAGGATCTATTATATTGATTTGACAAGTTCTTGAATTATGACCTGGCTTTCCACACTTACTACAGCATCTACTAGAAGATGCTTCCCCATTAGAATTCCCCCCATTTTGACGCTCGTCGCGTTGAATCTGAATATCAACCTCTTGCTGAGATAATATATCCATAGCTTCTTGTCCAGTAAGTACTCCTCCTTGCCGTAATTGAGTTTTTTTTGCACGTCGATGTTTGCTTAATGCCTCATTTGCCTTCCGAAGTGTACGGTTTTCTGCACTTAAAAGTGTATTTTCATGTGCCAATCTTTCTGTGCCTTTAGCTAAAGCTAGTACAGTTTTGAATATAGGTGTAGGAGAGCTTGATTGATGACGAGATATTCGAGATTTTACTAAAGTTGATTGAGAAAGAGCTTCAGTTGGATTGTGAGGGGTTTGAGAGATCCAAAGATCCAAATCGAAAGGAGGAGGAGTAGGTGTATGAATTCGAATATCTAATTTTGAGAGTACAGCTTCGGGATTAAATGGTATTAATCCAGCTCCTCGAAACCCAGCTTTCATATTCTGAACTGTAATTGATTCTTGATATGCAGCTTTAAAAGCTATAAAGAATTCAACCTTGGAGATATGATTGATATGTGCCTTGATAAATCCATCAATTTGACAACCATACGAACGTTTTAGGACACTAAAACACCCAACATCAAGTGGTTGAGTTAAATGACTTGAATGCGGTGGTAATCTTATACATATAATATCATTTGCCTTGCAATATGACTGAAAAGATATTGATTCATGACTTTCGTGTCCATCTAATACTAACATTCGATATTTGCCCTTTCTTCGATGAATTGTATGTTTATCGAAATGCTTTAACCATTCTAATCCTGTCTCATTATTCGTCCATCCATTGGAAGTAGGTTTGATAGCCCAATCCGCAGGAAAATCGGTTTCGGTGTACCAATTGGAAAGATGGATTTGTCCTTGAACTACCAGAAATGGAGGTATAGTTTCACCCTCCCCATTACCACATATAATTGCTGTAGCCCATTCTCGATTGCCTGGTTGTACTGCTTTACCTCTGCCTCGTCGTTCAGCATCAGTTACAACCATTGCAGCACTTATAATCCCCATCATAAAGCCTGTTTCGTCGAAATTATAGAAATCGCAATCCAGAATACCATATTTTGCTCGCATATTCGATACCAATCGAAACCACTCCTCAAGAAGCTTAGGGTCTTCGCAGAGAGCTCTTTGAAAATCATAAACACGACTAAAACGCGTCTTTAATTCTGTATGACGCTTTACGAATCGATGAGCCCAGAGCTTTCCAACTTTCTTCGCATTTCTTGATTCAAGAATATAATTCGCCATATCTTCTACACCCTTGATTTTAGGTGGAAATCCTCTTCGATCCATATCAAGTATGTATTCAACAATCACTTTCTCTTCCAATTGTGTAATCTTATGGCAATTCGCTCGAGTTTCTGTACGTGGAGTTAAACCATCCATTCTGTGGCTGATCGTTGTGCGAGGTATATTATATAGTTGAGCAGCCTTCCGAATGCTTAGTTTTTTATCTTTTTGAAAAGCTTCGATAGCTAAGAGTAAACGTGCTTCTTTATTTGTAGATTGCATAATAAATGGTTGATAAAACGCGTGTTGAATATGAAGAGTGTGAATTGAGGTGAAAGTGGCCCACTCGGTGATATGGCCCACTCGGTGATAAATTACGTTATTAAATTTTTAATTCTTATAATCAATGTTACGTGACAGTTGTTACCCACTAGTGGCTCACGTGCACTAGCCCTGTATATAAAGACCTTCTTACTTAGAATCTTCTTAGTTCTTTAGTTTTAGATTCTAAGTAATTGAATTGACTCCGTTTACGACTTTTCCGTCACAATCAACCCCTCTCTATTTATACCTAACCTAACCACCTACCAACCCATCCATCATCCCCTTAATTAAACAAACTACCCTAAATTCAAATGCAAAACCAGCTCCAAACCCCCAGTCCATTAGCGATTGTTGATATTCTAGCTATCTTACCTTGGACATTAATCCAGTCCAATTTATTCCATCCTATTAGAGATTCCAATGTAAACTCCACCATTCACCATCCATTCATCCATCCACCCATCCATCCAACCCAGCCATCAGCCAGCCTAGATATAAAAGAAAGGGAAGTTTTATATCCTTATTTATAATCACCAAAACAATCCAGCCTAACCCAGCCTTACCCACACCTTCTACGAACGACCCAATCCCCTCCACAAAACCCCAATATAATTTATAAGAACTTAAGAAGATCTTTGTTTCTTAATTGGTCTCTCTGCTTCATTTAATTCGTCTTCATCATCATCTGATTCAAAATCCGCATCTGATAGTGCATCCTGTTCTTGTGCTGCTGCTATTTCATGTATGTTAGTAAAATTTCCCAATACTGATTGTTAAAGGAGATGGAATTGCTAGGGATGTGAAAGGGTAGACCAACTAAAATATTTGATAGCACCAGGCCATAAATCTTCCGTAATAGCAATGGCGAGTTCATCTCCATCAGGGAAAATTTCTAAACTCATTCCTAACTCTTCATCTTCTTCATCCTCATCATCTTCTGGTTCTGTAACTTTCTTTCCTTTCTTCCTGGCTTCTCTTCTTGTTAATTCTCTAGCATTTGCTTCTTCACTTTCTTCCTCACTGATTCTTCGACCAATAAATCCAAACCATGCGAAAAAACTTAAACCTCCCATACTTGTATTTGCCATTTTCTTTTCGAGAGCCCTTTGTTGCGCTGTCATATTCTTTGCTTTCTTTTCATCGTCTCCGCTGGATTTATTCTTCTGTTCCTCATCCCAAGTATCACAAACCATATCCAGTAAACCTCCTGTTAAATCTTTTCCCTTTTTCCAATGAATTCTAACTGGTTCACTAACCAATCCACTCCATCCACCAAGACTCTTTCTATACCAAAACTTCTTGACCAATTTCTCATCTTCGAAATATTCATTGGAAGAGAATGTCCATGTAATTGATACAGATCTTGGATCTCCTCCACTGGCAGTTGTTGAATCTTCTAGTTCGAAATGTGATACGTGAAGAGAAGTGAGTGATGAAAGTAAAAGTGCGGAATCGGATGGTTGAATATATTGATCTATATCAGGAGGCGCTTGTTCGAGTACAAGAGCCCAAAAATTTGGAATTTGTGAAATAGTTTTATTGCGACGAATGTAAAGAGGTCGAGTGAGGGATACTTGTTGACGAACTGGTAAAGAGTTAGTTGAATGGTACTGATCCCCATGAATAGAATATTCGCAGATCCTAAAAATATACCAGGCATGAAATGAATGTATACATGTACATCCCAAGAATGTCGTACGAAAAGATCGATCTGATCTGATATGATTACAGAAAAGTCGTGGCGCATTGAACCCCTCCAACACGAGCAAATAATCGTATCTTCAACGTCATTGAAGAGAAAAAGAAAATATTGACATACTAATCTCGGTTTCAACATCATCAAATTCCCTCTCAATTTCAGCCAAATCCTCATAGGAAATAGGAGTATCTTCTAAAGCTGCTGCCATAGCTGCGGTTGTGAATGCAAAGGTTTGGCGCATAGCCCAAGCTATGATATATGAAGGAGGATTTTGCGTTGTGGAAAGAAGAGGGGTTTTGGGGGGAATGAAGTAAGGGCTGCGGTGTTCAATTTTGTTAATGAAGATTAATGAAGAAAATGAATGGGAGAAAGCAGAAGAGGATGAATGTCACTGCTGTGATTATGGAAGATGATTGAATTTGCTTGGCAAAGAATAGAATTGAATGTCACTGGGATTCTTGGAGTGGTTGTGAAAGATTCTCGGGACCGAATTTTAATTCTGTGGAGTTGAAGTATTTTGAGATGAAGCTTTCAGATGATTTTGGATGGAAATCGAAAGGTTTAAGTCAAGACAAGAGAGATACTACAAGGTACCAAGGAATTGGCAAGAAGTGACATGTAGTGGAGAGAAAGTGAAAGATTATCCGACTGAATGTCTATGGGATGTGATGACATTGTCGGCGGGAGGAAGAAGAAGAAGAAGATATATTTATGAAGATATACTCGATACTCGATACTCGGTGAAGAAGGAAAGAGAAGAGGAATGGAATATATTTTCTTGAAGTTGAGGTTGTCACTAATAATAAATTGTGACGGATTCGTTTGTTCTCTGATCTACTCCAACCTTACTGTTTCTCGATAAAGATTTGATAATGTATGGTGGGTGGGTGTGGTGGGTGGGTGTGGTGTGGGATGTGGCTGCGCTACTCGGCACAAACGCACCAACGTAGTCAGACAAACGCCTCAATGTAAAATGGAAAAAGTCTTGGTACGGACGGATGAATAATGCCTGGTGTGCCCGCCCATTCCATACAGATTTATTCTTAGCATTTACAAAAGTAACATGATACTTAGTAATACATATTAAAATTACATTTCTTGGAATACCTTCATGTTTTCTTGGACGTTTTATTTTCCTCGTAAACAAATCCCTCTTACCTTTTGTTCCCGTCTTAACGCCGTCTCAACGGATCCTTTCCCATCCGTGAATCACGTTGAACTCATTTTGGTGTGATCAATTAATTACTCGAGTAGTAATACTGCAAGTACTTGTGACATTCAAAAACGGTACACTAGGTAGTAGATGATTGAGTTTGTCGGTTTTCAATATAAAAATCAATAATTCTTTAACTCTTATTGGTCAATTACGTTATGGTTTTCCATTCATGAAAGATGATTGATGCTTCAAGAATGGAGGTGGATATGTCCGAAGATTATTCATGTGAGCACAAGTAAATTTTATCATCTTCAGATTCATTCACTCACGACATGATCAAATTCTGGACCACAACGACAACAACATTGTGTGAATATCTCATCTTTCATCTCGTCTATCGTTTTCGCCACAACAACTTGTACCTCGTTGTTGACTTATTTTGACATTCCATATATACCATATAGCTGATCGGATCGTTAGTAAGCCTTAGCTTTCTTCCTTAGCTCATTTTCATTCAAACTGAAAAGGTCAAGCTAATAGATGGGTTTTAAGAACTTTTTCCTCTTCACCACAGGAAAACAACTTGACTTGTTAGATCAACATTGCAAAAGAAGAATTTACTCAACCATACTTTCGAACCTCTTCTTTTCGTACTCCCAAGGACATTATTTTAGTCTAATCCAACATCCTTCGTTGCCAAGCTGTCTTTCATTCATTCCGTCGCCTAGGTACAAAACACAAATCCTTTGAAAATAATTCTCCTAGCGATTCATTTCTCCTAATTCGCTACCGAGAGTTTTCATTCAAAGCACGCGCCATGGCGACACAATCATACCCGGAAGGCCGTGTCCTTATCATTATGACAGGAGGTACCATCTGTATGAAATCTTCTCCGGAAGGTTTGATTCCAGCAAGAGGCTTTCTCAAGGAAGGCATGGCTACAAGACCATCATTCAACGATGGATCAAATCCAGGTGAGAATGTTTCATTTTTCTACTATTATCCTATTACCCTCTATTGCAATTCTTCCTTTCGCGGAACATTCAATTGTCGACAATAGTTCAGACATTGAAAAGTTCTGTAAGGGTAGTATCCTACATTGAAATTTCCTCAATTCGATGGACCCTTTCAATGATAGAGTGCAGCTCAAAAAATTGATTTACTCTATGGAAGGAGTGTTACTACAATCACATTTCTTTTCATCATGGGTACCTTCAATTGTCAAGTGTAATCTGCACTGAATCTGTCAGACAGATATTTTTTATAGTGACTATCGGTACACCTCACAGGTCCTTTCAACTATCAAGTGAGACTTGAAATGCTATGTGGAAGAATATTATAGTTCTAGACCTTCTGTTTTTTATAGAATGATGAACTCTCATAATGTGGAGAGCTGGAAATCTGCAATGACGTCTAATGTTTTTAAATTTGAACACAAAAAAATATGTATATGACGAAGGTCGTGTAAGGTCGCTAGGAAGTATTCGTTGAATGTGGCATATTTGAAGATCTCAAGGGACTTTTCTGTGTAAACAATTGCGTCTCCAAGTCACACTAAATGGCTCTACTGCGTCTCTTTACACAAATTCATCTCGGAATATATCAATGGGAGTCTTCCAGTGACATCCACTTCAAATATAATTGAATAAGCTATATTAAGATATGTCACATGTAATTCATCGTTTTTCATTGCATTGCATTATCTCCGCTTTCAATATACTTTAGTTTTTTCCGAGAAATTAAATCACAGCAGACGCAATATGTTTTTCGGAGAATTAATTAATGACTAACTTGTGTTCAGATCCTATGCCAGTTATGACCACAAACACAACACAAGAATACCTACCCAGTTTACGTACTCCCCCAAGCACGTATTCTCGACACGTTCGTTACACTTTATACGAATTTCCTGTCTTACTAGATTCATCCTCAATATCTTCAAATGGCTGGACACAAATAGCTACCACGATTGAGAGAAATTATCATTTATTCGATGGTTTCGTGGTTCTTCATGGTACAGATAGTCTGGCATACACGAGTTCAGCTTTATCTTTCATGCTGTCCCATCTTGGAAAACCGGTTATCCTCACTGGGTCTCAAGCTTCAATATTTGCTCTTCAATCTGATGCCGTGGATAACCTTCTCGGATCATTAATCATCGCCGGAACTTTTATGATCCCTGAAGTATGTCTCTTCTTCCATCATAATTTATTTCGTGGAAATCGCACAACTAAAGTTTCGGCAACCTCCTTCGACGCCTTTGCTTCACCAAATTGTGAACCTTTAGCCAAAGTAACGGCTTTAGGGGCAACAGTTAATTGGAATCTCGTTCGTCGCCCACGATCGATCGCAAAGTTCGGAGTACAATTAAATCTTGATACTTCTCACGTAGCATGCCTTCGTATCTTCCCTGGTATCAAACCAGAAATGATCGATGCTGTCCTCCGAATTCCAAATCTTCGAGGTCTCATCCTCGAAACTTTCGGAGCTGGTAACGCACCAAGTGGAGATGATGGAAGCATGATCAAGATCATGAAAGAAGCTTGTGAAAGAGGTGTCATCATAGTCAACGTATCACAATGTCATTCTGGCTCAGTATCTCCTCTTTACGCACCAGCTACCATTCTTGGTCGGGCAGGTGTAGTTTTTGGTCACGATCTTACAACCGAAGCAGCACTCACTAAACTTTCTTTCCTCTTGGCTCTTCCAGATCTATCATACAACGATATTACAATGCAAATGCAATGTTCCATTCGAGGAGAAATGACTGAGGAAGCTGGTACGGCATTTTCTCATCCGCCAACTGATCAAGTTTCTATCACGGCTCAACAACACGCTTTTACGGGATTAGGCTACGCAATTGAAAAGGGTGACACAAAATCTATTGTCAATATTCTTGATCATGATCGTGCAGGTCTTCTTCAAGCAACGGATTATGTTGGAAATACCGCATTACATTTGGGAGCAGTGGGTCCTTCAGTGGATGTTTTAAGAGAAGTAGGTAGTGCCTCTGCTTAATATTTCTCTTTATTTTCCCTGTGACTTTTCTAGGTTTTTAATAATCTGGATTGTGGGTCGTTGATGTATGGACTTTGATTCTTTTATATGATTATATATATTGGAAACATTTGAAAGATTTAAATCTTTCAAAACTCTCCATCAATTAAAAGATTTTCAATAAAACTCCTCCAAAAGCAAATCCGCTAGGCCGGAAAATAAGACTCGCCGGAATAGCCTTCCCCTTGTGTCTTCCCAGAAGCTCACCTCATACACCTCATACAACTCACCACCTCATACACCTCATCATCTCATCACCTCCCAACAGACTTTCAAACTCCAACTTTTTAACTCTAAAAGCAAATTTTGAGCTTTTTTTTTTTTTTTTTTTCAAAAAAAAAAACCCCCCATCACTAACAAAAATCTTCCAAAAACAAATAGTTGTTAAAAAGAGGTGCAAGTGTTCACGCACGTAATAAAGCAGGAAATACACCGTTATTTTTGGCGAGGAAAGCTGGTGCTGATGAACTTGTTAAGGTTTTGGAGGAGGCGGGGGGACATTTGTGGGTTGAGGAGAAGATTTAGGGGGGAGTGTTTTGTGGCTTGGGGTCTGTGGTTGGGGGCGTAGGGGGGATAAAGGGGTGGATTGATGGATTGATGATTTGATAAAATGAAAATGAAAATGAAAATTTATTACGTACAGTACTTGGGCACAGCGGTCCGTAGGCCGAATTTTACCCAAAATTATTTATTCACACCACTCTATTCAATCTTAATTATTAAATCAATTCTTCAATATTTTGATCTCAAATTTGAAGATATTAAGGTTCTTGATATATATTTTAATAAAATAAGGTTTTCATTTTTATGATTTATCTCAATTCTTCAATATTTAGTAAATACAATAAAGAGTTTTAGAATCTACTTGTTACGAGGTTTGCCGTCTAGATCACGTGGAAGTGCTCTAGGCTCTCGAGGTGGTTTATAACTAGGGCGTCAAGCAGGGACTTAAAGTAATGACAATAATGATATGCCATTCGTAACTAAAAGTAGAGTATACTAAATGATTGATCTTGAGCCACGAAGCCCTTATACAAAGGAATCCATCTTGATTATATAGACCTTCATGCCTATGGCTTAGTCAGGG